>NC_057400.1:23736557-24089723 GCF_019320065.1 Cervus canadensis
AGGAGGAGCCAAGATGGCGAAGGAGTAGGACGGGGAGACCACTTTCTCTCCTACAAATTCATCAAAAGAATAACTGAATGCAGAGCAAACCTCACAAAACAACTTCTGATCGCTAGCTGAGGTCATCAGGCGCCCAGAAAAGCAGACCATTGTCTTCGAAAGGAGGTAGGACAAAATATAAAGGATAAAAAGTGAGACAAAGGAGCTAAGGACGGAGACCTGTCCCGGGAAGGGAGTCTTAGGCGGCCTTGCTTGGGCTAGGGTCCGGGCCTGAGTGCCCTGAGGACAATCGGGAGGGAGCTTCTGTGAGGTGCCAACTTGAACTGTGGGAGACCAAGGGGGAGAGAGTTGACCGGCCGGAACACACTGCCGGCCGTTCGCAGAACAAAGGGACGGAGAAAGTCCCAAGAAGAGGTCGCAGGCTGCGGACCCGCCCAGCCCCGCCGGAGGCAGGAGGCAGGGGGGAGGGGAAGGTCGCGGCGAGACACAGGGCGCGGGCGGGGACTGGGGCTGGGGACGCAGAGGGCGGAAGGCGCGCGGCACAGCCGACTGGCTGCCAGCGGAAACTGAGACTGGGCTCCGCGGAAGGGAGTGAGTGCGCCAACACCTGGGATATGTGGCGCCCCATCAAGGCCCCTCGCTGCTGGACCGCTCTGACGGGGAAGGCACAGAGAGCAGGCCGCAGTTTTTCCTTCCGGGCTTTTGTGTAACACCCGAGGGCTGGAACCTAGCGCAGCGCGGGGCGCGCTCCATATAGAACAGCCGGGAGCCTGAGCAGCGGCAGACGGAGAAAGCAGCGTCAGCCCCGCCCCGCAGCGCCAGCCCGCCCCAGCAGGGCCAGCCCCTCCCCGCAGCGTCAGCCCCGCCCCGCAGCGCCAGCCCCGCCCCGCAGCGCCAGCCCCTCCCAGCAGCGCAACGGAACTAGCTGACTGAATAAGAGTCCACCTCCGCCCGCCTGTGTCAGGGCGGAAATGAGGGTCTGAAGAGACCGGCAAACAGAAGCCAAATAAACAAAGGGAACCGCTTCAGAAGGGACTGGTGCAACAGATTAAAATCCCTCTAGAAAACACCGACTTCACTGGAAGGGCCCTGTAGATATCGAGAAGTGTAAGCTGGAACGAGGAGCTATCTGAAACTGAGCCGAACCCACACTGACCGCAGCAGCTCCAGAGAAACTCCTAGATATATTTTTACTTTTTTTTCTAAGTAAGGAAAAAAAAAAATTTTTTTTTCTTTTTATATTTTTTCTTTTTTATTTTTTCTCTTTTATTTTCCTTTAAAATTCCCTATTACTCCCCCATTACTCCTTAACTTTCATTTTCATAGATTTTTACGATTTTTTTAATTAGGGGAAAAAAAAATTTTTTTTTTTCTTTTCTATTCTAAAAATATGAATGTATGGCTTGATGTAAGAAGGTAACAAAATTCTAATACCATTTTACTCTAATTTGTGCAGATTGACACATACATATTTCAGAATGGATTCCATTTTCACTTTTCAGCTAATCCATAAATCCAAACCAGAGTTTTTAAGTCACCAGGTGAAAGCATTCATTCTGATTTTGATTTCAAATTAAAGGTTCTCATTTTAATTTAATGAACTCCTTGATATCTGTGCCAGCCAGCCTTTGTTATGACTCTTTTTTGATTCAAAACTCTCCCTTGTTGAATATCTTATCTTTTTCAAAGTTCAGTCCTCTGGAAACTCCCAAGTACAGTCATGGTTCCCCAAATCCCTAGGAACAGCCCACATGAGAGGCACAGATGTTTGGTTTATTAGTGCTTATTGTCTCCTCTATACACATTTTCACATAAATACCGTCAATCAATAGCTCTAGGAGAAAAAGGTAGTTTTCTTACTCAAATTATCATGTAGTGTAAGGGCTATTTAGGAAATCATCCTTCTCTGTACACTTACATTTTAAAATAATAGTTTGATAGAAGATACATTTCAAATGCTTACACCTTAACCTTAGAATTATTCATCATATGGTCTAGAGTAAAATCTTGTCTACCTTCCCAGTTTTTCTTGTTACTGTTCCTGTTTGCTGCTGAACTTCAATATGAGCATTTATAATTATCAAGTCACAACTTCCTGGACGGGATATTGTGTGTAGTTTTTCTCTTGCAGTACATATGCTGATTATTTACTTCTGGAATCATATATTATCTGTAAGAGCCTCAGAGCTAAAATAGCTTTGAGTAGCATTCAGCTTCTGCCTTAAAATTTTAAACGTTGGCTCTAGTTGCCAAGCTACTTGATTTCTAAAATATTTACCGCAGCTCCACTTGGAAGACTGTGTTGTGTCCTTTTAACTTATGAATTTATTCTCATTTTATACTGCTATATGTTTTAATAGTGAGGAATAGCTATTCCCATCAAACTCTTGCTATAAATAAGAGAAGGCTTAACATATCAATTCAAAACAACAACAACAAAAAAATAGATAGCTCTGTTAGATAATTGGGGGGAAGGAAAATGTTATACAGACCACATATTGACTTTAAGTGAAAAATAAACACCATGCAAGAATCAATGCATAGTTCCTGCTTATAGTCTTCCCTGATGGCTCAGACGGTAAAGCATCTGCCTACAATGAGGGAGACATGGGTTCAATTCTTGGGTCAGGAAGATCCCCTGGAGAAAGAAATGGGAACCCACTCCAGTACTCTTGCCTGGAAAATTCCATGGAAGGAGGAGCCTGGTAGGCTAAAGTCCATGGGGTCACACGACTGAGTGACTTCGCTCCTGCTTATAACCAGAGTTGGATGAAAAGGAAAAAAAGTGAGAAGGATACATGAAAATCATAATAAATTTATGCTGAGTGAAAGGAAAGACTTTCAGGATAAAAAATCACTCTGATATGATATACTATATTTACAGAACTGATAGAGGCCCCTCTTACAGAGTATTGCTTTTTTTTTTTTTTTAATCTAGTATCTGTGCAATATTTTGAACCATAGCAATTGAATGAATTTTACAAATTTTAGTGCTTCAAGACAGTGGCAAGAAACCCTCCCACCTTTCATCTGCCTTTTCTTCAATCTCACCCCACCCCAATACAATTTGACATCTCCTTAATTATGAGCTTCTTTGGGAAGTGCCAGGATCAAAACTAACTAGCCAACCAGTTGTTTTTAATCCCCCCTTTGTTTATCCTCTCTATCTAGAGATGAACACACACACACACACACACACACTCCTATAATTTTTAAAAAAATTTTCATTCACTGTCTTCAAATTTTCCCACCAGTTTTTCTTTTTAAGGTAACATTATCCAAATGTATAGCAATGTACTTCTGCAATTGTTTCCTGTGACTTTGTATTGAACCAGGAGTAACATTTAGAATACACAAAGATCTGCTTGGTGTGGTGTGGAAACTGTAGTTCCCCTAAACAATCATGAGAGCACTCATACTCCTAATACTAGTATCCAATTACTAACCTTGAAGGAATCTTGCAGGCACCTATAATTTACCCACCATCATGCTAATGCCACTTCCAAGGGCATCCTGAAGTTTGGACATGCACCCAGCTCGCATGTAGGAATGGCCACAGTCTACATGACAGGCATCCTTTGCAGGTACTGCTGAAGTAACCTGGTGGTTACTCAAGTGAGCCAAAGGCTACTTACCTATCTTAAGTATTTTATTATTTCAAGAATTATATGAACATACAAATGCATACAACCAGGCTTTCAGTTCTGTGTATAGGTACAAGTGTTCTTATATAATTACCCTTTTCACACAAAATTTGCTACTTATTGATGATCTTCATAATTTATAGGATTTTGGGGGAGTGAATAAAGAAGAAAATAATGATATCAGTCCAAAGTCAATCTGTTACAGGATAAACCAACAAAGTTATGAGGACTTGAATGCTACAAGGGATAAAATTAAGCCGTACTATTCCATATTTCACTTTAATAGATAAAAAATAATAAACTAAATTTGAAAGACAGTGAGATAGCTACCTAGAAATCTCAACACAGGCCCTATGTGTATTATTATACTGGCTAGAAAAATTCTTAGTATTGTACTATTGAAGACGGTCAAACCAAAAACTCATGATATGCCTTGTTTTATTGAAAGGAATTTTAAATATATTTTAAGCTACTACTGATTGCCCAAGAAACTTCATTTTAAGATTCCAAGCCTGAATAAATGATTTATGCAATAAAATTGCAACAGAAATAAAGGATATCAAATAATATTCTTTTACATTTAGCTTCAGTTTACATAATATTTATTGACAATTGTCTGGCTTTATTATATGTTCTTTTGTTTATTTATTCATTCAACAATTGAATACTTGAATTTATATTATGTAAAAATAGAAAAATAGTAAGACTGGAAAATTTCTAGGAGATTTATGCAACCAGAACTATGAGAGAAGAGAGGTTTGGCAAAGTATCTTCCTATGGAAGTTATCTTGTGATCAAAATCTGAACTACTCAAACAAATGGGAAGAGAAAGAATACTCTAGAGACAGAGAAAGGTTTATGCAAGAAGAGGAAAATAGGTGTAGGGCACCTGAGATAGAAAGCTGGACAGAATCAGGTCATAAAGGTCTTTAAAAACCATACCAAGGAAAATGAGTTACATTACGAATTGAATGGGGGAATCACTGAAGGGACACAGGAAGTCTTACAATGAAATGTATGATTTAGAAAGTTCATTGGAAGAAGGCAGGATGGAAGGAGTCAGAATGGTTAGAAGATTACTTCCATAGTTTGGGGATTGACTATAAAGCCAGGTGACATGGTGGCTGAAAACTGCTGTGCTTATAATGTTGTTTACCATTTATATTTGTCACTGTCTTTTATCATGAGTGAGTGAAAGTCGCTCAGTTATGTCCGAATCTGTGATACCAGTCCATCGAATTTTCCAGGCCAGAACACTGGAGTTGGGTAGCCGTTCCCTTCTCCAGGATTGACCAATGAGAGTCTGAACAATTGTGGGTAATGAATCCAAATCTGTTGAAAATATTTTATTTCTATTTTAGCATTGCATAAAGTATGCACTCAAGTGTGCAATGTATGTTTTCACATATTCATATTGTTTTACCTACTATTTTTCTTAAAATAATAAAAATATTAACTGAATGGCTATACAAAGTTTCGGAAAACTCTTAGTGTTTTCTTTAAGATGCTGCCATCTAGTGAAACTTCTGTAAAATCACTTTGTTATGATCACATTCAAGTTTGTATCTTAAGGTCGTTTACTCAAAATAATCGCATTTTAATAACTTATGTTCTCTGCCATCTATGGGGAAAGAATTGCACGTGCATTAAAATATATTGTAGGAGCTGCAAGTGATTTTTTTTTTTATATTGTGCCACATATGTGACCACAGGGCCTTTAACAACATGGTATGGTGGGTGAAGTTACATAGTTTCTTCATCAGGCTATTCTTTATAAATAATTGATATAAAGGGTGCCTTTTTATTCCTTGAGTTTCCTAAGAAAAATTGTGCTATAAAAACTTGTCTATGGGAAGCCGAGGAATAAAAATTACCTCATAAAAAAATCTCTTCAATTAGAAATGCTGGTGAGAAAAAAGATAATTTTAAATTCAGAACTTTTTCCCCCCAAATTTAATTTCACTGACATTATGAAAATTGTGTCTTAAAATACAAACAAACTGCGCATGTTTGTGCATTCTTTTATATCTACTACACCTAAACATTAGTCTGCAAACCTGGTTTTTGTGTGTGCCCAAACGCTCAGTCATGTCCTACTCTTTGTGATTCCATGGAATGTAGCCCGCCAGGCTCCTCTGTCTGTGGTATTTTCCAGGCAAGAATACTGGAGTGGGTTGCCAGTTCCTACTCCAGGGGAACTTCCTGACCCAGGGATTGAACCCAAGTCTCTCACATATCCTGCATCGGCAGACAGATTCTTTACCACTGTGCCACCTGAAAGCCAAAACCCCTAAATCTTGACGAGATTAATTGTATTTCTTCCCTGTTGCTCCAAAAACTTATGTTAATGTGAAGTATCTGTCATGTTTTTATGACATGTTGCTCATTTTTTGTGTTTGGGAAATAAAATACCTGTAAGAACCTTTTTTCCTGTATGAGATCCTAGTTTTGGTCACATTATAATGAGTAAGTTTTCTAATTAACCGACTCTCCAGTATATTGTGTTTTCTCCATGGAAACCAATGCTATAGGGTTGGGGTCAGCAAATCTTTTCTGTAATGGCCAAAAGAGCAAATATTTCAGACTTGTCTTTCATGTGATCTCTGTTGCAATGATTCATTTGTTCCTGCAAAAGCAACCATAGACAATATCTAAACAAATGAGATTACCTGTCCTCAAATTCATTACCTGTCCTTCATTCATTAAAAAGGTCATGGTTTGCATCCCTCTATTCTGGGGAAAGTGAAGTGTAGTCGCTCAGTCATGTCCGACTCTTTGCGACCCTATGTAGCCTACTAGGCTCCTCCATCCATGAGATTTTCCAGGCAAGAGTTATACTGGAAAGGATTGCCATTTCTTTCTCCAGGGGATCTTCCTGACCCTGAGATTGAACCCAGGTCTCCCACATTGTAGGCAGACACTTTAATGTCTGAGCCGCCCACCAGTGAAGTCCCTCTTCTGAGGAAGGTACCTGTAATAGCAGTTCGGAGTTATTTATTTTTAAGAGGTGTTAGAACAATCAAAAAGTAGATCCTTCTGCAATTATTAACTTCAAAAAACATCAATCAATAATGTATTTCTTCAAAGTTGCAGCAAGTCTAATGTTTTAAGAAGGTAATTATTATATGTGTTCTTAGTAAGCTAACAATAGAAGAACTCAGAGGTAAGACATGTTTGCAAAATGAACACCCTCATTTAATGACTTTTTAAAAAAATTCATGTTCATGTGCAAAGTTGTCTTAATGTGGAATGAATCACTATATTATCTAGCTAAATGTTTTTACATTTTGATCTACAGAGGAAAGTGGTTTTGATGGTAAGCAATTAAATTAGGAAATTACTACTTGAGTACAGTTTGGATAATATAAATTTACTGCTCCATGCTTTCCTTCTGGGAATTTAGTGTAAAGAGTCTTACATTCTAAAACACTGAGTTCTACCAGGCAGACATACAAAATACTTGAAACCATACAAATAAATAATTGAGACAGAATAGAGTCAGTAAGATATTGTTCAGGTCTCAAGTCAATGTACAGGAAGAACACAGCATAGATTCAAGAATAGCATTGCTTTTATGGGCTTCCTGAGAAACCTGTGTGCTGGTCAAGAAGCAACAGTTAGAACTGGACATGGAACAACAGACTGGTTCTAAATCGGGAAAGGAGTACATCAAGGCTGTATACTGTCACCCTGATTATTTAACTTACATGCAGAATACATCATGCAAAATGGCAAGCTAGATGAAGCACAAGCTGGAATCAAGATTGCCAGGAGAAATATCAATAACCTCAGATTCGCAGATGACACCACCCTTATGACAGAAAGCGAAGAACTAAAGAGCCTCTTGATGAAAGTGAAAGAGGAGAGTGAAAAAGTTGGCTTAAAACTCAACATTCAGAAAACTAAGATCATGGCATCTGGTCCAATCACTTCATGGCAAATAGATAGGGAAACAATGGAAACAGTTGGAGACTTTATTTTCTTGGGCTCCAATATTCCTGCAGATGGTGACTGCAGCCATTAAATTAAAGACATACCGATGACTAACAAACACATGAAAAGATGCTCAACATCACTCATTATCAGAGAAATGCAAATCAAAACCACAATGAGGTACCATCACATGCCAGTCAGAATGGTTGCTATCCCTAAGTCTACAAGCAATAAATGCTGGAGAGGGTGTGGAGAAAAGGGAACCCTCTTACACTGTTGGTGGAAATGCAAACTAGTACAGCCGCTATGGAGAACAGTGTGGAGATTCCTTAAAAAACTGGAAACAGAACTGCCATATGACCCAGCAATCCCACTCCTGGGCATACACACCGAGGAAACCAGATCTGAAAGAGACACATGTACCCCAATGTTCATCGCAGCACTGTTTATAATAGCCAGGACATGGAAGCAACCTAGATGCCCATCAGCAGATGAATGGATAAGGAAGCTGTGGTACATATACACCATGGAATATTACTCAGCCATTAAAAAGAATTCATTTGAATCAGTTCTAATGAGATGGATGAAACTGGAGCCCATTATACAGAGTGAAGTAAGCCAGAAAGATAAAGACCAATACAGTATACTAACGCATATATATGGAATTTAGAAAGATGGTAACGATAACCCTATATGCAAAACAGAAAAAGAGACACAGATGTATAGAGCAGACTTTTGGACTCTATGGGAGAAGGCGAGGGTGGGATGTTCTGAGAGAACAGCATTGAAACATGTATACTATCAAGTGTGAAACAGATCACCAGCCCAGGTTGGATGCATGAGACAAGTGCTCAGGGCTGGTGCACTGGGAAGACCCAGAGGGATGGAATGGGGAGGGAGGCAGGAGGGGGGATCGGGATGAGGAACACATGTAAATCCATGGCTGATTCATGTCAATGTATGGCAAAAACCACTACAATATTGTAAAGTAATTAGCCTCCAACTAATAAAAATAAATGAAAAAAAAAAAAAGACATGAAATGCAAAAAAAAAAAAAAGCAATTAATAGATGCTTGCTCCTTGGAAGAAATGCTATGACCAACCTAGACATCATATTAAAAAGCAGAGACATTACTTTGCCAACAAAGGTCAGTCTAGTTAAAGCTATGTTTTTTCCAGTAGTCATGCATGGATGTGAGAGTTGGACTAGAAAGGAAGCTGAGCACCAAAGAATTGATGCTTTTGAACTGTGGTGTTGGAGAAGACTCTAGAAAGTCCCTTGGACTGCAAGGAGATCCAACCATTTAATCCTAAAGGAATCCAGTCCTGAATATTCACTGGAAGTACTGATGCTAAATCTGAAACTCTAATACTCGGGCAACCTGATGCAAACAACTGACTCATTGGAAAAGACCCTGTTGCTATGAAAGATTGAAGGCGGGAGGAGAAGGGTACGACAGTGGATGAGATGGTTGGATGGCATCACCGACTTGATGGACATGAGTTTGAGTAAACTCCAGGAGTTGGTGATGGACAGGGAAGCCTGGTGTGCTACAGTCCACGGGGTCACAGAGTCGGACACAACTAAGTAACTGAACTGACCTGAAATTGCCTCAGCTGTGTCTGACTCTTTGAAACTCTAAGGACTGTGTGCAACCCAGGCTCCTCTGTCCATGGGATTCTCCAAGCAAGAACACTGGAGTGGGTTCTCATTTCCTATTCCAGGGGATCTTCCTGACCCAAGGATCGAACCCAAGTCTCCTACATTTCCAGCATTGGCAGGTGGGTTCTTTACCACTAGTGCCACCTGGTCAACTTTATGTTAACTGAACTAGGCAGGACTTGGTTGCAGGGATGCTTCTAGTTTAAGCTGAGGTCACTACCTTGCCCTAGCTATTGCAAATAGTGCTGCAATGAACATTGGGGTACATGTGTCTTTTTCAATTATGGGAAACTTTTACATTCTTAAAAATCATTGAACTCCTCAAAGAGGTTTTAATATTGTTTATGTATACCTATATTTAGTGTATCTGTAATAAAAACAACTTTAAAATATATTATTTATTTAGGACACAAACCCATTACATACTGACATAAATATTACATTGTTGGGGGCAAAATTGGAGTTTCTAAAAGAAACAAAAAGAATGTTTTATATTTGGCATATATTTTATACAGAAATATAAATCTTTGCTATTTGACTTAACAAAGGCAGCTGGTTTTATATATCTTCTGCATTTAATCTCTTGATTTTTTTACTTTGTGAAATATAAGAATAAAATTGGACCTTCTACAGATATATATTCAGAAAAAGTACAAGTAATATAATAGCTTTTTCAGTTAACTGTGAATATTCTTTGATCCTATACCAGAATTTGACAAGGAAAACTTCCTGGGACTTGTGGTATGAAATGTGAAACCAAATTAGTGATCTTTCTATGCATTGCTACATTAAATCTATTGGCTGATTTTTCATTTTGAATAGATCTTTTATCCATGCATAATATGTAACAATATGTCTTGATATTTGGAAAATATCAATTCATTAAGTTATGTATATTTTCCAATTATTTCATATTTCATTATATGTTCTTTTTAAAATTATATGTTACTTCTAAACTCACCATAAATATCTTTAAATACTGGAAAATGATCATATTTATGGAAATGGACACAATTTTTCCAAAACTCCAATTTCTCATGGTAACTATTTTTCCCTTTGGCAACAAATCCTGCAAGTTATTTTCCTCAAATTGATAAACTCACTTCATTTTCCAAAATATGTCTCAAATGCCTAAGTATGATTTACTATCATTTGTCTATAAGCTGCTCTTTCATGCAAAAATGGCTTTCTATGAAGTTAAAGTGGGTAAGTTAGCTTGCAACTCACATAATTGCATAAGTGCATTATTTTGAGACAAACATCCTACTTCAGGATGTTGCTAAATGTTTTATGAATAATTCCCATATTAAACCTTAAAAGAATAAAATTAAGGTATTGACATTTTATACAAATGTATTATTTTTATACTTGTACCAAGGAGATATATAACTCAAATTAACCTTTTCATGCTGTAACCAAATGCACACAATAACAGTACAAGTTTTGACTACCTTGACTTGTGCAAAGATGCCAGCATCAACCCATCATTGCTTCTGCATTATCAGTGCAAAAGTCAACACAGTGAAGAAGGCAAAGAATGTCTTCTTCCTGGTATGAAAACTGTTTTGACCTGAAAGGGGCTTGAGAATGCCCAAGATTTTATGATTCACATTTTGTCAGTCATTGCACCAAAAGATGAACTGCATTTATGGTACAGCATTTTGTCAACAATTTTCCTAAATATACTTGTATTTGTTATTTTGGATCATTAAGCAAATTCAAAATGTTATTATGTTCTTCCCCAGGGTTGTTTTGTTGGCTTTGATCTAGCACATGCAGTTGGAAATGTTGAACTTCACTTACATGACTGGGGAGTTGATTTTGCCTGCTGGTGCTCCTACAAGGTATCAACAGACTGGTTAACATATTTATATCCTTTTAGTCCACACTAACATTAATCTAAATGTAAAAATGGATCAGTGACCAGTTTTAGGTATTTGAATTACTTTCCTCATTTCCTTCATTACTGTATTTTGTGACTTTAGTTAATTGTAGAATCACTTAATGAATAGTATAGGTTATTAAGTTTTGGTATTTCCATCCTTTATAGAGTATTTATTCCTTTAATTCTCTAATTTCTATGAAAAAATCAAGAAGTTCTGGACAAAACCTCCATACTTAGAACTTAATTCAAATTTAATCTAGTTTTTGTTAATATGTTGAGAAATTTCTACATAAGTTAAAGATAATTCTTATGGAATCAACTTTATATTGACATATGAAGACAAGTTTATGGACAGGGAGCATAGAAATAGAAGTGATTTTAAGCATTTTAAAAATATAATCTTTCATTATTATTTAAATATTTTGTGGCAAAATCATTGACATGAATGATCTTTGAAATCAAATAACTGGCAGTAGAACTGAGCTGTTATCTACCAGTTCAGGCAAAAACTAGCCAAAATAGTAATAACTATTTATTCCCAATTAATAATGCTGCATTTCATTGCTTTTCTTTGAACAAAGTAACCCCAAATTCCGTTTTATAATAAAAGTTAAAATAATCACACATTTTGATCTTATCAAAGCTGGTTTCATAACAAAAAAGTAAAATTATTATTTTTAACATATATATTTAGGCAAACCTACACAGTTTAATTTACTCTCAATCCAGTATTTAAATACAGGAGCAGGAGGTCTTGCTGGTGCCTTTGTCCATGAAAAACATGCCTATACAATTAAACCTGCGTGAGTACTATCTTCAGATTTTCTCTGGTGGTGGATAAATGAATTTGAATTAATTAGTGTGCTAAACTTACATGTGTTCTTTAAGATGCTATCCAATAAGAATCTGGGTTGATTATAACTATTTTATTACTCTGTGAACAATGATATGCTTTATCGGAAATAAATGATTTCCAAAGAGTTCACTTAGTTGAACAAGAAATTTAATCATAAAAGGGAAGCTTCAATGCTAAAAACGAGTCCCTGTAATCACGTAGAGCAGATGGTTTAATGCAAAGAGACTACTTAACTTTTTTTCAAAAATTAGACTTTAGAAAAGTCCGGGTTTCTCACATTGATGAATAAATCAAAGGCAACCAGAGCTGTGCCTAATAGAGCTTAAAAGTGGTATGTGATTATTAAGATTACATCTACCTTTAAAGCTGGAAACTTATAATATGGTCTTGTAAGGAATATCTTCTGTCCTAAAAGATTTTATAATCCATGAAAACTGAAGAAGCTGAACACTGAACAACAGACTGACTACATAAAAAGAAATATTCTTCAATTTTTATATAGCACTCTTCATTTTTTAGAGCAAGTATAAATGCAAATGTGATATACCAACAAATTTAACATTTTTATTTGACTGGGGAACTGTTAAGTGTTTCTATTATTTTTATCTAGTATGGAGAAAAAAATAATATTCTGTAAAAAGAAAAATCCTTTCAAAATTGTATCAGAATGTGTGTGATGAGGAGACTGTCTAGACTCCTAATAGGTAATATAATAATGTTTGATTAATTTTCTGAATCTTCTCAGTCACTGGCTGAATGGTATAATCTTTATGAGAATTGAAAGCAAATTAGTAACAAAGCTTGGAGCCCCTCATGTTTTTGAGATTCTCTGAATATAAATCATACAAATTTAAGATGATTTTCTACAGCTCATTTAATTATATCTAAATTTCTTCAAGATTTTAAAGTTTTAAAATTCAATAGAACATTTTTAGACAGATATTTGTTAGGCACTCATTTACCTTGAATATATTAGATTTCTCCCCTTGTTCCAAATTCTGCAAAGAATATCTTAGCTATGGGCTTCCCTATTGGCTCAGCAGTAAAGAGTCCACCTGCCAAGCAGGAGATGCAGTTTCAATCCCTGGGTCGAGAAGATCCCCTGGAGAAGGAAATGGCAACTCACTCCAGTTTTCTCGCCTGGGAAATCTCATGGACAGAGGAGCTTGGAAGGGTACAGTCCATGAGGCAGCTCATGAGTAGCTACTCATGGCTACTACTATAACAACTAAACAACAAAATTAGATTTCTCCCCTTGTCCCAAATTATCTGAAAAGAATGTAAAAAGTATATTATAGGACTACCATGTAAGTTTTAAAAGGTCTGTTTTTTTCCTTTATAAAAAACCCCATTGATAACATTTTACCTAGCCTAAGTGTTTTCCACATAGATGGTATGTAAGATATTGCTTGCGTTTGTGTGAAGACTCACCACCCTGAGCATTTCCAACTCTCCACTTATTTAAACTGCACTAGAGGAATCGGCAAAGGGAAGCAGGGGTATGGTAAGTAATGTACACAAATTCTACAGAATGCAAGCATTAGCAGTTAAACTCTGATTTTACAGCCTCTCTATTGCACTTCAGAGTTCTTTCACCATTATTTGCCCTTCATGGATGAGGAACAGGAGAGGGCAGAAGGGTTGTAGTGTGCCTGCACGTGCCTCATCTTGTACAATCCCAACATCCTCTAGACCCAGTGAGTGAAGTCGCTCAGTCGTGTCCAACTCTTTGTGACCCCATGGACTACAGCCTACCAGGCTACTCTGTCCATGGGATTTTCCAGGCAAGAATACTGGAGTTGGTTGCCATTTCCTTCTCCAGGAAGTAAGTTTTAAGTTTGTGCTCCCAGGAGAAAGACCATGCAGACAGAGCAGATTTACATTCCAACCTGATCACTCACCTGCTGGTCCTGAAGAATGTTCTTGATTTCTCAGACATCTCTTGATGTCTCTTGATAAAGAGAACATAAGTATCTACCTCATAGAAAGACATCGTGAGATTAAAATGGGATAATGAATGTAAAACAGCACAGCCACTGAAGCATGATAGGTGAGCCATACATGTAGGGTAAGTATCTTTTTGCCTTACTGTGAAGTTGCATGTTAACTTGTAGAATTTTGACAAGTAGAGATCATTTCCCCTCAAGCAGGAAACATACCCTTAAAGGTTATGGTTTGTGACCTTTGCGATATTAAAGAATTTTGTACCTATGGCCAAGCTCAGACTGACCCTGTAAGCCTCTATTCCTGAAATTCTCTCTTATACTGGCCTCACCGTCTTACTGGCTCATCTGCTAATTATGAGTTGATTGAGATCTTTATATGTGTTCACTTTATATTTGTACAAGAGCCTTGTTCACTTTATATTTGTATATTTGTATGCTTGTACAATCTTCTACTTGTACAGTTTGAAAATCACATGCTATTAACTTCTGTTGCATTTTAAGTATCTAGTTTGGAGATCAACAAGACTCAAATCAGTCTGACACACGTAGTTCTTCTTACAGGAAACCCTGGTTGCTGTTTCTTTGTTTATCAGTTGTTAAAGCTTCTTTTTATGTGATATTAGAGGGACTAGTTCCACTGGTACCAACTTCTGCCCTAAGTGCAATGTAACTACTATTGTTAACTTTATGAAGTAAACTTAGTGCTTAAAAAAAGGGTGACATCTAGTGGCAAAACATGTTATTTCAAATAAATAGTACACATAACTTTCCTGGTCCATTCATTCTTTATCCCTGCTTAAAGTATAGGTTTTTTTTTTTTTCCTATCATTTGACCATATATTTATAGTGCAATAATCATGTAACCAAAGCCTTTGATAAAGAGGTAGGACAGGATGGAGGTGGAAGTTAACATCAGGTGCATATTAGGTACAATGTTAAACAAAATGCATAAATGTTTATCAAAGTTGAGAAGAAGGGTACTATGGGAGTGAATCCTGGAACTTGTAGCCCTGAATTCTGAAAGTTTAATATTAAGTGTAAATTTAAAAATATCCTTTATATGATGTTCCCATTAGCAACTGGCAAATTACATCTGTACCAAGAAATTTCACCATTTTTTGTTTGTTTATTTAAATAAGCATTTTGGCCATTGTTCAAAATTGGTGACCTAAGACTTCTTCCAAGAAACCTTTGCCAATAAAAATAATGAGTAGAGGGCAGTGTCAATCTATTGTATTAAGCATTATAATTCAAATTGTTAATCTCAAATATAATTTGACCTTTTCCTAGTTTATCATCACATTTTTCTCATTCCAGTATCATATTCTAAACCTTATCTGTAGCTAAGAATTATACTTAATAAGGACTGGTTCTGAGTAAATGTCATCTTGTGTTTTTTGTTTTTCATGTTTGACAATTTTAGTGTATACAGTTAATAATTATTGCTCTGCACTATGAAGGAAATACTTTTAGCTGTAAGAATTCAAACATTAGAAATATATCACCTTTTAAAAAAATCCTTCAAGTGAAAGCATTAATTGCTCAGTCATATCCAACTCTTTGTGACCCCATGGACTGTAGCCTGCCAGACTCCTCTGTCCATGGGGTTTTCCAGGCAAGAAAATATTACTGGAGTGGGAGCCATTCCCTTCTCCAGGGGAATCTTCCTGACCCAGGGATTGAAACCAAGTCTCCTGTATTGCAGGTCCTTAAAAGTCTTGCATTTTTCTTTTAACTTTAAAAGTGTTGACCTAAAAATAAATAAATAAATAAAAATAAAAGTGTTGACCTTTCTGAAAAACTTTAGATCAATACTTAACTTTTTGATTTTAGAAGATTCAAACGTATGTGAGGCCTGTAAAACGATTCTTTTGTAAAAGCCCACAGACTGCAATTCAAGACACCACCCATCACTTCTTGGTTTTTTTAGAGACTCTAGCAAGAAACAGGCGGAGAAGGCAATGGCACCCCACTCCAGTACCCTTGCCTGGAAAATCCCATGGACGGAGGAGCTTGGTGGGCTACAGTCCCTGGGGTCGCTAAGAGTCGGACACGACTGAGGGACTTCACTTTCATTTCTCACTTTCATGCATTGGAGAAGGAAGTGGCAACCCACTCCAGTGTTCTTGCCTGGAGAGCCCAGGGACGGGGGAGCCTGGTGGGCTGCCGTCTGTGGGGTCGCACAGAGTCGGACACGACTGAAGGGACTTAGCAGCAGCAGCAGCAGCAAGAAACAGGAGTGAGTTATTAAGATTCTTTCTGTGGCTGACTTACTCTATCCAGTGAAATCATAGAGACTAGAAAATTGCTGTTCCTCACTTTCCATGCAGGCATAAAGAATCTTTCAAATGCTCTCATATATTAGATCTCCTGAAATTCTTGCTTCACCTAGTATTTTTTTTTTTTAAGTTTTCTGAGTGGTCAAGAATGGAGCCTACTGATAATTTTTTGAAAATGCTAGAATTTCAAATAATGCCAACATATTTCCATAAACAGTTAGAGGTATTTGATTGAAGGCTTTAAGTAGAGATGACATTTTTAAGCCTTTATTAAGAGCTTGAGTCATCTCCTTTATTGTAATAAGTAATTTGCAGGTTAAAAAGAACCAGTAGAAGAGGCTGGCTGACATCAGTGCATGGGAAAGGCAAATTTTAGAACTCAGAAGTATAGACTATTACTACTATTATTATTATTTGGGAACTTAAAAAATAGACACATAAAACAACATAAGAAAGTCTAAGAAAGGATAAAAATAAGCATCAAGAAAATTTATAAAAATGGCTTAAAAATTATAAGCATGTTTCACGCTTGACCCAACAGAACAATTGTTATATAGAGAGATCATTTACTTGTTCTGGGGTGTGATGATGATATATCTGATTACACTTCCTTCTCTAAGCAATGCTGGAGAAAACCACAAACCCAAACTCATCTATAATTTAAAGCCTGTTTTGGTTTCTGTGGTTCTTTCTGACTTACTACTTATCACATCTTTTTCTAGTACCTGTATAAGGTCTTGGTATTAAAGACTGGGAGAATGAGGGAGTGTCAGTGGTGGTAGTAAGGTGGGTGAATTCACAAGACTCCAGATACTTGCAAATGGGATAGGCCAATATCAATATATTTCTCAGTGCAAGTTTTCACAGAATCCTTAGTTAAACTATGACTCAGACCTCCCAGGGCATTTATTCTACACATTTAGCTTGTTTCTGGAGTTGGATGTTCAGTATGAATTAACGTGGATGGCATCTTAGCCACAACTTCCTGCCCTATCAGACAGCCGTATTAAATGAACTTGGCCAGCCCTTTGTCCTTAATGTTACCTCCCACAACCTCATGTTACCTCCCACAGCCCTAATCTTCCAGTGAATCATTTCCCCTTGCTTCTGCTCCAATGCATTTGATTGCTTTTCTGTATTTGATAAAGTTTACTCTCTCACTTTTTCATTGATTCTCTCAATGCCTCAACCCTTGGTCCTTTTAACTCAGGTGTATCTCATCCACTGTAATGATGTCAACAACAGACATTTGCAGAAGATACTAACTGTATTTCTAGCTTTATCACTTGCTTACTCTCTATCCCTTACTTTTATCTGATTGCAAATTGCAAGAGCTTCTCATTATCAAAGTATTATTCTAGTCCGGAAAGATACATGACAATGTAGGAAAGTAAAAACTGTGAACTACTCACTTATAAAATTAACCTTTACCAAACACTCTTTCTCAATTAGTATTAACATTTATCTCTATGCATTATTATAAAAAATATTTTGGTCTCTTGCTGATTATAGAATGTTATAACACAGTAAAAATTGTATGCAAATGAATTGTAAAGTAAAATTTTTCAAGAGATTCAGCATTTCATGATGCAAGTTATACTGAAGAACTGCTGAATCTCAAATCATGAACAATGAGAATACGTTACAGTCAAAAGCATTAACAAATGAAGTAGAGGAAATTAGGCGTGGTACTTCAAAATCAAATGACTGGAATATGAGGGATTAAGAGGAACTGATGAATGCTTCCAAACTTTTGTGAAAATGATCATCTTTATGCTCATGCTAAAAAGTTAAACATAACACAAAAAGATTCTAGCTTGCTACCATGACATTTGTCAAGTACACCAAAAAAAAAATCAACATTTGATTTACTACTCATTTTTTTTAATATTTGCATGTTATGATTTTAATGTAAGTTTTATCAAATTATAAATTAAATTTGTTATACAATTTAAAGTTTTATTTTTCAAAAGCATCCCAATCAAAACTTTTATTTTTTCCTTCATTATTTACTACAAAAGTATGGTTACTGGTTTAAAATAGATCTATTTTAAAAGACCTTTCCCAGTATTTCATGCATGCTCAATTGCTCAGTCATGCCTAACTCTGCGACCCCATGGACTCTAGCCCACCAGGATCCTTTGTCCATGGAATTATCTCAGCAAGCATACTGGAGTGGGTTGGCATTTCCTCCTCTGGGGGATCTTCCCCACCCAGGGATCAAACCCAAGGCTCCTGCAGCTCCTGCATTAGCAGGCGGATTCTTTAAAATGAGTCGCTTAGTCCTGTCCGACTCTTCATGACCCATGGACTATATAGTCCATGGAATTCCCCAGGCCAGAATACTGGAGTAGGTGACCTTTCCCTTCTCCAGGGGATCTTCCCAAATCAGGGATCAAACCCAGGTCTCCCACATTGCAGGCATATTCTTTACCAGCTGAGTCACAAAGGAAGCCTAGCAAATAATGAGGACTTCTAATATATCCATATATCTTTCCAGTCTTAGGAATTAAGCATGATGAAGCTTCCATTTTATCCTACTCCAATACAAATATCCTTTCTAAGGTGCTCACTGCTTTATCAAGTAAAGAGAATGTTTCTCAGTCATTTGAGGAGGCATAAGCAAATATAACCAACATTTATTTTCGTATAGGAAACTTTCATAGATAGAAATAAATATAGGACGCTGCTTTTTTTTTTTAATCATACAACCCATTGGAGATGTTTCAATGGTTGAATAAACAATTTAAATGATAGGTAATATAGGGTTAGAATATGTGCCACAAGGCAATTCCTAAATAACTGCTGGGTGGATTCTCATGTATCACCATAGGAACAGTGAGGGGATAGATAACTCAGAGCTTCTTTGGACAAGCTTGAAGAAGTCTGTGGTGAAATTTACAGATACTGTTCCTCTGCAAAATGGAATGCTATGTTAACTAAGTGCATAAATTTAATCTGTTACTTTGAAAGCTGAAATTGTTGCCTATGAGAGAGATTTCACTCGATTAGTTTCATAAATTTAAGGAAGTATAATGAATTACTTAAATGGCTTTTCTTTAAAGGATATGTCAAGTGATCTTTTTATACACTTGATAGAATTCTTATGGAATCTGAGTTATTGACTTAACATTTAAAAGTCTGCCTGTATCATAATCTTGCTCTTTATCTCTTTTCTACAGTATTTTAGAAATTATAAACGGTAATAAAAGCAGGTTTGCTTCATATTCTCACTTAGTTCCAGAGCCATGCTCATGAGTGGCTTATACCTATGAGAAATCCTAGTCTCCAAATCCTCATTGTAAAGGATCCAAAGGAAGACAATATGATTGGAGAAAACTCACCTATGGATTCATGACACATAAATCATTCCTATCTTCATTCAGAAACCATTTTAGATCAACAATTCTAAAAGGATCCCTCACCTTCACAGCTTGACTTTTTATTATGCAAATCATCCAGATAATTGTTGAGTGTGGTGAATTTAAGCTGTGATCATAAAAATAATGTTTATGCACTGAGGCATGATCACATTCAAGAATAATTTCAATAAATAATCTGATTTTCTCAACTCAAGAGATAAAGGAATCCTGACTCTTAAAAGAAAACAGGAAGAGTAATTATCAGTATAAAACTACATTAAAGTCAATGTTGTTTGCAAATCACTATTCTCAGTTAATGATGACATAATCACTAATATGAGAAAATTGAAGTCCTTTGAAACCTCCAAATTTATTTTCTCTTCGAAAATTGCAGTCTAGTGTCCCTGAAGATTTATCAGGTCAGTGAATCCTTTAGACACAAAATGTAAACTTGTCAAAGAGCTTCAGCTCTTGTTTTAATTACTTCAAGTTTTGTCCCTAAAATGACCTTCAGAATACAAAAAGTTTCTTTTTAAATATAAAATATGAAGAGCTATTACTAAACTTCATTTGTTCTTGTTGAGAGAACACATGTATCCATCTGACTCTATAGGAGGTGCAGTGATACAAGTTGTGTGGGGCAGCATGGGAAACTACTCATTGCACAAGAGCCCCTCGGTCCTGCTGCCTCCAGCACTGAGCTGGGCTGACTTCACAGGCCACGAGAAAGCTTGTAATGCACGACTCAAAACAAAGGTCTGAATTCCTATCAGCCAGTTTCTCTTTGGTCACTTGTTTTTAACTCCACCCCAGAGGATAGAATTTGATTGAGTAGAAATTATCCTTTTTTCTGGTGTTGAGGTTTGTCTTCATCATGATAAGTTCATGTAAAGATAGATTGCCTTTACTCTCTTCTAAATCTCTGTCCCAATCAGATTTGGTCAAAGTCTCAGAAGATTTGGCATTAGTATGGAAACCTAGACAGAAAATGACCATTTGAATCTTTTTTTTTCCCCTAAGGGTGCCTGTGATCTTTGTGAGAATTCATTTTAGTATGTCCAGTGTGATTGCTTGAAAAATTGACTATAACATAATTCTAAATGTTAAAGTACAGGGACATTGTCCTTCTGATCTTCCTTTATTATCATAATCCACAATGCCTGAGAATATATATATATATCTTTATTTTGTTGTTGAATACATGGCTCTTTCTTTATTCTCAGCATAATAGACAAACCATCTTCTAGCATATGAAAGCATTTCTACTGTTCAAGTTACTCTGAAGTGAATATGATTTGCAAAATACTGTCAAATTAAATATGCATTTCCATATGCTTCTACAAAGACTAAATATATCCATGAAAACCAGCTATAGACAACTTTAAAAATCCTTCGTGAGTATTTTAATCAACATTGTAAATAGTTCTTTCTAAAGTCCTAAATTCAGAAATCTTGATATGTTTTATGATTTTAGCATCAATATCACCAGAGGATTATAAACCAATATTTTAAAATAATAATAGATTTCAAGAAATGATAAGCAGAAAATTTTTGTTAATGAAGCTTTCACACCAAGAAAATATTGATTTAGCTCAAGTAAAGACAACATACTATTCTGAATCTTCAGGAAACAGTTTTCAGTAACCAAAATTTATAATATCAGGAATTTTTATAACTATGCTTATCATACTGTTAGCTCACTGGACATATTTTAACAAGCCTTCTTTTGAATAAGATTTGAAGATGTAATTGAATATGTATCAGAACCAAGTAAAGCACTCTCTCATAACGATATTTCCATATGACTGGGCAAATGAGTGGATGAAAAGGAATTGAATCCCTGTAACTCCTCAAACTCCTTTCCAAAACAGCATTAAATCAGTTGACTTAGAACAGAGCAGAGCAATTGTGAATACTTTTTTTTTTAACAAATTAAGAATTGATAAAGACCTTCTTTACTAACAGTGAGTTGGTAATATTTTACCTGTCTAATGTTATGGCCATATTGAGCCTTGAAATAGTCATGCTTGGAAACTCATTGCTGACAAGGAATGAATGCACAGTTCACCAGCTGAAACATCGCATTTTGTCAAGATTTTCATCATCATTAGCACCTTTGAATCTGTTCTATCACTTAGCCATAAGCTTACTTTTCCTTCAAATATGGTCTTTACTAACTGCTTAGATTTAGATTTTCCCTGCTCCTTCTCTTATTTTTAGTTGAGCTTCTGATTTTGCTTTTTGTCATTTGTTATAGTTTATATCTACTGCTTTCCCTGATCCTTATTCCTATGCAGTAGCTCCACCTTTCCTATTCTAATAACAGCTTGAACTTTAGCAATTGTGTTCCTCTTTCCCAAGCCTTTCTTCTCCTTCTGCATGGTAGCTTAGCAATATTAATATTTCACTGTGAGAGATGACCTAAAAGTTTACTGGGATACTTATATACTGTGCAATCGTGCTCATGTCATACCCAACTGATCTTACTTCCCTGAAGGCAGAGTTGCTCAAACCCACCCTTGTTTGCATTTGGCATCCTACTGGATTACTTGCTTAGAAAAGACTGTCAGTGGAGGCTAGAAGAAACACCTTGGCTGATTACAGAGGGATAGAGCTTGGAATAACTAAAAAGAAAGATGGAAAAAACAAAGTATATAATTGTACATGAAAAGAAGTTAATATTGTCACTGAACATTATGGAAAAATTTTTACTTAAAATCCTTTCAGACATGGCTGAATTATGTCCCTGTGCCACATTTACATTCATTAAGGAAACATTTATTGAACATCTACTATAGTCCAGGCATTTTTTAAAAATCTTTTGGATATATGGATAAATAAAGCAAAGAATCCTTCCTCTTGTAGAGCTTACATTCCATTAAGGACAGCTGGATTATGTTCAGAGCAAATTGCATGATACATTTGAAATTGATAAGTCCTATGGATAATTGGAAAAACAGGACAGAAAAAGGGGTATAAGAATACTCTGGAAAACTTGGCCATGCACAGTATTCAAAAGGCATTCAGGAAGGCTCATCATTGGGAAATATAATATGGATGAAGAGATGAAGGAGGTGAAGAGTGGGCCAAACAATTATTTAGTGAAAAGGGTTCCAGGCAGTGGAAGTATTTTATCAAAAGCTCAAAGACAGGAGTGTGTTGAGAAAGCCAGCATGGCTGGAACAGATTAAGCAAGTTGCATATTAGTGAGACAAAATGGTCCAGGAAATGCAGATCCTTATAAGGCAATGTAAAGACTTGGGATCCATTCCTATTTTGCCTGAAAAGTGGCATGATACAGCAAATTTAAAATGATCATTCTGGTGATTTGCTTGGGAATGGGTGGTAAGAGGGTAATGGTGGACTTTGGGAAACCTGCTGGGGAGCCATCGAGGAAAGAAGACAAGAGTGACAACAATTTAAAGCAGGGGAGCAGCAGAGGAGGTGATGAGACGTTGTAGACTTCTAGGGCTTCCCTGATGTCTCAGACAGTAAAGAATTCACCTGCAATGCTGGAGACCTGGGTTCGATTCCTGGGTTGGGAAGATCCCCTGGAGGAAAGCATGGAAACCCAGTCCAGTATTCTTGCCTGGACAATCCCCATGGACAGAGGAGCCTGGCGTGCTACAGTGCATGGGGTCACAAAGAGTTAGGCACGACTGAGCAAATGAACTGACTGAATGAACTGGGAGGACATAGAGAAAAGTTTGGCTAGAGGGACAGGAATGAGGGGAGAATTAAAGACTGATGTCGGTTCAAATGATGCTGTTACTCAAATGGCATACCGTTGTTTCATTAATCAACTACAAACATATTTCTTGAGCATCTACTAGGCAATGCAGTATGAAAACACCGGGAATTCAGAAATATCTTCTTGGAATTTATCATTCAGTGTGACAGGGAAAAGAGAGAGAGAAGTTGGAGAACCTTTTGCTGAGGAGGTGATACATGAACTGACTAGAGAAATCCTAACTTTTAGTCAGACTGAAACTGAAAGGGAACAGTGGGGTGTCCTAGGCAGGATCATCGAGGTCCTTGTGTTTCAAGTTAGAAGTTTTGATTTTTATCCTAAAAAGAAAGGGGCTCAAGTCTCAACACCTTTCCAGGTCTTGGTTTGATTATGGGAAAAATAAATAGTTACACCTGGACATCTCTAAGATTCGCTTGCAGTTTTTAAACTCTGATTCTCCAGTAATAAATATGAAGCTTTGAAAAAAGCAAACTGCTGATAAGGATAACTCAGAAACTAAAACCAGTTTAATGGAAATCTATGCATCATCAAGCATATTGATGAGTCTGATGACCCTCTTCCCTTCCGATTTTTTTTGATAATATGTGGATACAGTAAAGCCCAGTAAGCTGAGACAAATTTGTAACAAACTTTACTGTAATCTTCTCATCTTTGCCTTTTCTCAAGTATGAAAAAGTACCCTGTTCCCATTTCTTAAAGTTCAGCTGCCAAAAAATTTTATTATGGAAATTAAGACTATATAAAAGCGAAGTGAATGAATAAATTTCTGATTATGTCCTGAATGAATAAATTTCTCATTATGTCCTGAATAAAACAACCTTTGAGGAACTTTGATTCTGTGAAACCTGATTATTTGATGAGGGTTTTAAGTACTACACTTTCACTTGAGGTTAGCTTATAGAGGTGAAGAAAGAAACCGCAACCCACTACAGTATTCTTGCCTGGAGAATTCCACAGACTTGAGGAGCCTGGTGGGCTATAGTCCATGGGTTACAAAGAGTCAGATATGACTGAGTGACTAACACACACACACTAGCTTATAGAGGACATTAGGATATGACAGACATTCAAATTTATCTGCAATTGCTATTACAGATTTTGTTTAAAAATAAACAATTATGCTGTACCCCAAATGTTCTATTTTTTGTAATGCTGTAACAGTTTTGTTGATTCAACACATTTTTTGAAGTCATGTAAGCAGTAAGACAATTGTATTTAGTTCTAACTTGAGACCTCAAGAGACAAAGAGAGAAAGAAAAATAAGAGAAGAGGGGTGGGAGGGTAGGAGGGAAGAAAATGAAGAAGAGGGAAGAGAAGATGAAAAGGAAAAGGGGAAAAAGAAGAAACTTGCTCCCAATCAAGTTTACATTTCTAAGCACAGACTTAAATTATTAAATGTATGGTAATAAACTGCCAAATAAAAGACATTATGAAAGCAGTTTTTATGCAAATATACTTTCTTAGAAAAGACTGTGATCTAATTTCTTTATATGTTGGATTGTGTTCCAATGATTAATTGCATTTTTAACAGAAGCCAGGAAAACTGGGATAAGTTGTTTTGTTTAGTTTTGGTGAGTTATGGGGTGAGGAGAGGTAAGGAGCTTGCAGAATAATTTAAATTAATTCAGTGCATGAAATATTTAGGGACTCATACTGGAGATTCTGCCATTAAAGGCTTGCTAAGGAGATCAAGGAGCATTTGGATATTTCATTTTATAACTCTTAGCATCCAAAACCATATTCAGTGGATCCCTGGTGGATTCCTCTTACTGAATCTGAATATCACGTCTCAAAGATGCCTTTATTATAAGTGCTGCTTTCCATTTGATAATACTTATTTGAAAATCCTTTTAGGAAATTTATGATGTTCAAAGAACAAAAAGCCTATTAAAATCTTTACTTTTATTATTTATTGGATCTCTTCCAACAACTTCTCTCAAAATTCTGCTAATATCTTCATTCCAAGTAAATTAACTCCCTGTTTGATTTTTAATTTTTGATGGCAAGAGATTAAAATTTCTACCCAAGTATGATGAGATAGCATCTTAATTGTTATTATTCATATTCAGCTCATAGATATGATGTATGAGCCTGTTGTGATAATAGCTACTTATAAGCTAATTTAATGGTTTTTAATTTTACTTCATTAGCTTTAGAATATTTGCTTATTAGAATTCATGCTAAAGTTTCATTTATATTACATTTCTTTTGCATTTTGATTTACCTTTCCTGTGTTCCAAGTGGTGAGGGTCTTAAAATGAATTTAACTTTCCCCAAGGTTTTTTGAAATGCATTTTGAGTTTGAATAAGTATTCTTTGAAATAATCATTTCTTTATTGACTTTAAACAGCCCCCATTTCATCTGTCGAGGCTTCAAGGTGTAATATATGATTGATATGCTTATTCAGATTCACTGTATTATATCCATCAGTCAGTCAGTCAGTTCAGTCACTCAGTCATGTCCGACTCTTTGTGAACCCATCATTAGATCCATAGGTTCACACATTTTGAAGAAGAGGAAATGACTACAGAGATTACCAAAGATCAGAAGGAATAATTTTTTTTTTTTTGCAGGAGAAACATTGTATATAAATAGAACATGGCTGTCATCTAGCCCAGTGTTTTGCTAGGTCAGAACCCCAAGTGTAGTATTTAAGTAATTGAAGGAATGTTGCTTTTTTTTTTTTAAGAATCTCTGATGAATTAAAAAAAAAAAAAAAAACCTGTCTCAGGTGATTTTGCATATGTTTATGAATATACTTGGTCATGATGGTCCATATCTACATTTGGGCTTCAAGGACCAATAATTGTTTTATCTTCAACTGTTTATACAGTCTCAGAACCTCAGTTTTCTCATTTGTATAATGAGGATGATAACACTATCTACATCATATGATTCTTTTGAAGAGTAAGTGATTGTTTAGAACTATGTCTGACTCATAATGAAATCTCAATTAACATTTGTTTTTGTTGCTCTCAGAATTAACAAAACAACTTTTGACAACCTAAATCAGGAAGAACCCATATATTCCTAAGTCAAGCTCTTTTGGAGTATTTTTACAAGATCTTTGCTTAAGGTTTGAGGACAGTCAATCACTTGTTTTTACATTGTTCATTTTTATTATTTGGAAAATAATATGGGGAAAAGACTTTATCTCTCAAACATATTATCTTAATAAAATATGTTTTCCTTTTCTTATTTAAATTAACAATGATTTTCAAAATTTTAATCTAGTTATGGTAAAAGTTATATGAGTATGCGCTCTTATATTAAAAATATATCATTGATGGTGTTTATCATGAAAATATTCAGAATATTCAGAAATTAAAGAAGACATCCTAAGATTTTTTACTTCACAAGGAATTAAGTGTAAAAAGAAACTTTAATAAGACAAAGTGTCATTCTCTTTGTTGTAATACCCCATTTAAGTTATTACTTTTTATCATGTAAAAGTATAGAGCAATTAAATTTAGAAAGCTTCAATTATTTTCATTGAAATAACATTTAGAATTTCATTAAGATTATAGATACGACAAACGATTACAAGAATATGACAATTATTAATATTTTATATCAGAATAAATATTCAATGAAGAAAAGCATCATATGAAAAATCAGTAACAGAGACAATTAACCACTACTGACTTCAGGACTCTGAAGCACACACAACATGGAATATCTCCTCCATCCTATTTTTTCATAATTGTAAGAGTGTCTGTATTATGGTTTGTTGAATTCTTCTGATGAATATTTTCTTCAAGTTATTGCTTTGGTAACAGAATTCAATGATGTTACTGTCACATCTAGATATTAGACTTTCCTGCCATACATTTGATCCTCCGGCTCTGAAGCACTCTGACCCAGAGTGATAATTATTAGGGAATTATGGTATAAAAAGCCTCTATAAAGAGTCATTGTTTTTTTTCTTCTGTTGCTCTTACTCTACTTCTCTTAATGAGTTCAATAACCAGGTTGATGAAACTGAAACTCCTCACCCTTTCTGAGTCTCTAATTTCATTTTTTTCAGTATTTCAATCCACTCAATATCTCACTCCTAACAAAATCTATCAACAACTCTGCCTTCTTTAGCTCTTGTTTACTATCAAACGTCTAGGTTTTGGTCCATTTTCCCTCTCTCAATTCTTTCCATTTTGTTATTTCACCTGAATCCATTATTCTTGATGAAAAGTCACAGGTCACACCCACAGTTCTTAATAGTGAGCCTCATAATGTCATGAACACCAGGAGGCAAAGATGGGGGACTATGCACCCACCCTTTGTTGAATTAATATTTGTTTAATCAGCTTCACACCCATACCCAAAGACTAAGTTTTTTGTGGGAAGGAACCATTTCTATTTTAGTTCACTATACTATTTCTATCTTTTGCTTCTAGCATGGTGTGTCATTAACTACTTTTGAAGAATTATTGAAATATAGGAAAACTCTAATAAGCCTGATTTTTTTTTTAAAAAGGTAATTTAATTAGTACTATAAATGACAGAATGAGTCACTTATAAAAAGCATCAACTCTAGCTTCGTGGTAACTTCCATTAAACTATTTTACTCTACTCTAGTTGAGTCTATTTTACTTTTAGCTTCTGCTCTTCTGCTCAGCTTCTAGGCACTGATGATCTCAGGTTCTACAAGGTTATCGGTTCGTTAAGATACTTGTTTTGAACTCCCTCCTTCAACTTCCTTCTGAGGATGTGTATCAAACACAGTTTCTAACTGTGGGTCAGTGTTCCTGCCCACTTACTGGGCAGGATATGGGCTTAACTAGCTATGTTCCTTTAGATGATCACTCAAACTCTGTAAGCCTTACTTTTTTTCAAACACAAAATGAGAGAAGCAATACCTACCTCAGTATGTTGTTGCAGATTAAGTAAGGTGACTGACACAATCTCGCCCACTTTTCCAGCAAGCATGTCTTCATTTCTGCTCTTTCTTCCTTAGCAATTCACTATGCAAAAGCTTTGCCCAACCACGTCTTTTGAATAGGATTTCCTGTTGGCATGAGAACAGATAATCTGATTAGCTAGACCACTCTGAAATGTTATATAAGGTTATATAATTTTCATCCAGAAGTGACATAGATGTAGGGGCCGAGGGTGATGAATGATAAAGAACTAGAATCTCCAATGGGACTAGTCCCAGTATCTTTTGTAATAAGCCACTGGATTATTGTTGCTTAGTTGCTAAGTCGTGTCTGACTCTTTTGCAACCACGGACTGTAGTCGGCCAGGCTCTTCTGTCCATGGGATTTCCCAGGCAAGACTACCGGAGTAGGTTTCCATTTCCTTCTCCACGGGATCTTTTCAACCCAGGGATCAAACCAATGTTTCTTTCATTGCAGGTGGATTCTTTACCATTGAGTCACCTGGGAAGGCCAACCCACTGGATAGTAAAGCACAATTTCTTTAGTGAATAAATTCAAAAGAGGCATATCATCATCAAACAATGAGGCAACTTAGAAACAATTAAAATATTATATTTGTACTTTTTCCGATAAAAATTTAAAGTACTTTTATGGATTCAGTAAATAAAGCATAAAAATGGTGCCTTGATCTCTGTTACAGAATCAGATCCAAGTATTTTTTTCTCTAAAGAAGAACATATTTTCCCTTTGTGTATTTACTTCTTCTTTTCAGATTTGGGTTATGAACATATCATCAATACTTTTAAGCATTGGCTATTATTTCCTCCTGTGATACCATGTTCAAACACTAGGTCTTTGATGTTTCTGTCAGATATGCCCAGCAATCATAATTCATACTCTTGAATTTTTTAGTAGCACTACACAAAAATGACAAATACCTAGTCTTTTTAATGAATACAGAAAAATGAAAGAAAAGTTGCTAAATTAAAAAAAAAAAAGTATAGAAGTACTCTCCCAATGTTTATTTTGAAGCCATTGAAAAAAATGGGAAAAATTGCCATTTTTTTAATGACCCTATTTCACAGCCACTGTATTTTTAAATACAGTGTATTTTAAATACAGCCTCAGATTTTTAAAATGCTTAATGCCAAGAGGAAAATTTTGAATTCATTTCCAACAGAAAGCTTTTTGTGCAAAAGTGCTTATAAATTGTTTTTTAATTTGTAACTACAGAAATTTTCATGAACAAGCTGCAGTATTTTTCTTCTCTTTCAAAAGATAGAAGTAATAAAACAATAATCAATACCTCTGTACTAAATGATAGTGAATAAATCTAATTCATTCAAGCTAAAACTCCTTTCTTAATTCTTTTTTTTATGCAACCATAATCTTAGTCTCAATAGAAAGGATGATATTGAGTTCCCCTCAGTACACAGCATAGTTCCCTACTGGCTGGAAGAATAAGTTTTCAGTAAATTCACATCATGATAAACATAAGTACCTCAAACAAATAGCACAGTGACTTTGCTTTCTCATTCACTTTATCACATTGATATAGCTCAATTACAGGTTCAAATTAACTTAAGATATATTCTGATTCTGAATATTTAATATGAAGCATGTGAAAACTTTGACAAAAATATTTTTCATTTTATTATTGATTCCAGTTGTCATCAGAAATTTGATAATTGTTTTAAAAGTTGTAAATGTCATCAGGTTATAAACTTAGGTACACAAGTAATTTTCTTTATTTTCATTTATCAACTCATTTGATGCAGGAAATTCAATCTTGTAACTTGGAGGTATCCTCAATGAGTTTTGTTATTTTTCTCAGTAATTTCAGAGTTTAAGCTCTGTCTGTTCAGAGTTTTTGTTTTGTTTGTTTGTTTGTTTTGTTTTTTGTCCTTTTCTCCTTAGGATACCATTTAAGATTGCAAAGGTGAGTGTTGTACATAGACATAGATAAAAGAGAGATATCCAGTCCACAGCCAACTCCTGAATCCATTAAATTGTGCCTGGCACACTCTTGGTCATCTGCTTCTATTACTACTGCACCCTCCAAAGATGTCTATGGAACTATCATGACCATATGCCCTTTATTTCAAGTTCCATTGGGGATACTGAATTTCTTAGTCCCTTCAATTCCCTTATCTGGGGGCACTGGAATTTCAGGATACTATCTGGGGTCTCTTGAGTTAATATGATCCTAAATTATAAGTAAAAGTGCTATCACAGGTCCATTCTGCTAACATTTTTATATGAAGACTACAGCACCAAACTTGCCTGGAAGACTTCTTACAAATGGTTAGGATTGCCTAGTAGGTCTGAGGGAATATGTTGCAAGAATTTTTTATCTATAGATCCCCCCAAATGTATCTGGAGTTCCCACTGACTTCTCAACCATCCCAACTCCTATCGCCGAGAACTTAACTTGGGGCAGGGGGTATTTCAGTTCTGTATTAGCAGTATGAATCCAGTCTTTCTCTTCCCATTCTGAAGCTTCTCATTCCTCAGCATTCAGAACATTATTTTAATCATGGGAATCAGGAAATGGATTCTCCCATTCTCTTTTCTTTTTGCTGTTTACAGCATAAACTTTATGCTGGGCTACTATATGAGATGTGATCATCAGAATTCCAAAATGTGTATATATTGCAAGTCAGAAGCCTTGGCTTTTAAAGACTACTGACTCTGTATAAGTTTCAAAATCTTGTCTTGGAACTCAAGGCTAAAAGGAGTTTGGGTACTATATATATCCTTTGGTGCTCCCTACCTAACAAATGAATCTAACACAATAAAATTTGATTCACTATAGATAAGAAAGTTTAGGAAAATATTTGTAAATGATGAGAAAAATTTTAATTAAAGCCTTCAAAGTTTTTCTCTTTTACCACCCCAAATATTTTTTCCAAACAATATTATGTCAGTCCATTATCCCTGAAGACAGACTTTTCAAACAAGGGAAACTGGCAATTAATACCTGACTAAAAATATCATTTTACTTATAAATATCACTATTTATTTATTTATAAATAGTATAATATAGATAGTATAAATACTGTTTATGTATTTATAAATATCACTAAAACTAAACATTCAAAAAATGAAGATCATGGCATCCGACCCATCACTTCATGGCAAATAGATGGAGAAACAATGGACACAGTGAGAGACTCAGTTTTCTTGGGCTCCAAAATCACTGCAGCTGGTGACTGCAGTCATGAAATTAAAAGCCGCCTGCTCCTTGGAACAAAAGCTATGACCAACCTACACAGCATGTTAAAAAGCTTTGCCGACAAAGATTTGTCTGGTCAAAGCTATGAGTTTTCCAGTGATCATGTATGGATGTGAGAGTTGGGCCATAAAGAAAGTTGAATGCCTAAGAATTGATGCTTTTGAACTGTGGTGTCGGAAAAGAGAGTCCCTTGGACTGCAAGGAGATCAAACCAGTCAAATACTAAAGGAAATCAGTCCTGAATATTCATTGGAAGGACTGATGCTGAAGCTCCAATTTTTTAGCCATCTGATGTGAAGAACTGACTCATTGGAAAAGACCACGATGCTGGGAAAGATTGAAGGCGAGGAGAGAAAGGGACGACAGAGGATGAGATGGTTGGATGCATCACCGACTCGACGGACATGAGTTTGAGCAATCTCCAAGAGTTGATGATGGACAGGGAAGCCTGGCGTGCTACAATGCATGGGGTCTCAAAGAGTCGGACATGACTGAGCAACTGAACTGGACTGAGAAATATCATACAAAGAAGGAGCAGAACCTAAAACGGCCTATAAATTTTCTAGTAAGCTTTAGTGTTTTATTCTGGAAAAATCATTTGACAATTCCAAAGTTGAATATTAAATGCACATCTAGAAATTTAGTAAACCAAATTTTAAAATCAGAAGATTCACTTAAAATCCACCTGTATAAAAAGAAAAAAATAAAAGTGGAAAAGGAAGGTGGTGGGAAATTTGCCCTCCTAGTCTATATATGTGTTGGGTCTTTGAACATGTTGTTTTGATTATCTGGAACACTCTTTCCTTTCTCTGTGTGAAATATACACATTAGTTTGCTTATCAGAGCCTCCCCTAACCATCACCACCCTGGTTCAGCTGTCCTAACTCATACTTTCCCTATCAACCATTTACAACACCTCACATGATTCGCATTAAAAACACTCTTCTACAGACATTAAGAGCCAGTGCCGGATCTCATGAACTTACATTCTAGTTGACGAAGAAAAAATTTAAAAGTTGATTATTTAGTTCATAAAAATACTATACGTCCTATCCTAATATATCTTTATTTTTTGGTTTCTGATCTCGTGTAATCATTCCCTTTCGAGACACAGAATGCTTTTTTATTCACCTCTGATGTAATGACTATATGATATTTTACAACATAGATTTACCATAATTTATAAAACCAGTCTTTTATTGAAGAGAGTTTAGGCTATTTTCAATCTTCGATTATTATTGTACAATGACTATACTTAACACATAATTCACTTCATACTTGGACAAGTTCTTCTGGAGAGCTAAACTCCAAGAAGTAAATTTTCCAGTTCAGAGAGTATGTGTATTTGCAAATTCCACAACTGTTATTCATTTGTTCTCTAGAGGGGCACATCTATAACACATATTCCAACAAGAATACATGACAGTACCTTATAAAATGTGTTAATATCAATAGAGTTCCTAATAAAACTTTTGAATTTTTGCCACTTTAAGAGGTGGGCAATGGTTATTTTTTGTTGTTCAGTCACCAAGTTATGTCCGAATTTTGTGACCCTGTGGACTGCAGCATGCCAGGCCTCCTTGTTCCCTATCATCTCCCAGAGTTTGCCCGAGTTCAAGTCCATTGCATTTCAGTGTAACTTTAATTTGTATTTTTCTTAACAATAAATGGTTGGCCCTTTTAAAAAATAATTGAGAGCCATTTCCTTTTTCTGTCTATGTTGGTCATTTTTCTTGGGCTGTTGCTTTAGCATTATGATCTCTAGCTATTTTTATACTAGAAAGTTTAGCTTCTTGTGACATAAGTTGCAAATGATTTTTAAAAAATAGATTGTCATATGATACAACTTTCTCTTATGATTTATTGGTCTATGGAGATGATCCTATAACTTTCTCTTTAATTTTATTAATATGATGAATAGTATATTAATAGATTTGTTCTTGGTTTTCATTTTGACATTTTATAATGTTGTAATGCTTTGTAGAAATATTCAACTGCATTGCTATTATTTTTTAGGGATGTTTTAACATTATTTATTTTCCATATGGCATTAGAATCAACTTGCAAGTCCTAAATGAGAACAAATAAAATCTATTTGTATATTTTACTGGGATTATTGAAGTGTATACACCAATTCGAGGAGAACTGACTTTTTTCTTGATGTTGAAAATTATTCGACTTTTTTCTTGTTCAGATTCAGGAATATTTAAAAAATTTTATGTAAGTCTGAAATACTTTTTGTTAATATATCAGTTTGCTTTCAATTTCAATATTTTAATTTCACTTTTAAATTTAGTTCTCATATTAATTTGTTAATAGATATTTAGTTCTCATATTAATTTTGTACCAGATTACTGTGCTAAACTATCTTTTTGTTCATACCAGGTACACAATTGTATAATTTTAAAGCAGTGATAATTGACTAACTCTTTTTCAGTTTTCAGCTGCAAAATATTAACATTAAAGAAAGCACCTTTGGTGTTTCTCCATTAAGTCCAGGTGTGACTTGGATGTGAATAAAGCAGAAGTTAAAAATTTTAACATTTTGGCCATAATTACATATAAATGCCTGCAATATATATTAATCCTAAGATCAAACAGACTCTAAATATTGTTATCTCTATTTTATAATTTTGAATATATATTCTTTCAAATATGATTTTTAAATGGCTATAATATTTCATAGCATAAACATCATATAATTTATTTTTTCTCTCTTACAAGATACTGGGGTTTCTATGACACTATAAATAGTACTGTGCTCACTGTCCTAGCACACACATTTTAGTGTACTCCAAAGAGTCTTTTGCATAAATCTGAAAAAGTACTTCGAAAACTATACATAGCTTTAATTTTTAAACTGTACTCCATAAAAATTTTATTACTTATTATGCTCATTATTGAACAGAGTTTACTTTTTACTGAGTCCTTGATGAAAAAAGACATCTAAATTTTAAATAACTTTGCCAATTTAATATGTGAGGTATGTTTTCATCTTTGTGTGGTTTCATATTTTTTAATTTTCACTGACATTGAGCTTTTTTCTTCCTGGAATTCATGGAGCATTTGCACTTCTCTTTTTATAAATGTCCTGTCCATGCTTTGTGACTGGGCAGCTTTGGGGACACTGCCCTTTCTCTGATGAAAAAACTCTTCTTGCAAACTCTTTTAAATGTGGCAAATAGCATCCTTTTCCCCATCATTGGGTCCTTTTGTCTGTCTTTTTAATACAGAATTTTAAATGTGTATTAATATATGATATTATCCTTTATATTTTATTTGGTTTTCATAGAGATTTTACTTTTAAAAATCAAATAAGTATGTGAATATATTTTCCTCATCTTTGCATTTTTTCAAATGTTACATTTATCTCTTATTATATAATTGTATGATCTGAGGACCATTTATATTTTCTGTCATGTTCCACTTGTCTCCCTGATGCTTCTTGTGACAGTACTATACTCATTTATTTAATGAATTTTGTAATATGGGCTTCCCTGATATCTCGGTAAAGAATCCACCTGCAATACAGGAGACCCCAGTTCAATTCTTGAGTCGGGAAGATCCCCTGGAAAACAGACAGGCTACCCACTCCAGTGTTCTTGGGCTTCCCTTGTGGCTGAGCTGGTAAAGAATCCACCTGCAATGAGGGAGGCCTGAGTTCGATCCCTGGGTTGGGAAGATCCCCTGGAGAAGAGAAAGGCTACTCACTCCAGTATTTTGGCCTGGAGAATTCCATGGACAGTCCATGGAATCACAAAGAGTCGGACATGACTAAGCGACTTTCACTTTCACATGTAATGTAGAGCATATTCACCTTTATACTCTGTTTCAAAATCTACTATTTTTAATCATGTATTCTTTATAAACATTAAAAAATTATCAACTTAAAAAAAGTACATTGGAATTTTTAATTTTGGCAGTGTTAAAACTAGCATTTTATTTAGGAAGAGTTGATTATATCAAGAATACTATATTTTTCTCTCTCTCAAATTTTATATTTTCTTCATACTATTGGTAATTTTAATCTAATAAGCACACACACATACATATGATTTTTCCTTTATATTTTACACTTTATGTCTGGCCAATTAACATTCTTATGAAACTCTGAAAGTAAGCAATTTATTCACAAAATTATTAAAATTTCAACAATTTAGAGGTTATTTTTATGTCATTTCTCTTTAGGACTCCTATTGCAAAAAGAATACATTACTGTATTAATCACTTTTCTTTTTTGTTTTCACCAGTTTTAAAATCTAAAGAAATAACATTTTTGTTCATTTTATTTTATATTAAACAAGGTCATTAATTATAGCTCCTCAGATTATTTAACTTTGCAAGTATATAACCAGTAATATGAAAAAATTGATTTGTATTCTCTCTCCGAGGTTATAAATATTGTCTTATGATATCACATAGCATTTACATGCTTAAGTATTTGATGACTCATATCACAAATAGATTTTATTTTTTTTCCATTTATTTTTATTAGCTAGAGGCTAATTACTTTACAATATTGTAGTGGTTTTTGTCATACATTGACATGAATCAGCCATGGATTTACATGTATTCCCCATCCCGATCCCCCCTCCCACCTCCCTCTCCACCCGATCCCTCTGGGTCTTCCCAGTGCACCAGGCCAGAGCACTTGTCTCATGCATCCAGCCTGGGCTGGTGATCTGTTTCACCCTAGATAATATACATGTTTCAATGCTGTTCTCTCAAAACATCCCACCCTTGCCTTCTCCCACAAATAGATTTTAATATGAAGGCCCAAGAGTCCTATATTAATTCTGTCTTTATTTATAGACCAAAATATCTAATGTTACTATTTATGTTTTAGGTTAGTGGGATGGTTCGGCCATGAACTAAGCACCAGATTTAATATGGATAACAGTAAGTGTATTCAATTTTACTTCACAAGTCATTTTATTTTAAGTTTATTTCAGTTTTCATCTTTGTATGATATGTAATATGCATGCCTCATGGAGAGTGCACTTTGAAAATGCCACTAAGAATTCTTAAAATAAGAAATGACATTTCCTCAATGTAAGACTAAGTATTCATAGATTTTAGTATGATTTTGAGTCTATCCTTTTATAGGGAAATAAGAGGAAGCAAAATCTAAAATACAGAATTCAGGTCTCACCAATATGGAGTACCTAAACCATCAGACAGTGGGGACAGAAAGGAATCATTGTCTTAGAGTCAGGCCCAGAGAGACAGGTATCAAGCCCATTTTGCTGTTTATTGGTTTTGTGATGCTGTACAAATTTGATCATTTTGGACTTTTAATTTTTTTCCTCATGTATCTAATGTGAATAATAATATCTATTTCAGGGTTTGTTCTGAGGGTAAAATACGTTCAAAGCTGTAAACTAAGCAGCATACTAATTAATAAATGTTCAGTTTTATCCCTCTCTTTTCCCAAATTATTCTCCTTTTGTGGCTTTTGCCACAAGCATGCGTATGTGTGTGCTAAATCACTTCAGTCATGTCCAACTGCAACCCTATGGATTGTAGCCTGCCAGTCTCCTCTGTCAGTGGGATTCTCCAGACAAGAATACTGGAGTGGGATGCCATACCTTCTTCCAGGGGATCCTACCCCCTCCTAATGGATCAAACTTGCATCTTTTATGTCTCCTGCAGTGGCAGGCAGGTTCTTTACTACTAGTACCACCTGGTAAGCCCACTTTCACCACATACCAAACAGTAACCCCAGTGGGTAGAAATTAAAGTACATAATTAGTGCAGGGAGTTCTTAAACTGCCCTACCTCTCTTTCCTTCCTGAGTGACTTTATTCTTCCAACACACGGGATACAGAAAACTTCCTAAATGTTCTGTGAATTCAACTTAAACTTGATCCTTTAGACTGCTTCCAATCCTGAGATTTGATGTTACATATATACACATTTGCATCGACAAAGATGCAAAGGATAAAGATGGGCCCTTTGAGTCAAATCAGGAAAGCTATATTTTTCTTAGCTGCTGAAATCATGAACTCTTTTATACAGTTATTTAAATTGTTTGTAACAGGTTTTCTTATCTGTAAATGAGGAAACCGGGTTAGATCAGGAGTGGGCAAAGTGTTTTTTTCTGTGAAGGTTCAGACTGTAGATATGTTAAGCTTTGGAGGCTAGGGCAAGTTGTGCACTATGGCGAGTGCACAACTCTGCTATTGTGGTGCTAAAGCAGCCATAGAAATATATAAATAAGTGAACAGGGCTATGTTCCAATAAACTTTTATTTACAAAAATAAGGAGTGGGCCAGATGTGACCCATAGGACGTAGTCTGACTAGCCCTCAAAGGAGATCAGTCCTGGGTGTTCATTGGAAGGACTGATGCTGAAGCTGAAACTCCAGTACTTTGGCCACCTCATGCAAAGAGTTGACTCACTGGAAAAGACCCTGATGCTGGGAGGGATTGGGGGCAAGAGGAGAAGGGGACGACAGAGGATGAGATGGCTGGGTGGCATCACCGACTCGATAGACATGAGTTTGAGTAAACTGCGGGAGTTGGTGATGGACAGGGAGGCCTGGTGTGCTGTGATTCATGGGGTCACAAAGAGTCGGACACGACTGAGTGACTGAACTGAACTGAACTGAAAGACCCAGAAAATTCTCTCACTCTCAGTTAGTATTAGTTTTCAATTTGCTCTAACTAGTAATTTTAATTCTTGGATTTAACTTGCAACTTATTCAATATAATTAATTATATGAGAATATTGTCTGTTATTAACTTACCTTTTCAATATATTCTTAGATCATTTTTGTAAACCACATTTTTTCCTCTTTTCTAAGAGAAGTCACTTGATATAGTAATTCTAGTGTTAAAAGTCACCTTCATACATCATTTCATTCACATTTTTGCCTTTGTAGGATACTACAGTTACAAGCCATTCAAGTCTTGATCCTTTGCTGTCATTGACAAGGTTTCTGATTTGGAGGCCTCTGTGGACTGTGACCCATGGAGACTGCCGCCTCCATTAGGTCTCGGAGGTGGGGATGAGGGAGAGGTTTGCTGCTGCATCCAGGCCTGGGCCCGGCTAGTGGACGGCCGCAGCGAAAGCCCTGGAGTTCTGTGGAATGCAGCCCTGGGGCCCCGGTCCACCTGCCAGTCCCAAGGCCTAAGGCACCAGTCCATCTCTCACTGTGCTCTCCTTACAAGCACCACTGCCAGGCTGACTGTTAAAGAGTGGGACCTCCAACTGCCTGCTAGGAATCTTGCCCTAGAAGCTGCGTGCCCACCCTGCCCCTATTACAGGGGCAGACAAGATGGAAGTCACAGGTGAAGGAAAAATATAGCAGTATTTTAGGTCCATCAAGTTTCTTTTAATTATCTCAAAAATCTTGGGAATAAAAGCTTTTAAGTCTTAGATATTTTCCTTCTACTTTACTGTCATTAAAAAGATCCATCAAGGACACTTTTTAAATACATCCTATAAAAGTAATATTAATTTTTCAGAACTGCAGTTAATCCCTGGAGTCAATGGATTCCGAATCTCGAATCCTCCCATTCTGCTGGTCTGTTCCTTACATGCTAGTTTGGAGGTAAGTGATCTATGCATCAAACCTCCCAGACTGTCACCTTTCTCTTTATCTGACTGTGACATGCTGTCATATTTTATCTGTTAATCAGCTAGATTAATATGCACTGTGCATAAACGATGAACAGAGGACAGGATTCTCCTTTAGGACAGTGACTGTGGCTCACGTCACCCTTTATTTATGTCTCCAGCCCCCGGCACAAAGCTTGGCACAGTGTTGGTACTTAATATTCAACAGAACTTAGTTGGGGTGACGTATATTTAGTTCCACCTAGAATTTGTGTGAACTTGAATGAGTCACTGGATCTTCTATTAGTCTTTCTATATGGAAAATAAGCCTGAAATATTTAAGTCTTGATTAACTCACTCATTCAAACATTTACTAAAAAACTATCATGTGTCGGGCAATATCGTGATTACTGGGGACTCTTATTTCTTCTAGTTCTGTGAGTCAGTGAGCTAACAAAGTGTCATATGACAAAATTATAGGAGGACTTACTTTAAGGGGTGAGGGAGAGTATGAATAAGGTCAGAGTAAAGCAGAGACTGAGTAAGCTTGTCTCATGAGGTAGAGTGTATTTTCCCCCTTTTTGGGGTTTCTATGTCATTATATCCATGTGTAATCTTTACTGTTACTGGCTTAGTAATTTTCTTTAAGTTCATTCATATTTTTACTTGAAAGTAGTCTCACTCTAAATTATAATACCCAAATGGTCAGTTTGGATTTCTAGACATGCATATGTCTATTATTTCTATATATCTAGGTACTTATTTATAACTATTCATTTACACACACATATAATGCATATATATGTATATGCATATACATATCTTCTAATTATTTGGATATCAGATATTCATTAGTTTCAGACTGAGACAAAAATTTATCTAAGTAAATATATACTGCTAATAATTATATACTCTATGATAATGAGCTTCCCCAGTGGCCCAGTAGTAAAGTATGCCTGCAATACAGAAGACACGGCAAGGGCCTTGGGTTCAATCCCTGTGTTAGGAAAAATCCCCTGGAGAAGGAAATGGCAACTCATTCCAGTATTCTTGCCTAGGAAATCCTACGGACAGAAGAGCCTGATGAGCTATATAGTCCACGGGGTTGCAAAAGAGTTGTCAGATACAACTTAGTGACTAAAACAATAACAAATATGTAATGGTATTAATACACATATTAAAGAAATGCATATTTTATATACATAAAGTAAAATATATTTTAAGTAAATATACATGTATATTTCTAATAGAGATCTTAAATCTGTAGACATTAAAATAAAAATTTGATTTTTTAAAGGTATTGAAATCCTCCTAAAATCATCTAGTTTAGGAAATTCTGTTGTGCTGTATTCCAGCATGAGTGACTGGATAAAGACTTCCAAACCTAAAATTCTAGAACTCTGTGAAAATTCACAGCAGTTTCTCATTCTGGCCACTGGACGGCAGTGTCAAGTTCCTCTGTTTTTATACAGTTTCACCACTAGATAGTAGTAATCGACTCGTTTCACTTCATCCCAATTTAAAAAAAAAAATCACCTACTCAGTATGACCACTAGATGGAGCTTGTGCTATTTTCAGGTTTTGGCAGATTTTTCTATTTTGAGTTGAAATAGACCCAGTAACAAGATTTCTGTGATACAAATTATATTTGGGGAGGGGTGGGGGGAGTGATTAAACCTGCTTGGCAAACCAAATAACGATATTTGACTTGTTTTTAAAATAGTCAACCTGAGGAACAGTTCCATTAAACTTTTTTTTTTTTTTTTAAAGAAAATAACGTTTTGCATACTTTGCAAACTTATATCAGGGAGAAGATGAATTATTAATACAATAAGGAGAAAAGAAATAAGTCAAAAAGGCATACCTTAGAAAGAAGGAGCACTTAAAGTTATTTCCTCTGATTTTACTCATCTTTGCAAATTATTTCCTAGCCATATCTAGAAAATGTCTTTTAGACACTATCACTTTGGTATTCTTTGCAGTGGACTGACTTCAGTATTCACCTCTTCTGCAACAGAAAAAAACAGATTCCTATTTTCCCTACCAATAGTTTTGCTCCACACTGTATAGCAGTCACCTAGATATGGTTTTTATTCTCAGCTGGAATCTGAAAACAGATGTATCTTCTACTTTAATAGCTAAACTTAAACCTAAGAAAAGAACCCTAATGCCTCAGAAAAAGGATGTACACTTCTCTTGAGTTTCTCATCACTTAAGTATTTCTCTGTAGCCTCATGGAAATACCTTATTAAATAATTCACTGTCAAGACTATGTTTTTACCAAAATTATCTTTAAATAATCAAACCTTGAGTTAAAGAAAGTATTTTTGGAATTCTTACTCCCCATTATAAATTGCAAAATTCTGAAATTACAATATATTTCACTGTTTCCCATTCTCTAGGTAACTGTTAAACTGTTGTACTTTCTAGATGTTTCTGAATTTGCTATATGACTATCAGTGAATTAACAGATTCAGCACTTAGCTTATTTATTTAAAAATTTTGCATTTAGGAGATAAGAAGTTGAAGTTTGAGTAAGTGAAAGAAATAAACACACAAATCAAACTACATTTGTTATCTCTACTTCCCTTTAGAAAAATATTCTTACACAATAAAATGCCAACTGAAGGAGAGATCTTTATATTTAAGAATCGATGTCTATTGGGACTTCCCTAGTGGTCCAGTGACTGAGACTCCACGCTCCCAATGCAGGGGGTCTGGGTTTCCTCTCTGTCAGGGAACTAGATCCTAGAGGCCTCAACTAAGAGTTTGCATGCTACAACTAAAGATGCTGCATGCCGCAACAAGGACTGATATTCCCATGTGCGAAAACAAAGATCTGGCACAGACAAATAAATATTAAATAAAAATTGCAAAAAAGTAAATGAATTGATGTACATGGATATGATTTCAGATTTGTAATACAAAGAATTTTTTTAAATTAGTTATGGCATTGTTCACAATGTGTATTTGATTGAAGGATATGATGAAAAATAACACCTTATAATCAGTTTCAAATTGTTTCTTTATACTGTTGCCTATTTAATAATTTATGCAATAATTTTAAAAATACTGGGGATAAAGAGGAAGAATAAAGTAGGAAGCAGGAGGCAAATACTCCATCCCTTACTGGGACACTAAGTATGACCTTAAACAAATGACAACTACTCTTGAATTCATTTGCCTCAACCTTTTAATGAAGATGTTTGAACCAGATTAATTCAGAGATCACCTCAATCATCCAATTAGTAAACATGACATTAAACAACACTTATATTTTATTTTGAAGGGTTCTATTTATACATAACAACAGGTAGGCAATATAATTATTTAAATAGCTTCAAAATATAAAATTAGAGCATTCAATTAAAATATAGGGCAAGTCAGAAGAAATGTACTCTGCATTCCCTCAGAAAGTTATTAGGGACCAAATTTTAAGAACTTAAGAGCTGAGAACATCGTTATACTTATTTTTCCTATTTAAAATTATCCAACTTTTCTAACTTTGGATTTATTTTAGCTAGTAAGAAAAATAACCCAAGTAGTGGAAATTCTGCCAAAAAAAAAAAGCTGAATATTTTCAAACTACACTTTTCATTTTTCCTAATTAAAAAAAAGAAAAAAAAAAAAAGATTTCCACAGTGTTAAAAGCACAAAAATAATGAGAAGCAAAGAAAGGGGGAGGGGGGACATTCAGTCTACTTCACTGTTAACTCCTATTATCCCCTCTTAATATTTTTAACTGAGGCTTCTGAAGAGACTTTTAAAGCCACCTCAGAATGCAGCTTCTCTTGTTATGGTTGTAATGTGGAAAATAGTTTTCCATTTAAATGTTATTTTATTATTAACAAAGAGTACGTTAAAATCTGATACGTTAAAATCTTTGTCATGAAAACTTTTGGTTTCTTGTTATCAAATCTACAAGAGCAAAACTTCATTTAAAAAACCCTATAAGCTTAATATCCCCCGAAGTCTTACTGACTTATGACTACAAGTGAAATATCATTAAAAGTACTAATTTACACAGTGCCCCATCTGCATCTTATGGGACCCAAAGCAGATCCAGAAAGTTTAAGATCCAGAAAGTTTACTAGAATTACTTGAATAATTAAAATGTCTTCAAATTACTATGAATCTCCAAAGAGAAGCTTGGAAAGATTCCTGCTTTTGTTTTTGTTTTTTTTAATTCCAAGCCTGACAGTCAGAGCACTGGGTGGACCACACTTTCCCTGTTCCTTGCTCCTGCCTTCTGTGAGAAAGTTGATTCTTGAATCATGCTCTCTGACCGCCATTTTGTTTCACATAGGAAATGAAGAGACGCCTCCTACCAAACTCCATGTGGTGAGGGTTACCCCAGTAGTAAAGCAGAATTTTTCGCGCTGAATATGTCGGATATTAGCTTCTACTTCAGCTGAACTCTTCTTGGGTTGCAGACACAGTCCATGAGGTCTGGTTGGGGAAACAGACATACTTTTCTACTGTCTGATCCTCCTCTCTTCTTTCAATATAGTAACTTAAATATAACTCCCATCTTCTCCTTCAGCCAAATACATACCCTCTGCAATAGGTCAAGAAAATCTATGACTGGACAGTTTGAGTCCTATTAGAATGCCTACCCACACATGCCATGTATATATATAGAAAGAACTATTTTCATAGACTTCATAAAGTATAGATATCACCAAATGACCCTATTTTTGCTCTGTGGCCTACCACGATACAGAAAAGGGACATTAAGTGGCCTGCTAGTGCATCATTCTCTATTTGCAGTTCATTCAGTTCTTACATGTAGGATATATTTTGAAACTCTACTTGACCTTAAGAGATAAGCTAAAAAAAGCATGTCTGTTCTGACCCCTAATGTTCCAATACCAGTTATTGTGTGCCCTTGTCACTCATCTTAACATAAGAAACCTCAAGAAGCAAGTGGCAGTATTTTCACACCAGTGTTAAGAGTTTAGCAGCAGAAAAAATCGATGAAAGAAGAAAAAAGGAAAGACGAAATGCTTTGGTAATATATAAGCATTATCTAACATTATTTGCTTTCCTGCCTGACCAAACTTAGCATCATTTTTAACTCCCGGTTTTCTTACTGTTAAACTGAAAGAGATTTAGGAATTGGTAAAATGATTATGAATAATATTGGTAACATTGCCTTCCACATAAGCACTGAACTCTTACTGTACTATTTGTGGACTAAACAAACTTTATACAGGAATAGAAAAAAATCTTCTTGATTACAATTGTATAAAATGTTTGGAGGAAAAATTCTGACATTTATAAAATTTAAATCCATTTATTAAGGTATGTTTTACTTGTACTAATTATATGGAACTAATTTAAAATAGCTCTGAAGGAACATTATGTTAACTTATTTTTTTCTGCTTTTGCAAGTATTGTTTAAACAACATTTGTACAGCTATTCTATCATGGAAACTTTGTGTTCAGTTTTTAATGGCAAAGTATTTAAAAGACATGTTTTTTTTATGAAAAGATGATCTAAAATGGGATGTTTTATTAGAAAGGTCAGAAGCGGGCATTTCCTTTTTATATGTGATTTACAGTTAATTTTTACTTTATAAATCAACAAGAAACTGTGAACCTGATTGTTTCTCATTCTGCAGATCTTTAAACAAGCAACTATGAAAGCACTGAGGAGAAAATCTATTTTGCTAACTGGTTATCTGGAATACATGATCAAGCATTACTTCAGCCAGGACAAAGCAGAAAGCAAGAAAACAGTGGTGAACATAATTACTCCATCCTGTATAGAGGAACGTGGCTGCCAGCTAACCCTCACATTTTCTATTCCAATAAAACACATTTTCCAAGAACTAGAAAAACGAGGAGTGGTTGTAAGTGCATCTCTTGTTTCCCTACCAGGTTTTCCCTATGGGTTGCAAATGTTGAGGATAAAATTTGAATTTTTTGGTTTATGCATTTTTCTATGATACTTAATTTTGATCAGTGAGGATAAATTAAGTGCCAACTAAGTGTTCAGCACTCTGTTAACTAAAGGCACAGAGATCTGTTATTTCTGATAAAAGGGAAAACACCACAAATTTTGTTATAGGAATCAGTATTATGTAACTTATCCATTCATTATAGATTGGGTAGAAAAAAAAATAATGAAAACCCCAATATTAATTTGTGGAGCAAGTGGAATTAAAGGACACATCAATATAGTAGAGGGAGAAAAAGGAAATTAGTCTTGTTAGTTGTATTGAAATAAGTTATTTTCAGCCTGTTCACTGCAGTCAAGAAAGATATGTAGACACATCTTAACAGTGTTAACATTGTATGGAATATATTTTTGTTGTTGTTGTGTTTTACTATTGTGCCTAAATAGTCCTCTTTGTCTCTTGAAGAGAATTAATAATTGTTTAATGAGCAATTCCAGGATAAACAGTGATATCTATTTCCAGGGATAATATAATTTAGAAAATACTGCACTCAGTGTTCCAAGCCTTTAGGAGAGATTTTCCCAGTTTTTGGAGACACATAGAATATCAGCAATCCAAATAAAATTCTACCATTTGCAAGCCATGTGCTCCTGTGAAAGTTGGTAAACATCTATTGACTTGAGACTTCTCATCCATATTGGAATCAAATATACTTACCTCAAAATTTGTTATGGAATTAAATGTGCCAGCAGACACAAATCATTTATTATATTATCTAGCCTGTAGGGGTGTCTCTTAACAACAGAGTCATAGTGATCTTCAGCCTAAACTGAATTATCTAATTCATGGGATTAGGGATTATTAAATTCAGTGGAAATATAATTGACTAAAACTCTCCAGATTTCAGTGAAGTTCTCATTCATTGAAATGTGTGCAAGGGTTCCAGTCTCTTCAGGGTCTCCCCACAGATAAACTATACACCTGATCTATTTATTGGATGTTTATATAGGATGAGTACACTTCAGGAAAGTACTTCAGACATTAATGTACCAACCCATTAATATTTTAATGATTATTAAGAGAATAGCTTCAAATAACACAAACATGATGTTTTACTTAAAGTGAAAGAAAATGCTTACATATTAAATTTTAGGGTAATCAGTATGAATGTTTTATGTAAGTTTCTCTTGAATGCAGATTTCCATTATGTGAAAAATGTTAACATTATTGTGGCTTTACTTTTTGTTTCCCCTACAGTGTGACAAACGGGAGCCAGATGGCATTCGAGTGGCTCCAGTTCCTCTCTACAATTCTTTCCATGATGTTTATAAATTTATCAATCTGCTCACTTCGGCACTTGGCTCTGTAGAAACATAAAATAGCAGTATTTTCCACAGCAACTAAAGCAAATAAAATGGAAAGCCTGCAGTTACTTTATTACTATTATTCAATTCTTAATTAACAGAAGTATTTAAAAAATGATTGCAATTAACTGGAAATGGATTGCATACTTTATAGAAAAACATGACAATTTTGCTAAGGGTCTGTGGTCTTGAGATCTCCATGCTGTCCAACTTCTTGGTGTTTGGTGAATCAAAGTATTTATTGGTACAAGTATTATGTACACAGTCTTTGATTATCCGTCACATTTCATAGTTAATGAAATGTTTTCTGTTGGTTTAATGATAATTTGAATGACAACTTCATATGTATGTAGAAATTTTTGTATCAATTTTAGAAATATTACTTTAATTTTAATTTACCAAGCAATTTCTTATAGGTACTGCCATTGAACAGTCTGAAGTATATATGCTTTTTACAATGTTCCACCTAACTCCAACCTAAGGAACACAAAATACATTTTCTAGGGCAGTGGCTTTCAAATACTTTGGTCATAATCTATACTAAGAAATGCATTTAATATCAGGGTGTAATTTGTGTACATGCCTTATTTCATTGATTCTAATACACAACTTTTAATCACATTTTAACATCTGGTAAAGAAGAAATATCTTTCAACTTTCATTCAACAGCTTCTTAAAATTGCCACTGGCCATTCTTTCATGTTACCATCCCTGATGGTGCCATGATTCTCATACTGAGTATATATCATCCTAGATCTGGTTTTAAAGTTGTATACATAGTAGAAGCAAAAGTTGCATAAATTATTCACCTATGCTTTAATATTCATTTACTTTATGTCATCACAACAAATGTTGGTTGAAGTTCATTAAATTGATTTCTTTACTCACTCTTGGGTCCTAATCCATTTTTCATGGATGTCCTTTTATTTAATGTTATCATAATCTCTTGCTTTTGTTTAATGGGAATCACTCTGGATAAAAGACTTTAGATGCTTCTCTTCTGTAAAAGAGTGAAATAAATCACTCGAAGATTCTTGCAGTTGAGGATCAGAGTTAGGAAATAAGTGCCCATCTCTCAAGCCCTGTCCCACATCTATGGACTTTTCTTTCCCACTGTGAAAAAAAAAAAACTGCAGTTACTTTACATTCAGCCCTGTAAGATTCCCCTAGTTTTTAGCTGTTGATGCCATAAACACTATTCATGAATTGGCAAAATATTCCACACTTCTGTACATAAGCAGCAAGAAAAAGTAAGTACGATGTAATTATTGCCCATGATGAAACAAATTAACTTAGCCAACCACTTTGAATGGCAGAGTTAAATAAAAAGTTGCAGAGCTCCGACACCAACACCAGCAACTACTGATATTTATGGAGTACTTCCTACATACCATGTATTCTGCTATTCTATTTATATGTTATCTCATTTAGCTGAGTAGTTGCATAATTACTTTAGAAGTGCTTTCCACCTCCACTTTTGGCAAAACTCATCCTCATAGATGGAAAAATTCTCAAGACCTTAAAATCTGACCATAAATGACTTCATCTAGAAGAAACAGTTTTTGAACCTCATAGTGGTACACAAGAAAAGACACAGCTTCAGCTCACAGAGGACAGGTAGCTTAGTGGGGAAATAGACTGTAAACCTATAAACATCCAAGTAAATATATACTCACAAACTATAACTTCTTCTACGAAGATAAATGGTGATATTATGACAGAAAAATCTTAGGGGTATTCACTAAATGGTTGAGTAACAGAAGGTGTATGAACGCACTTATCGGTTTAAGTTCCAAAGTATTTCATGTTAATTACATCAGAATTACATCAAATTGTGTTTAAAAATCATTCAAAGCATAATCAGCACTCTGTCCTCATCGGGTAGGTGAGAAACAGTATTAGAAACTAACTTTCTCCCACTTGCATCCCCCTCTCTCCCTAAAGAGACAATCATTGAAGTAAATGCTGTGTTAATCATTTCCTTTCTCTAAAATTTTATAACTACATATTGACCCATAAAAATATATTAGCCAAACTTGCCTGTGTGAACTTTATACAAATTTAATCATACTATATATATTCTTCTGCTTCTTTTGTTCAGCTTCTTATTTTTGGAGATTCATTCGTTATACATAATTTTTCATTCATTCTCATTGCTGCTCAGTAATTTATTATATAATTGAAGTTGTTAATTCATTGTACTACTGATGAAGATGTGAGTTGTTCCAGACAGCTGTAATATTGCAACAATGCTGCTATGAACATTCTTAGCGTACACATTCAAAAGTGCAACCAGGACACACAACTGTGAAAGCGCTGAGTCACAGGCCAAACACACGTTCAACTTCGCTGTGTCCTGGCGAACTTTTCCAAAGTGACTGTACCAGCTTCCACGCCAACCAGTAGGACATGAAGATCTCCAAGCTCCTCACCCTTCCAGTGGTAGCTGTTGACTGCCAGTGTCCTGTGTACCTGTTAAAACAGCCAAGGTGATTATTAAAATAACAGAGAATAAATTCTTTAGCTTCCACACAAGAAGAAAAGGAAAAAAAAAAAAATGAACACACATACACCACACCTGTTAATGCTTCAGACAACATTCTTAACTTGTGGATTAAACCAAAACCAGATGTTTTTCCTGGATTTTACACTTATCCAGCCTCTTTGGCTTTCTGTTTTCTCCTTCCCAGGTTTTTTCTGTGATAAGTGAAAATTGTTTCAGTAAAACATATTTATCCAAATCCCTGTCTGAAGGCCTATTCCTTGGGAACTAAATCTAAGACAGCATTTCTTTTAGCTACTCTTAATAATCATAAATATTAATATTTATGTGCATGTATGCTCAGTCACTTCAGTCATGTCCAATTCATCACAACCCATCGGACTATAGCCTGCCAGACTCCCCTGTCCACGGGATTCTCCCATCAAGAATCCTGGAGTGGGTGGCCATGTCCTCCTCCAGGGGATCTTCCTCACCCAGGGACTGAATTTGCGTACTGTGCACTGTGGGTGGATTCTTTATCCATTGAGTCATCAAGGGAACCAGAGAATTTTATATTCCACATCTAATATATAATGAATTTACAGATGTTTCTGTTGGTTTTCACATAAAATGCAAGTTTCCTTGTTATATATATTGCAATTGTTAACTTTATGGTGCTCCTTTATCTTGACCTTTTGAAATTCTTTGAGAACTGGGTTAAAGTGTATTATTTGAAAGATATTCATGCTTGCTTCTGCCAGTTGCCCTGGGTCACATCTGACATTTTTTCAGGCTTTTCAAATCACATGAACAGCATGCAACTGGATAGGTTAATCCATGTGGGGACCAATTAATATTTACAAATCTTCAGAAGATAATTAATTTTTTCTTGCTGATCCTTTACATATTTTTGGTTGTCAATATTACGCCAGGCTCTACTATCAGCATACTTACCTTGACCAATCTAGGCTTATCTCATGTCCTATTTAGTTATCAGCTCTGAAGCTCAGTGACTCTGGGATTTGGCACATACTCAGGATGAAAGCCATGCTTTGATCCTAAGCTTATTTTGATCTTTGCTTACTTCCCAGGTTCCTGTTTTAATTCATTTTGGGGTTCTAGGAATTTCTCACTTTCATGCCATCTCATTTTAGAAGGCATTTTTTGTTGTTTTTCTTTTGTTCTTTTTTATCTGGTATTGAATCCCTTACAACATGCTAAACAGTCAACTGAAGGTTTATGACTGAAAACCAAAGCAATGTATATACTTCTTGTTTTCTTAAGTATAACATGTGACAAATGAATCTTACTTTCTCAATAACTCATGTATATCTATATAAATATCAATTCTTTTATAATGATACCCTTGGGTGCTATTGTAATACACAGGTCTGTTTATGTAACACTAAATTGTATTTATTATACAAAACTTACTGGAGAAAAGGCTGGATATAAAGTCAATAACTTATTTTCAAATTAAAGAAATAAGCTTTTTCTACAGCTATTTTCTGCTCAATAACTTTCAACATATTCTTGCATTCAAAACTACATGGGTTTACATTCAAATTCCATTATATCTTTGTTTCATAAATTGAGATTGTTAAAGCAATGATTTTTAAGTATTTATAAATGGATTTTGGCATAATCTTAAGAAAGAAATCCGCAAACACCACAAAAGCACATCATGAGATAACACAGTAATCACTGGGTTACAGTACTACTCTCTTACTGAGAAGGTTGATTTGTTGCTTCTGTGGACCATTAGTATCTGCATTATGTGTTTGATAAAGGTGTGAAATATGTACCTGGCCCTCTAGTAAATTCATTTTTAATCTCAGCGAGATATTCTCAAAGAACAAAATGATAAAGAGATTTATAAACTAATGGATTTAAACATTTTTGCTGTGGTTTGGCTTATTGCAATTATTATTTTTATTAATGATCTAGTGTTCCAATTTTTGACTGTTTCAAGTGACTCCTGAATCCTTTTGACATTACCTCAGCTATTTTTTGATAGTTTCATTGTTTTTTAATTGACAAGATGTAGGCTTACTTTGACTATTTCCTACTTCAAACTTGACATCACCCATTTCTTTAAAAATATTCAATCTCTTTTGGAAAAAAATGGTATTTAGAAACTATAATCTTAACAGCAAGAGTTCTCATTATAATTGGGTTGATCATTACTCCCACAATTTTGTTTAAAGAGGATAGGAAATAAACATCTTTAAAAGAAATTACATCTTTATTTCATATTCATATTTTCAATTTAACCTAGGATAACAAAATTTTTACTTAATCTACTTTATATTTTATTTATTGTGCTGGAAACCTTGGTTATAATTATATATTAATTTCTAGTTTTATCATATATACTACATACTATTGTATATATATTCAATACATGTATATATGTTATATATATATAGTTTTAGAATTAGTAATACTAAAGCTATCATAAACAATATGGTAAAAACATGTTAAGAGCTTTTGGAAACTTTTTGTTTTTTCCTTAGAATATGTTTCCCTAGGAACAGTTAGTCAGATTACTGTGTTTAATAGGCACTTGTAATAACTCTTCTTTGTGTGGTTGTGCTCTGTATGATTATATGTATAAAACTATATACAGAGTTAGGTTCAGTACTTTAGAATCAACTTTTCAATCTTTATAAATTCCCTTTTAAATTTAAAAGTTATTTCAGAATTGTGTAATATACTCAGATAATTTTAACTTCAAATCTGCAAGCCAGCTATACTCAGAAAAGTCTGGATTCTCTCCTTATTTCCTTTACCCTATCTCCTCCCCCTAAATTTACATATCTTTTATGGTTTGGTTTACCTCTTCTGTTATTTTACATATATATATAAATAGACATACACATAGATAGATATAAACATAGGAAAATACATGTATATTTCTCTCCTTTACATGTAGTAAATATAGTAGCATGTTGCAAATACTTGTTTCCACTTTGGAAAAACATTCATTAACAAACAAAAAAATTAAAGTTAATACGTAAGGAATAATAGAATTAGGATATAACTCATTTTCAATTATTACTAGAATAATTAGTTCAGTAAAGATCAAACATTTTAGGAAACGTTGATAAGAAAGTCCATAGTGGGAGAAATGAATTGTTACCACCTAAACTCACTGATCACCACTGGTACTGCTAAAAATGGGGCAACTTCTTCCTATGTGCCTGAGGTGATGCAGTATTAAGCAGATAGAACCACTTAAGCAATACACTGTTGTGCAGTCACTCAGTTGTGTCCCACTCTTAGCCACTCCTTGGACTGCAGCATGCCAGGCTTCCCTGGCCTTCACTGTCTCCCTAAGTTTGCTCAAACTCATGTCCATTGAGTCATTGATGACATCCAATCATTTCATCCTCTGCAGTCCCCTTCTCCTCCTCCCTCAATCTTTCCCAGCATCAGGGTCTTTTCCAATGAGTCAGCTCTTTGCATTAGGTAGCCAAAGTACTTGAGGTTCAGCATCAGTCCTTCCAATGCATATTCAGGACTGATTTCCTTTAGGATTGACTGGTTTGATCTCCTAGCTGTCCAAGGGACTCAAGAGTCTTCTCCAGCAACACAGTTTGAAAGCATCAATTCTTCAGCTCTCAGCTTTCTTTATGGTCCAATTCTCACATTCATACATGACTACTGGAAAAAAGCATAGTTTTGACTATACAGACATATGTCAGCAAAGTGATGTCTCTGCTTTTTTAATATGCTATCTACATTAGTCATAGTTTTTCTTCCAAGGAATACACGTCTTTTAATTCCATGGCTGCAGTCACTGTCTGCAGTGATTTTGGAGCCCAAGAATATAAAGTCTGTTACTATTTCCATTTTTTCCCCATCTATTTGCCATGAAGTGATGGGATCTGATGCCATGATTTAATTTTTTGAATGCTGAGTTTCAAGCCAGCTTTTTCACTCTCTTCTTTCACTTCATCAAGAGGCTCTTTAGCTATATACTAAGGAAATAATAAACCTGAGTCCAATAAAACATTTAGGGCTATTTTCCAGTTTTACAACAACATGAGGATTGGAGGAACAAGCTAAATGACCCAACAGAGAAGCAAATATGGGTCATTCTACATGACAACTGGTCAGATTTCTTCAACAAAGCACAGCATGAATAAAATAAGGAAAGGGTGAAGGAGAAGGAACTACTCTGCATTACGACTGAAGAGACAAAGCAAGCAAATGCAATATGTGGTGTGGACTTGGTTTGGATCTTCATTCAAAGACCAACTATAAAAAATATGCTGCTGAGATAACATTTTGAATGAGAAAATAATTTTATTCAATTTGTTAGCTGTGGATAGCCACTGTAGATATAAGATCCTAATATATCTAAATATACACCATGTACAAAGAAATAAAATGACATGAAGTCTGGAATTTGTTTTAAAATTCCCCTGGTCCCCTTCACTGCTCCCCCAAAAAAGAATGATGCCAAACAAGTCACAGCAAACTTAGTGGCTTTAAACAACACACATTTATTATCTTAAGAGTTTTGTAGGTTAGAAATCTAGCATGCATCTTCACTAGGCCAAACTCAACGTTTTAACTGGATTATATCTCTTTTTGAAGACTTCAGAGGAAAATCCATTTCCTTGATTTTTCCAGCTTCCAGAGACTGTCCCAGTCCTTGGCTCCGGTCTCCTTCCTGTCTTCAAAGACAGCAATGTTGCATCTCTCTGATGGCTCTTTCACAATCTCAGCTCCTTCTAACCCTCCTCTTCTGAGTTGTTCTTCTGCTTTTAAGGGCCTTTGTGATTACAATGAGCTCAACTGGACAAGCCAGGATCATTTCCCTATTTTTAGCGACCTTAATTCCATCTGCAATCATTATTCTATTCTGCCACATAATGTAAGATAGACACACGTTCTGGGGATTAAGACATGAATATCTTTCAGGATCATTATCATCCTATCCCAAGAAGATGACGAATGGATGGAAGAAAAGAAAGAAAGAAGGGGGAAAGTGTTACAAAATCTTGACAATTTTAAAGCTAGACAATAATATTTGGAATTCTCTATACTTTTTTAATGTTTGAAATGAAACATTGAAATTAAGAAAAAACTGTCAACAGTGATGATAACTGAGAATCCAGGATACTTGCCTCAAAATTCATGCTTTTAATAAGATCATTTATTTAATATCCCCCACTACATGCTCTCACGATGGAAACAATCTCTTCCCCCACGTGTCAGAAAGTTGTTTCCATAATTCCCTTATGATGGATTTGTGCAAGGAATATTCTATCTTACATGGTATTTGCATATTTGTTTTTTCATCCTACTTTAATATCCTAAATCAAATGAGGATAATACTTTAAAGCGTGACTTCTCACAAAAGACAAAGAAGCTAACCCTGGATTTCTGGGCCTCAGTTGCAATTTCAATCACATATACTCATATTATTTTAGGTGAAAAGAACTGCATTTGGGTGCCAATATTTACTAAACAAAGGTCTTAATTTACTCTTTCCCAGTATGTGGGAGCTTCATTCCATGCAGCTCTTCTTGCACTCTATTGTGCTAAAACAGCAAGCTTGTCAAGAATGGAGACATTGCAGTGATATATGCAGAGTCTATGGGAGACATTTTCTCTATGGGTTAACGTAAGTAGCTGGATCAAAGTCAGGACATAGCTGCTACAGCTGGTCTGGGGAAAAAAACGGCAATTAAGAAGAAAAAAAAAGAACAGAAAGAGAGAATTGCAGACAGTCTTTTTTTAGGTGGCAACAACAGAACCAGACTGTTTGAATTTGGGAACTGACTCCAAATGTCACATTTTTCACTGAATTCTAAATAATATTGCTATTTCATAACTGTTATTTGGTTGTATTGATGGCCATACTAACTTACTTTGTAACAAACTTCTTACATATATTTTATAAACTATATTTGTTATCTTTCTCTTTCTTATGTATCTTTCTCTCAACAATACTTAGGAGGATTGAAGAAAAGCATATTAAAGCTTAGAGAACACTTCCTTTGAATGGCTTTCAACCCAGTCAAAACTGGCACATTCGTTGTGATCAACTCAGGCACTCTGTGCAGTTCAATAGCCAGTACCCATGTGATTACGTATCCATCAGAAAACTCCCTCTTCTTTAAAGATTTCAATGTGCATTTGTGTTAGAAAAGTAAAAATAAAATAAGACTAAGAGAACACTAAATGTTTTAAATTAATTTCTTTGGGAAAGTTGGGTAACATCATTTTAGGGGAGCAAAATTACTGTATACTAATCTATATTTCCAGGTAATAGCCACCTATCTCACAAAATGATAGCAAATTAATAAATGGGGCATAAACATAGAAATACCCTCAAAATGATAAGGGTCAAGAGTGTATGGAAGATGTCAATACACTTTCAAAACTGGAAAGTAAGCTGACTTAGCACGACAAAGAAAACTGAAATATAGTTGCCAAAACGAGAAGGGAGGCTATCAAAAAGCATTAATCTAATTCAGGTCAAAGTCACTGAAATGTTTAGGAATTGGAGGTGCCTGTTATTTATGAATACTGGGATATATGCATGTACATCCCACCTTCTTACACACACAAAGACAAGAGCTCACTTTCTAGAAAGGATCAACTCTTGTGGCTCTCTAAGACTTAGGGACATGAGGACAGTTGAGAAGATAGAGGAACCATCTAACTAAAAGTTGAGTGATTTGGTAAATTTTTTCAATAATGGTGAAAGCCCTTGTTCTCTTTTCTCTACTCAGCTCCCAAGAAATTATACATGCACCCAGGGTCCTGTTCAGTTCCCCTCCAGCCCAACCCAGGAATACGATTATAGAGCTCTCGCTGGGAAAACTGTCTAGTCCAATTGATGGGAACTACAAATCTTTACATGGGTCTCATTGCGATACAGTGCCACCCACCAATCAGAAAGTCCTGCCCCTGTACAGAACTGTTGCCCTTGATCTTTAGAGTTCCAAGTTTTAAATGAACAGCTATGAAGTATCACCATACACTGAACAATAACATTCAAAATTCAGGATAGAACCCAAAAGAACAAACAAGAAATAAGCAATATAATGAAAAAGGAAGAAAAAGAAGGAGAAACGGGGGGGGGGGGGGGGAGCTGCAGTTAAAATCTTCCAATAGAAAGGAAAAATCTTTGAACAAGAAAACTATATAATTAAAAGGATTCAGAGAAAAAGAAAAAAGTCCTTGAAAATTAAGAAAATATATATAATAACAAATAAAAAATTCAAAGGAAATTCTAGAATATAAAATTGAAGAACTGTCTCAAAAGTAGAAGATTAGATAGAAGTAACCAGAGGTCAACACCCATCTAATAGTGGCTGCAAAATAAACAGGCAGAGAAAACAAAAAGGAGAAGAATTATTAAAAAAAGAAAACTTCTCCAAGAACTTTTCCCAAAACAAAGATGTGCTTTCAGAAGAGGCTCAATAAGTACTAAACACATTTTTTAAATATAAATCAAATTATGGAAAAAAAGTAAGACACTGGGGATATAAAGAAGATTCTAACAAGTTTTATAGAAAAAAAATTGTTACATTAAAAAGATCAGCAATCATGATGAAGAAATTCTTACTACCAAATCTGAAAGATAGAGAATAATGGAGGATACTTTTGATATTTGGATAAAAAGTTATTTCCATTTGAGTTTTGATTGCAACCCAAACTATTAATTAAATGTGAAGACAGAATAAAGATGTTTTCAGGTAAGCAAGGTTTTAGAATGCTTTCTTTCCACATACTACTTCTCAGAAGCTACTGGAAAAGACAGCGGCCTGCACTCACACGCCCCTGTACACACACAGAGGCAATGAGATTCCCAAAAGGACCATGAATAGGGGGCTCATGACAACAGTCCTTGAGCAGAACCACTGCAGACTGGGGTAAGGGCTCCAAGATGGGGATATTTACGCTCTCTCTATCTGACTCTCTCACATTCACAAACTGATGAGATACCTAACTCCTCCTTTATTTCACTATCCTGATAAGAGTTTAAAATTCTGTTAGAACTAATTCGAGAATTCAAATTAGTAAACAGACAACAATACTGAACAAATGTAAAAGAAAATTCTTAACTCTAAAAATAAGATTATAAAATAAAAGAAACATTATCAGAGTAAACCATGTGGTATAGAAGATAAACCCTCTATTTCTCAGTTTAATATTATAAAAATGCTACATTCTCAATATATTTTAACGTACGTCCTGACTCTTTCATATGCACGCTACACCAGCTGTAAATAATATCTATGATGTCATAAACATGCAAACAATGAATACTGATGTAATGTAAATTATGATTTCACTGTATTTGTAGAATGGGGGAAGAAAATGTGTATGTTTGTGCATATGTGTTCATGGGCCATAGAGAAGAGGGAGATCAGTAACTAAACCCTCAATTTTCACAGTAGGAAAAAATAATGTTGCAAATTTGAAGATGAGGAAGTAGCTATAAATTCATAATATTTATGGAATAATATGGAACTCAATATAGGTAGAGACAGCTAAAGTGTTTCAGAGCTGTCGCCCTTTGTTTAGCAGGATAGGAATTAAAAGTAAGTGTTGATGGGTCAGAGGACTGCTGTTTCGGGTATAAAAGTTGAAACATGCAAAGAAGTGTGCTGTAAGTTAAGTTCACAGACTCTGAAACCAAGATACAGGGTTCAAATACTGGGTCTACACCTACTAGTTATGTGATCTTGTGACATAAATGCTCAGTGCTCCCATTTCCCTTTTGTAAAATTAGACAACAATAGTATTACTTCACAGGGTTGTCAGATATTAAGTAGTTTAATACACAGAATAATTTAAATAGTGTGTGGCACACATTAGTAGTGCTGGCAGCTCAGGGTTACTGTTAACTATTTACATGAGTTACTTTGACAAAATAGTTTTTAAAAATACATGATACACTGTGCAATATAAAGAATTTAGTCAAGAAATAAGAATAATTATATTTAAAAACTAAAATTTGATGAATTATCATTAGAATAAAACTATCTTAAACTACTAAAGTATGTTTCTTACTATTTAATTTCTATACAAAAGCATTCATTAATTATGCTTAATTATGAAAGATTAACTTGTCTATTGTAACTATCAGTATATGAACATATGTTTAAGATATGAATTAGAACTGATTTCTAAAAAGCAGAATCTCATTCACCAAAGAAATGAAGACAGTGAAACTGATTTAAAACTAATTAATTAATATTTGTCAGAAGGTTAATTAATACTTATGCTAATATTTATTCTCTTTAGCTGAATATTAGTCCTATATCTGCTGTGACATGCTCATATAATAGCATGTATGCCCTCTATGCTTCAATTTAATATTAAGATAATCCTAAATTCTCAACATTCTTTAAGATATGTCCTTATTCTTTCATATACAATTAATTAGTCCAAAATTTCAACAAAACTGACACTATTTTTTTTTTTGGTCCTCATTAGAGGCTAAGGACACCTTTTTTTGGTTTGTTTCAAAAACCAACTATATTTAGAGACATGCTAATTAGAGGGAAAAAATAAGAGGTAATGTTTGTTTGTGGTGGTTTTATTAATTTTAACATATACTAAACCATGATTTTGTTTGTATTTATATGTTCAACATACAATGTAAATAAGAACACCTCCAGATATTCTTTTGGCAAGTACAAAAGCTGTTTATTCCATGGATGATATAGACAATAATGTATGGCTCATAATTAGAAAGAAAGCTGTAAGTTAAGTTCTGATGGCATTCAAACAGTTTGTGTGTAACTAAACTAAGGCTGTTAGTGAATGGCAGCTTTAAAACATTTTAAACATGTGGACCAAAAATTGAATTTTTATTATTGTAAACGAAAAGGAAGATTTCTGGAGAAGGCTAGACAACATACTGTAATCCAAGCTTGAGCAAGTTTAGGAGGTATGGTGTCATATAAATAGAAACCTACTCTTCCCTTTATGTGTTTAACATGCATAATCTGCAAAAGAGGAGAGATATGGAATGATAATGTATAACATCCTACATCTAGTGCAGGAATAGAAATGCTTTTATTCTGAATATCAGAAACTCAAGGAAGAGTCTCAATGAAACATATTTATCTTTGCAAATCTAGGTACATCCTGAAAATTTTGAATAAGATACATTTTATGAAAAAGATTAACTTGAGTGAGTTTGTATATGTGTATGCGATGACTGAAAGAGAAAATTGAATGAGGGACAAAATTTAATCCAGTCATTGCTGTCAAACATATGACAACATTTAAAGACATTTCTAGCAAGCAAAGTTTGAGTACAGGAAAACTATATGATAAAAAAATATTTATAGTCCTTTGTTCATCCAACTCAATATGAGCTATTTATAGCTTATCGAATATTTCAAAATTATATTCATAGTTTATTACATAGAGAAAAGGAAAGAAAAGAATAATATAGGAAAAAAGAAGTGACAATGGATTAAGAGAACTGAGAAAGTAAATTTGTTTTGAAACATTTATAATACAGTTCAATTCATTTTACTTGTAATTTTTAGGAATTTAGTAGATAAGCATTTCTTAATACAGAATCCTGCATACTGTGGGTATTTTTATATTATTTACTATATATTGAATGGCACCCCACTCCTGTACTCTTGCCTGGAAAATCCCATGGACAGAGGAGCCTGGTAGGATGCAGTCCATGGGGTCTCGAAGAGTCGGACACAACTGAGCAACTTAACTTTCACTTCATTTTCATGCACTGGAGAAGGAAATGGCAACCCACTCCAGTATTCTTGCCTGGAGAACCCCAGGGACAGAGGAGCCTGGTGGGCTGCTGTCTATGGGGTCGCTGTCTATGGGGACACGACTGAAGCGACTTAGCAGGAGCATATATTGAATGCCTAAGCTGTTTAACCTGTGTTAATACAAAAATAAGTACAAAATGGCTACAGTTAAAAAATAGAGGTAATATCAAATGCTGGTAAGGCTGCATAGAAACTTAATCACCAATACACTACTGGTTAGGATATAGAATAGTAGATCTACCCTGCAGAATAGTTCAGCAGTTGCTTCTAAAACTTAAAATATGCACATAATACAGCCAGTAATGGTACTTTGGGAATTTTACACTAGGGAAATTAAAACATGTTCATGTAAAGAAATTGTTACACAAGTATTTATAACAACTTTATTCATAGTAGATAAAAACTGAAAACAACTCAAATATCTTTCAAATGGATGAATGATCAAACAAACTATGGTACACCAATACCTTGAATGTTGCTCTTTTATCTTTACCTCTTTATTTAATTTAAATTCACTTTCTCCAATTGATAGAAACTTTTATTTTGCCTGGAAGCTTCTCCTTCTAGAACAAGTTGAGTATCTTTGACAATATAGTCATTCACTTGGGAATATCTTTAACACAGAGCTGAATATATCGAATGAATGAATGAGCAAATCACTGTAGCACAAATGATTAATCTCTGAAATATGGAGAATATTTGAGAAAATGAGAAGTCCTTAGTGAAAATAAACTTTTGTACAACCAAAAATTACTTTTGTTTCTTTCTTATTCATTTCTGTTGAGTTCTCAGAAGTTAAAAACTTCACATTTTTCTAACTGGTTTCGTTATTTTATCTAATAGCTATCTAATGGATACCATGATAAATAATAGCTCAACAAAGACTTTAGTTAATTGTTTTCTTAACATGTACCAGACTTGTCTAAACATGTTGTATTTAATCCCTGTCACAACCTTATGAGATATAGGGTTGTTACACTATTATTTTGTTCATATTCTAGATAAAGCAGGAGAGGATAAGATCAAACAACTGGAAAGTAGCAGAGTTGGGACCCAACTCTGGGTCTGTCTCTCGAGCTCAAATACTTAACCAACATTCACTATTTCCTCTCTTGAAGCACACTGATAATTTGATGTATTTTATTTGTTCTAGTTTCCCCACTTTTCATAATATGCATGGTAAACTCATAAAATCCTAAGTTTGCAAGTTCATTTCCTCATATGTAAACTAAAATAAAATAATTACTTACTTTATTCACTTCTCAGAAAAATAAACATTTTGTAAACGTTTTGAAGTTCTACCATAAGGCCGTTGTCACAGGCAATGATATACATTGGTTTTTTTTCTGTCTTAAAGTTATCTTGCCATGTTCCTGCCTTATACCTTTTGATCTGCCATCTTTCTATTTCTTAATTTAGCCTTAATTATATTAGTTTTTCAGACTTCATCTCTCTAAAAGAAGATGCATTTCAACTAAACACTGTATGATTCACATATTCATCCTTTAGAAGTACAGGCATAACTTGCTTTGTCGCACTTCACTTTATTGCGCTTCACAAATACTGCATATTTTTTTTTATAGACTTGAGTTTTATGGAAACTCTGCATTGAGCAAGTTACCTGGTGCCATTTCCCCAACAATTTTTGCTCACTTTGTTTCTGATTACATTCTGTAATCTTCACAGCTTCAGACCTTTTCATTGTTTTATATTTGTTATGGTGATCTGTGATCATTGATCCTTGATGTTACTATGACTCACTGAAGGTTCAGATGATGGTTAGCATTTTTTTAGCGATAAAATACTTTAAAATTAAAATGTGTCCTTTTTTATAGACATAATGCTATTGCACCCTTAATATGCTACACTGTAGTGTAAACATAACTTTTATATGCACAAGAAAAAAAATTCCATGTGCCTAGCTTTATTGTGATATTCACTTTATTGTATAGATCTAGAACTGAACCCATAATACTCCAAGGTATGCCCCTATTAACTGAGCCCTGGCTATAGACACATCGCCATGCTAAGCTCAGGGATTAGAAAAAGGACAATCATCCCAGCTGCAGGGAGCTCAGAATCTGGGGAGGCAGCCATAACGTAGATACACTCCAGACAGTAAAGGAGTAGAGTTTTGGTAAAGGTTGTAGAGAAAAAGGACAGAGTGTGCAATGGAAGACTGACCAAGGTAAATTTCCATCCACAGGTTGGTCAGGGAAGGTCTCCATTGAGAAATTGATTAAATGAGACCAGGAGGATGAGAAACAGGGAACCTAGGGTGGGGAAAGAACATTCTAAACAAAGGTCTGAAAGGGCTTCAGGTAGAAATTAGCTGTTTTTTTAAGAAACATAATAGACAAAATTTCCTATTTAAAAGGTCAAAAACTCTTTCTAACATTTTAAAATATTTTTTCCAGTTTTCCTATTACATAGTTTGATGAGACAACAATGAAAAAGTACATTAATTTGTGAATGCAGTTTTAAAAATGAGTTTTGAGTTTTCCTGCAGCTAATCCAGTGAATATAAGATAGCCTACAAGGCAACATCAGGCTGAGATGAGTAGTAATTATTTTGAACCAAAACATCTATTGGATCTTTGACTGTTCCTTTTATTCAATCAGTTCTCACCCCAAGGGAGAGAAGTATTTCTCTATTTGTCCTACATTGACAGTTCAACTACAAGGCATATACCAGGGCCTATGGGCCAAATCCCATCCAACATCTATGTTTGTTTAGCATGTAAGCTAAAAAAATGTTTTTTAATATATTTTCAAATGGCTAAAAAGTTTTTAAAGAGCAATATTTCATGACATATGATAATTATATAAAATTCAGATTCCATCGCCAACTGTTTTTTGGTGAGGGAGAACTCAGTCACACTCACTCGGCCATGTTTTATCTATGGCTTCGTTTAATCGCTAAGGTCAGAGTTGTATAATTGTCACAAAGACCTTATCATCCACAAAACAATACCATCATCCACAAATATTTACTTTCTAGTCCTTACAGAAAAAGTTCACTGACTTCTGCATTAAAACATTAGTTTGTTGAGGTGTTATCAATAACACATTCATGACATTAATCTTCAATTCAGTTGTGCACCCATGGTTTTCATTGTACACATTAAATGTATACGAGCTGCCTTTTCTACTTTCAACTTTTAGAACAGTATCTTATTAGCACACCAGATATTCAAATAATTTTATTTTGAAAAACTACATGATTTTTTTGTTTGTTTAACCATAAGCTTCAGTAGCTTTCTAAATTCTATTTCAGGATACTGATTTTTTTTTTTCTGACATTATAATACATAAAGTTAACATTAGGTGTCAGTATTTTACATATTATTTAGTAAGTGTGTGTCAATGAAAAAGTATTATCACAGACAGCAATTTCACTGGAAAATTTTAATTTTGTTATAATGCTTATTCTATTGTTTTTTCTTGGTTTCTGTATTATTGAAATGTTCTTTATGATATCTAATAAGAGAAAAAATTAAATCTCTTTAAAATGTGACCCATTTACAGGAGTCCACTTGCCAGCTAAATATAACTATATCCTCAGTTGAAGTCACAAAGAATAGAAGATATACCAAATTCTGGACCAAGCATTCCTGAAGTGTATTAATTTTAACCTCTAAATTTGAGATGATTTGTTAAACACCTAAAGATAATTAGAACAACTGGGTCAATCCCTAGTGTTGTGGACTATAGAGAGGATACAAAAAGTCTTAAATTGCCATATAAATTATAACTTGCTGGTAAAGTGAAAGAGTAAGAATTTAAATATTATGATTCAGTCAAGCCAAAATTATAACATTCTTACCCCCGATTCCAAAAAGTCTGTTGCTTGAAAGCCCTATGAAGCAACTGGGAATAAGGTTGGGAGGGAACTCAAACCTGCTAATTAAGGGTATTAACTCATTTGAGCACAAAACCAAAATGAATGATCTGGTCCAAATGATCTGGTCCAAATTCATTTGATCATTATTTACAGAAGACTATATATATACAGCTTCTATTTATTATACTTAGTGTGAATACTCATATATTTGGTTACAGTTATATATTTAAGTGATACTGTTCTAGATCTCACTGGAAGTGATATGCATTATGTGATGTATATATCATATTGCTTTGTAAATCCAAAAAAATTCTAAATTCTAAATAATAAGACCCAAATGTTTCAGATAAAGTGTTGAGAGTCTATATTATGTGGCAGTTGAACATATCATTTTAGGAGTTACAGTATTGGGTTAAATTTTCAACTCTGTCACTTACTAGTATAGGGACATGGGTAAATTACATAGTTTCTGTGTACCTTAATTTCCCCATTTGCAAAATGAGGATAACAAGCAAATGCTGATATATTCACAAAGCGTATCTTCAGGCAGACTTATCCAAATATTATTTACAAAGATAGAAAATTAGACATAGAACTATAAGGGACTAATTTATGGCATCATTAAAAATCTTGTTTTAGAATTTTTAAATATTTTAAAATGCCGTACATTCAACACTGTAAATAGATATTGAAATAGTGAAAACATGATTGCTACTCCAGAGAAGTGAAAATCAGAAATAGACATTAATATGATTAAATCTAAGCCAGAAGGAGCTAAACAGAAGTGCATTTATTGTACCAAGTTTTATGAAAGTGAAAAGGGAGAAGAGTTTTAATCCCACCTAAGGGGATAAATGACATCTTCTCTTTTATAGTAGCTTGAAATTCTCAAGAGTCCCAGCCTCATCCGTTATCATTAATGGAAGATGCAAGAGAGTGAGGAAGCAAACAGTATCACATGAAGACAGAGGTATCGCTGCATCTACCAAGATTCACTTTCAAAAACAACTAAATTGTACTCAAACAAAAAAGACTAAACATACAAAACAGTCTAATTGTTTGGGTGACTGATGTAGCCCTCCACTCTGTTGAATATTCTGAGGACCCAGGTAGAATGTGACATTTGACAGCAATCCCTCCTCACGTTATAGATGCTTCTTGGTACAGAAGCATGACTCACACTGATGGGAATCTAGTGTTTAAAGACAAGGTCTATTTTTTATAAGTATTTTCAAATATTTAGTTTTCCAACATACAAGCCATAAACTTTATCTAGAAGTCAACGAAAAGTATCTAATTTTCCAATGATGCAGAAAAGAACTATCCATACTGGAATTATATAGAGAATGTAGGTCTTAACATAGAGAACAATCTTGAGGACACAGTGGGGGAAGGGGAGGGTGGGATAAATCAAGAAAATAGCACTGGCATACATACAACACCCTAAGTAAAATAGATAAGTAGTGGGAAGCTGCTATATAACACAGGAAACCCAGTGTTCATCTGTGATGACTTAGATGTATGGGATAAGGGTGAGGTGGGAGGGAGGGTGCAGAGGAAGGGAATAGATATATAATATGGCTGATTCACTTTTCTGTATGGCAGAAACCAACACAACAATGTAAAGCAATTATCCTCCAATTAAAAATTAAAACAAAACAAAACGAAAATAAGTCTCTGAAATGTCACCTTCTTTGAAGATCTGCAGTTAGACTAGGGGTCAGTGGAACCCTTACGTCCATCCTACTACGCACATCTTAAAGATGTACAAACTCAGGACCAGCATAGTCAAGCATGAGAACCCTATGCGTGTTATTTTTCCTCCTTCTACTATACTATTTCTGTGAGGATTCCAAAGTCCTCAACTACTACACTACCCTCTCAGTGGAAATAACAAATGGGGCTTGTTGGTCATTCTGTTTGCTGCCTAAGTGTCCTAAGAAACCTGTTTCTGTACTGCTGGAAAACAGAATAGCACCTCAGAGGATTCTCTGGCTTCAATCACTACATGTTTCAAATATGGGAGAGTCAGCCTGCAAAGTAAGATCTATTCACTGATTTGCTGGAAGTGCAGGAGAAACTCTTTCTATATACGAACCTCCATCTCAGCCAGGAAGAGGTATCCCACAGTCCTTGCTCTGTCTCCCCACACCCGTTTCCACTACTCTCGCATTAACTTTGAGGAGAAGGAATGAATAATTTTAGCATTTTGCCATTCAAAATATGTGAAACAAACCTAGCCCCACCTCCTGAAGCCTATGGAAAAGTGGAGATATTCTCCGAGAATCAGTACCCCCTTGAACTTCAGTTCACCAGGTCCAAAGTCTCTCAGTCCTCAGGAATACACTAGTTTTTTCTTATAGCCCACCAAGTTTTGAAATGAATGTACAGGCAGAAAATTAGGAGAAACAGAGTAGTCATACTCTACCCACAAACTTTCATCTAATCTATAATCGATTTTTAATCTATTTAATATTAGAAATTCAAAAAATAATGTCCTCTAGCATAATCAACTCTTTCCAGACATCCTCACAGGGGTAACTTGTCAACTTTAACCGGCATGAAAAGTGAGTGTTAGTAGCTCAGTTGTGTCTGACTCTGCGACCCCATGGACTTTAGCCTGCCAGGCCCCTCTGTCCATGGAATTCTCCAGGCAAGAATACTGGAATATCCATTTCTCCAGGGGATCTTCCCAACCCAGCGACTGAACCTGGATCTCCTGCACTGCAGTCAGATTCTTTACCATCTGAGCGACCAGAGAAGCCCCTTCCTTTTTAATAGCTACATACTTATTAGCTTTTATGATTAAAAATCTGAAAATAGTGAGATGCATGGAAAGAGAAACATGGAAACTTACGTTTAAAAAATCTGAAAATAATTTTTTAGGTGGTCACCCATGTTCTCTTTGAAGTTCAGAGTTGCAGGAAACAGGCTCAGATGGAAATTTATGTGCAAGGGGTTTATGTGAAATGCTCTTCAGATGAACATATGCTTGTGGGTGTAGGGTGGGGGGACGGTAGAGGAAGCAGGACTGTGCTGATGGAGAAAATGAACTTTAATACAGATACAACAAAATTCCCAACCAGTTGCACAGGGAGTCTAGATTACAATGACCCGTCAGAATTGCTTTCCAACTGCGGTCCCTTGTATGGAGCCCCAACATCCTTGCCATAGATGCAAGAAGCTAGAGCAGAGAGGTAAATTAGCGGCAGGCCCAACCTCAGCTAGCCACAGAAACTCACTTAGAGAGATCTGTCCCCAACAGTCCACTAACCACTGTTTTGAGGAATGAGAGTTTGGCAGCTAAAGAGTAAGAAACAGGCATCAAAGTCAGAGAACAAAGACAAAGCACTTGGGTGAGAAAAACAAGATCAAAGATTTGGGATCAAATGCAGGTGGGATAGTCTAGTATTTCCTATACCAATTACTTCTAGTTCCTGTAGCTTGTGTGCGTAGATGTATGAGAGATGTCAGATCCAGCTATCATGAAAAGAAGAGGGGTAATGATCTTCTTCCTGCCACCACCATCTTATTCCCCCTTTCCCTGAATGGTTTCTGATCTTTTAATAAGCCTGGGTACATGTGTGTATTTTTTGACAAGCCACCAAAACTTCACATTTCACTTAGAAATGTTATCAGAGCCAATATATTTGAGTATACACATACATATGTATATGTATAAACAAAAACACAGGTATACACACTCATGGAAACACATATTCAGAAATCTATGCAAACAGCTTACCCTGAGAGATAAGTGCATATAGCTTTTTGGGATGTGACATACCCTTGAAGGTGGTTTTGGTGTAACTAAAAGTCTAATCTGAAGTTTCTTTTGTTTAGAAGAGAAAATTTTTTTAATCTAGTTCTTTTTTAACTACCAGAATCAGCTCTCAAAATTTATTTTTTATGTGTTTCCATAAAATTTAATAAACTTAATAATTAAAAAGATTTATAAAGAGAAAATCATCCTTAACCTGGTCTGAGACAGACTTTTTAATTCACAACCTCCTTCTGGGAAGAAATTAGCATTCCTGATAAACTGCTTAAGCAATTTCCAGATAAACTGTTAATGGTATTAAGACCTCTTCTGGGAAACCAGTTGTCGTCCCACTCAGCCAAACAGTAGTCAAGAGTTCAATGATCTTTCACCTCTTTCACCGAACATCTTTCCCTTTCTGTGAATGGTTTAAAAAAACATCTTACACTCTTTCGTATATGCTTATGTGTATGTGTGTGTATATATATCAAGAGAGAAGCTTGAAGTTGTCCAATTTAGAATTTTTTAATAATTTAAAAATAAAATTTGATTAGTGTACATAACTAAATTTTCTGGGGGGAAAAGTTTCAAATAAGTATTTCATTAATATTGGTTCCATTTAGATTCTCTAAACATTTTAAACTACAGTTGTGAATTTATTCAATAATACTTGATTTCATTTTTAAAGACTTAAATTGCCTGAAAAAAAGTAAGTTGTTATATAACTCTTATAAAATTTACTAAATTAAATTTTAAAATAGAATAAACCAATGCCAATGCACATTCCAATACTGTACATGAACTTGCTGAGATTTTAAGATCTCAAGTTGAAACTGATTTCAACTTTGCATATTTTTACTAGAGTCATGACCTACTCTAATCTGCTAAATTCTCCAAAACATTTCAGATATTTAAAACAGCAAGTATGCATAGTTTACTTAACAACGATGGCAAAATATCATAGATATGATTTCCTAAAATATCTTATACACTAATTTTATATCTTCTCAGGTTTAAAAAAGTGCTGTACACAATGACACAGTTATGTCACCCAATTCCGTTTTGGCGGTTATCTTCCCTTGAAATTTTTGAAATTGCTTTTACTTTTCTGGTGTTTAGAGACCAGAATATATTGACCATAAAAGAATGGATCCTTATCTGGGATTCTAATGGATTCCAAATAGGAAAAGGAGTACGTCAAGGCTGTATATTGTCACCCTGCTTATTTAACTTATATGAGAGTACATCATGAGAAATGCTGGGCTGGAAGAAGCACAAGCTGGAATCAAGACTGCCAGGAGAAATATCAATAACCTCAGATATGCAGATGACATCTTCCTTATGGCAGAAAGTATAGAAGAACTAAAGAGCCTCTTGATGAAAGTGAAAGAGGAGAGTGAATCAGTTGGCTTAAAGCTCAGCATTCAGAAAACTAAGATCATGGCATCAGGTCCCATCACTTCATGGCAAACAGATGGGGAAACAGTGGACACAGTGGCTGACTTTATTTTTCTGGGCTCCAAAATCACTGCAGATGGTGATTGCAGCCATGAAATTAAAAGACGCTTACTCCTTGGAAGGAAAGTTATGACCAACCTAGGTAGCATATTAAAAAGCAGAGACATTACTTTGCCAACAAAGGTCCATCTGGTCAAGGCTATGGTTTTTGCAGTAGTCATGTATGGATGTGAGAGTTGGACTATAAAGAAAGCTGAATGCCTAATAATTGATGCTTTTGAACTGTGGTGCTGGAGAAGACTCTTGAGAGTCCCTTGGACTGCAAGGAGATCCAACCAGTCCATCCTAAAGGAGATTAGTCCTGGGTGTTCATTGGAAGGACTGATGCTGAAGCTGAAACTCCAATACTTTGGCCACCTCATGTGAAGAGCTGATTCATTTGAAAAGACCCTGATGCTGGGAAAGATTGAGGGCAGGAGGAGAAGGTGACGACAGAGGATGAGATGGCTGGATGACATCACTGACTCGATGGACTTGGGTTTGGGTAAACTCCAGGAGTTGGTGATGAACAGGGAGGCCTGGCGTGCTGCGGTTCATGGGGTCACAAAGAGTTGGACATGACTGAGCGACTGAACTGAACTGAACTGAATGGATTCCCCATGTATATAAAGAGGATTCAACAGTCTTCCTAACTTAAAAAGTGTAGACATTTAGATCATGTTATTAGATTTAAGTCATATCATTACCAAATTTTTCAATGAAACAAGGCCTTTAATCCACACTGAGAATTAAATTTGATTTTGCACTTTTTTCCCTATGGAAAAGTGTCTCCAATCAAGATCTAAAGACCCATGAGCTTGAAAGATCCTCACATTATCTCAGTATTCTATAAACTTTAGAAGATATGACAATTGCTAAGCTATGCCCATAGTTATGTTGCTAATACTGGTGGAACTAGAATTTAAAGCCAGATCTGATGGACCTCAAGGGTGTTTTTTTTTTAAACCTCTATTATAAATATTCTAGGCAAACAAGAAACAGGTGATCTCGTGGACAATCCACATCTTGTTACACAGGTGGTCCACTATTTCTTTCACTATCCCTTTTTTTAACCTCCCAAAATGAGCTTTTATTGCTGTTTTGTTATTTTGTCTTTGCAGAATTTATATTATCTAGTATATGATAAGCTGTTTCAAGCAATGTTTGCAAGTCCTTGCTGAATGAGACATTATCCTATACATGTGGAAACTCCTATGAAAATAGCTGTTGAATGAATGGAGCAAAAAATTTTTAAAAAGCAACACAGATTTATGTTATTTAGTACTTAAAGCAGAAGAGAGATTTTTTTGGAGGGGAAGGGGAAAATGAACCCTTTAGCAATGTATAATTTTCAGTGCTTCTATACATTAGGCATTAGTTCTAAAAAAAAAAATACACTAGGCATTTATACATGCTTTATTTCATTCAAGCTTTTCAACATTGCAATACTTCTATCTAGTATTATTGCTGTGGAGCCAATAAAGAAGTTAAGGAACTTGACAAAGGATAAAGATCAAGTCTTAGGACCAACCAGACTTTAGAACCCAGTGTGTCTGATTTGAGTGGTAAAAGGAAACAGTTCTTCTTCTGATCATACAGACAGTACTGAAAGATCCTTATTGTTGAAATTACTCTTTACCAAAATGCTGAGTATTCTTAGTAGAACCTTTTAAACAAATTTTCTGTATTCTTCAACCAAACTGATTTGAATGTAATACCACTAATATTGAACCAGGGATTTGAGAAAATCTAAATAAATGCCACATTTATTTCCATTACCTCCCACCCCAATTTTAATGCACCCTTTACCCTCCAAACACCTAGCCTTTTTATCATCCAGTTGCTCCTCACAACTTTCCTGTGTTCCTTTTCCTATCCTTACAAAAATCTACAGTGAAACTCTACTGACATCTCATCCTCAATATGGCTGGAATTAAATTTGCTGTCTTTACAACTGCTCCCAAATAAACTTTGTTTCTACTCTTCATCTTGCATCCTCTATGTCATTTAATAACCTACCAGCTATTCATTTGCCCAAGCTGGTCATTGATGGAATGTCCTTCAAGCCTCGTTTCCAGATTTAATCAATAACTGAATTTAATCAGTAGTGCCAATTCTATCAATGCTAACCCTCTTCCAACAACAAAAGAGACAACTCTACACATGGACATCACCAGATGGTCACTATAGAAATCAGTTTGATTATATTCTTTGTAGCCAAAGATGGAGAGGCTCTATATAGTCAGCAAAATTAGGACCTGGAGCTGACTGTGGCTCAGATCATGAGTTCCTCGTTGCAAAATTCAGACTTAAATTGAAGAAAGTAAGGAAAACCATTAAGCCATTCAGGTATGATCTAAATCAAATCCTTTGTGATTATACAGTGGAAGTGGCAAACAGAATCAAGGGATTAGATTTGATAGAGTGCCTGAAGAACTATGAACAAAGGTTCATAACACTGTACAGGAGGCTGTGACTAAAACCATCCACCACCCCCTCCAAAAAAAATGCAAGAAGGCAAAATGGCTGTCTGAGGAGGCCTTATAGATATCTGAGAAAGAAGAGATGTGAAAGGCAAAGGAAAAAAGGAAAGATATAACCATCCGAATGCAAAGTTCCAAACAGGAAGGAGAGATAAGAAAGCCTTCTTAAGTGAACAATGCAAAGAAATAGAGGAAAACAATAGAATGAGACAGACTAGAGATCTCTTCAAGAAAATTAGAGATACCAAGGGAACATTTCATGCAAAAATGAGTACAATTAAGGACAGAAATAGTATAGACTAAATAGAAGCAGAAGAGATTAAGAAGAGATGGAAAGAATACACAGAAGAACTGTACAAAAAAGGTCTTACTGACATACCATAATGGTGTGATCAATCATATAGAACCAGACATCCTGGAGTGTGAAGTCAAGTGGGCCTTAGGAAGCACTACTAAGAAACAAAGCTAGCAAACGTGATGGAATTTCAGATGAACTATTTCAAATCCTAAAAGATGATGCTGTTAAAGTGTTGCACTACTCAATATGCCAGCAAATTTGGAACACTCAGCAGTGGCCACAGAACTGGAAAAGGTCAGTTTTCATTCCAATCCCAAAGAAGAGCAATGCCAAAGAATGTTCAAACTACTGCACAAATGTGTTCATTTCACATGCTAGCAAGGTAATGCTCAAAATCCTTCAAGTTAGGCTTCAACAGCATGAGCCCAAGAACTTCCAGATGTACACGCTGGGTTTAGAAAAGGCAGAAAAATCAGAGATCAAATTGCCAACATTGGTTGGATCATAGAAAAAGCAATGGAATTCCAGAAAGAATTTACTTCTGTTTCACTGACTACACTAAAGCTTTCTCTGTGTGGATCACAACAAACTGTAAAATTCTTCAAGAGATGGGGATACAAGACCACGTTACCTGCCTCCTGTGAAACTTGTATACAGGACAAGAAGTAACAGTTAGAACCTTACATGGAACAATGGATTGGTTCCAAATTGGGAAAGGAGTATGTCAAGGCTGCATATTGTCATCCTGCTTATTTAACCCACATGTAGAGTACATCAGGCAAAATGGTGGGCTGGAAGAAGCACAAGCTGAAATCAAGATTACAGGAAGAAATATCAACAACCTCAGATATATAAATGACACCACTCTAGTGGCAGAAAGTGAAGAAGAACTAAAGAGCCTCTTGATGAAGGTGAAACAGGAGAGTGAAAAAGCTGGCTTAAAACTTAACATTGAAAAAACTAAGATCATGGCATCAGATCCCATCAACTCATTGCACATAGATGGATAAAAAATTGAAAACAGTGACAAACTTTATTTTCTTGGATTCCAAAATCACTGTGGATGGTGACTAACGTCATGAAATCAACAGATGCTTGCTCCTTGGAAGAAAAGCTATGACAAAGCTGCTACTGCTGCTGCTTAGCCGCTTCAGTCACGCCCTACTCTGTGCGACCCGATAGGCTGCGGCCTGCCAGGCTCCTCTGTCCACGGGAATTTTCCAGGCAAGAATTCTATAGTGGGTTGCCATGCCCTCCTCCAGAGGATCTTCCTGACCCAGGGATTGAAGCCGGGTCTCCTGCATTGCAGGCAGATCCTTTACCCCCGAGCCATCAGGGAAGCCTAGACAGTGATTAAAACGCACAGGCATCACTTTGCTGACAAAGGTCCGTATGGTCAAAGCTATGGTTTTTCCAGTAGCTATGTATGTATGAGAGCTGTATGTATGTGAATAGTTATGTGAGAGTTGGATTACAAAGAAAGATGAGCACTGAAGAATTGATACTTTCAAACTGTGGTGCTGGAGAAGACATTTGAGAGTCCCTTGGACAACAGGGAGATCAAACCAGTCAATCCTTAAGGAAGTAAACTCTGAACATTCATTGCAAGGACTGATGCTTGAAGCTCCAATACTTTGGCCACCTGATGCAAAGAGCCACATTACTGGAAAAGACCCTGATGCTGGGAAAGACAGAGGGCAGGAGGAGAAGTGGGTGACAGGGGATGAGATGACCGGATGACACTGATTCAATGGACATGAGTTTGAGCAAACTCCAGGAGATACTGAAGGACAGGGAAGCCTGGCATTTGCAGTCCATGGGGTCACAAAGAGTGACTGAACAACAAAACCTCCTACCACTCCTATAATTATTTTTATAATATTCCATTTCCATTGTCAGAATCATAGTTTATTCAGTACCTTTTTTTTTTTTTTGCCTTGGATTCATGAAAATGAACCTCTTATATACTTCCCTGTCTGGAGGCATATCCTACCTTTTGAGTTCTCCACAATATAGCCAAATTATAACAGGCAAATAGTTTCCAGTTGAATTCCATTTTAAAACTGTCACTATTTCCAGGGATTTGGGGACAGAGTAAGTATCTGGTTCTGAAACCCTTTCAAGCCTCTTTTTCCATCATTCATTTGTTCCTCCAAACTGCTCTTCCAGAATTAATTGTGCTTTATCTTGATGTGCCATCTGACATTCTATGCTTAGAAGACATTACTCATGCCTTGTCCCCTGGTTACATTCTACTCTTCAAAGTGTTGCCTGAGTCTTGCTTAACTTGCTATTGAATTTGTTGCTAAAGGGTATTATCCTTACAACCCATAGCAGGAAAGTATGAGCAATCTAAATAGTCTCATAGCAAAATTAAGTACTTCTCTGTGTTTCCATTGTACTTTTGTACTTCTGTGTTTTCATTCCTGTCTATTGTATTGGTCCTGACGTATTTACTAAGTACTAGACAGAGATCTGGAACATAGTAGGCATTCATGGAATGTGTTGTTCACTTGAAATATTAAATATACTCATGATATTTATTATTGAATGTAATCTTCAGATAACTGAGATACAAATTATTGATAGACCCATGCTATATTCAGAAATTATATATGTAAAGCAAAAATAAAAATAAATTATGCTAACTAAAAGTAGAACACTGTACTTATATGACTTTGAATAGCATGAGAACTTAAGAAAAACATGAAAAAGATTTTAATAAAAATGTTCTAAATTAATGGAAGAATGGTTAATAAAACATGTTTATAGTATTCTTATATGACACAGTGCTGTGTATTTTACTTTTCTTCTATTTTTAGCTCATTTTAGAACATAGTTGAGCATTCTATTGGATGACTCTTTGGATCAATTTTATTAATTTAAGCAAGTGGAGTACTGAAGTTTAGATTAAAAAAAGAAATATTAAAGTGAAAGATAACATAGAGTCATAAAACAATGAAGTTGGTACAAGTGAGGGAATATAAAATACTAAGTCAGATTAAAAAAATAAAAAGCTCATTTGTCAGGTGTCATGCCATGTCCTTCACCACATTTAGCATTTTTCAAAGAAAACAAACTTCCCATAAACTCACTGAATTTTATTTTGACTAGGTTGGGTGTATTTGTTAAAAACAGAAATAATCTATAAGACTTCTGGTGGGGGACATAGGTTTAGGTACTGTTTTGACCAGTTAAGTTATAGGTGGAGTTTCATTTTATGTTTTGTTCTGTTCTGTTTTGTTTTTTGCCTTTTGCTTTCTTTTGTTTTTATCACGCACCAAAGTTTCACTCAATATTGGTGACACATTTTATTTACATGCCTTGCAACTTCCATAAATGACACAGTTATAGATCAGTAATTCATGCTTTTTTATTCTTCAATTTTATTACCTAAACTTACTCTTCTAAGAGTCGTTTTATGTTTCTAGTTAAATATAAGTGAAAATTGATTGGAGTATTTCTCAATGGAATTTTATCTTTATTTCATCATAATTGCTTCATATTTGAATAATGACAGATGAACTGCCTCATTCAATTGCAGTTTTAAGGCTTTGAAATCACAATAACAGCACAGGATTTAAATCCTCCAGCCATTATTATAGCAGAAAAGGCATTGGGGAAAATGAAAACTTACGGTGCCATAATTTGATGGGAAAAAAAAGACTCCAATAGTTAAAGCATATTATTTCCTGGACAATTTCTAACCTAAAACATTATGACACAAGAGTGAACTGAGAAGTTACACAGTGGTACCACCTTCCTAAATGATTTCTGGAGCAATATTTTATAACTATTGGGCCAAACTTCACATAGCAAGTAAATGGCCCTAAAATTATTCTGCTTTAGGATAAAACATTATCTTAGTGGCATTTATAATTCTATTCAGCAACAACTGTATTTCAGCAGTAGAGAGTTCATCAGAACTTTTTTTTCCTTTGACATTTACATCAAGAGCTGAGTACTTGTTAATACTCCAAGGTATGCATTTCAAAGTTCTCTTTGTCTTTGTATTCAATTTTAAGTAACGAATCAAACAATTTTAGCCTATGCAAAGGCTAAAAGTAAAAAAAAAAAAAAAGACCTGCATTTAAAATTCTATTAAATATAGCTAATATGTTTTGCAGTGGCATATTTATACATGCAATGTTTTCATTGTTTTAATTTTTAATAAGTTAATTTTTATTTTTTTGCAAATAACTTGTTTTTAAAAGTCATATTTATTTATTTTTAATTAATTTATATTTTTATTGTAGGATAATTGCTTTATAGAATTTTGTTGTTTCCTGTTTAACCTCACCAAGAATCAGCCATAGGGATACATATATCCCCTCCCTTTTGAACTTCCCTCCCGTCTCCCTCCCCACCCCACCCCCCTAGGTTAATGCAGAGCCCCTGTTTGAGTTTCCTGAGCCATATAGCAAATTTTCATTGGCTATCTATTTTACATATGGTAATATAAGTTTCCATGTTACTCTTTCCATACATCTCACCCTCTCCTCCCCTCTCCCCATGTCCACAAGTCTATTTTGTATGTCTGTTTCTCCACTGCTGCCATGTAAGTAAATTCTTCAGCACCATTTTTCTAGATTCCATATATATGCATTATAATAAGATGTTTATCTTTCTCTTTCTGACTTACTTTACTCTGTATAACAGGTTTTAGGCTCATCCACTGCATTAGAACTGACTCAAAGGTGTTCCTTTTTATGGCTGAGCAATATTCCACTGTGTATATGTACCAGAAATTCTTTATCCATTCATCTGTTAAGGGACATCTAGCTTGCTTCCATGTTCTAGCTATTGTAAATAGTGCTGCAATGAACAATGGAATACATGTGTCTTTTTCAATTTTGGTTTCCTCAGTGTACATGCTTAGGAGTGGGATTGCTGGGTCATATGGTGGTTTAATTCCTAGGTTTTTAAGGAATCCCCATACCGTCTTCCATAGGGGCTGTATCAGTTTACATTCTCACCAACAGTGCAGGAGTGTTCCCTTTTCTCCACACCCTCTCCAGCATTTATTGTTTGTAGACATTTTGATGATGGCCATTCTGACTGGTGTGAGCTGATATCTCATTGTAGTTTTGATTTGCATTTCTCTAATAATGAGCGATGTTGAACATCTTATCATGTGTTTGTTAGCCATCCGCATGTCTTCTTTGGAGAAATGTCTGTTTAGGCTTTTTTCCCACTTTTTGATTGGGTTGTTTGTTTTTCTGGCATTCAGTTATATGCTGCTTGTATATTTTGGAAAACAATTCTTTGTCAGTTCTTTCATTTGCTATTATTTTCTCCCATTCTGCAGGTTGTCTTTTCACCTTGTTCATAATTTCCATTTCTTCTTGGTTCAGTCTTAGAAGATATGACACTTCTAAGAACCTGTCCTTTTCTTCCAGGTTATCCATTTTATTACCATATAGTTATTCATAATAGTCTCATAGTCCTTTGTATTTCTTTATTTTTTTTGTTTTTTTTGTTTTTTCTTTAAAAATATGGAACGCTTCACGAATTTGCGTGTCATCCTTGCGCAGGGGCCATGCTAATCTTCTCTGTATCGTTCCAATTTTAGTATATGTGCTGCCGAAGCGAGCACAGTCCTTTGTATTTCTGCACTGTCTGCTGTAACCTCTCCTTTTTCATTTCTAATTTTGTTGATTTGATTCTTCTTTTTTTCTTGAGGAGTCTGGTTAAAGGTTTGTCAATTTTGTTTATCTTCTCAAAGAACCAGATTTTAGTTTTATTAAACTTTACTATTGTTTCTTTCATTTCTTCTCCATTTATTTCTGCTTGGATCTTTATGATTTCTTTCCTTCAACTAATTTAGGGGTCTTTTTGTTCTTCTTTTTTCATTTGCTTTAGGTGTAAAGTTAGGTTGTCTACTTGATGTTTTTCTTGTTTCTTGAGGAAGGATGGTATTGCTATAAACTTCCCTCTTAGGGCTGTATTGCTGCATGCCACAGGTTTTGAGTTGTCGTGTTTTCAATGCTATTACAGCAATACAATCCAACCTCAAGAAACAAGAAAAACATCAAATAGACAACTTAACTTTACACCTAAAACTACTGGAAAAAGAATAACAACAACAATAAAAAAATATGACATTAAAAGCTGAACTCCTCAGGTCAGTATGTGCCCAATATGCTACTGGAGATCATTGGAAATAACTCCAGAAAGAATGAAGAGACAGAGCCAAAGCAAAACAACATCCAGTTGTGGACGTGACTGGTGACAGAAGCAAGGTCCAATTCTGTAAAAAGCAATATTGCATAGGAACCTGGAATGTTAGGTCCATGAATCAAGGCAAATTGGAAGTGATCAAACAGGACATGACAGCAGTGAATGTGGACATTTTAGGAATAAGTGAACTAAAACAGACTGGAATGAGTGAACTTACTCAGATGATCATTATATCTACTACTGTGTTCAAGAATCCCTTCAAAGAAATGGAGTAGCCATCATAGTCAACAAAAGAATCCAAAATGCAATACTTGGATGCAATCTCAATAATGACAGAATGTTCTCTGTTCATTTCCAAGGCAAACCATTCAAAATCACGGCAATCCAAGTCAATGCCCCAACCAGTAATGCTGAAGAAGCTGAAGATGAATGGTTCTTTGAAGACATACAAGACCTTTTAGAACTAACACCCAAAAAAAGACATCCTTTTCATTATAGGGGACTGGAATGCAAAAGTAGGAAGTCAAGAAACACCTGGAGTAACAGGCAAATTTGGCCTTGGAGTACGGAATGAAGCAGGGCAAAGGCTAACAGAGGTTTGCAAGAGAACGCACTGGTCATAGCAAACACCCTCTTCCAACAACACAAGAGAAGACTCTACACATGGACATCACCAGATGGTCAACACTGAAATCAGATTGATTATATTCTTTGCAGCCAAAAATGGAGAAACAGTCAGTAAAAACAAGACCAGGAGCTGACTGTGGCTCAGATCATGAACTCCTTATTGCCAAATTCAGACTTAAATTGAAGAAAGTAGGGAAAACCTCTAGACCATTCATGTATGACCTAAATCAAATCCCTTATGACTATACAGTGGAAGTGACAAGCAGATTCAAGGGAATAGATCTGATAGACAGAAAGCATGAAGAAGTATGGACGGAGGTTCGTGACATTGTACAGGAGGCAGGGATCTGAGGAGGCCTTACAAACAGATGTGAAGAGAAGAGAAATGAAAAACAAAGGAGAAAAGGAAAGATATACAAAGAATAGCAAGAAGAGATGAGAAAGCCTTCCTCAGTGATCAATGCAAAGAAATAGAGGAAAACAACAGAATGGGAAAGACCAGAAATCTCTTCCAGAAAATTAAGAGATACCAAGGGAACATTTCATGCAAAGATGGGCTCAATAAAGGACAGAAATGTTATGGACCTAACAATAACAACAGATACTAAGAAGAGGTGGTAAGAATACACAGAAGAACTGTACAAAAAAGATCTTTATGACCCAGATAATCATGAAGGTGTGATCACTCACACTCACCTAGAGCCAGACATCCTAGAATGTGAAGTCAGCTGGGCCTTAGGAAACATCATTAAAAACAAAGCTAGTGGAGGTGATGGAATTCCAGTTGAGCTATTTCAAATCCTGAAAGATGATGCTATGAAAGTGCTGCATTCAATATGCCACCAAATTTGGAAAACTCAGCAGTGGCCACAGGACTGGAAAAGGTCAGTTTTCATTCCAATCCCTAAGAAAGGCAATCCCAAAGAATGCTCAAACTACTGCACAGTTACACTCATCTCACACACTAGTAAAGTAATGCCCAAAATTCTCCAAGCCAGGCTTCAGCAATACGTTAACCGTGAACTTCCAGATATTCAAGCTGGTTTTAGAAAAGGCAGAGGAACCAGAGATCAAATTGCCAACATCCGCTGGATCATTGAAAAAGCAAGAGAGTTCCAGAAAAACATCTATTTCTGCTTTATTGACTATGCCAAAGCCTTTGACTGTGTGGATCACAATAAACTGTGGAAAATTCTGAAAGAGATGGGAATACCAGACTACCTGACCCACCTCTTGAGAAACCTATATGCAGGTCAGGAAGCAACAGTTAGAACTAGACATGGAACAACAGACTGGTTCCAAATAGGAAAAGGAGTATGTCAAGGCTGTATATTGTCATCCTGCTTATTTAACTTAGATGCAGAGTACATCATGAGAAATGCTGGACTGGATGAAGCACAAGCTGGAATAAAGATTGCCAGGAGAGAAATATCAATAATATCAGGTATGCAGATGACACCACCCTTATGGAAGAAAGTGAAGAACTCAAAAGCCTCTTGATGAAAGTGAAAGAGGAGAGTGAAAAAGTTGGCTTAAAGCTCAACATTCAGAAAACTAAGATCATGGCATCTGGGCCCATCACTTCATGGCAAATAGATGGGGAAACCATGGAAGCAGTGTCAGACTTTATTTTCTTGGGCTCCAAATTCACTGCAGATGGTGATTGCAGCCATGAAATTAAAAGACGCTTACTCCTTGGAAGTTATGACCAACCTAGATAGCATATTAAAAAGCAGAGACATTACTTTGCCAACAAGTTCTGTCTAGTCAAGGCTATGGCTTTTCCAGTGGTCATGTATGGATGTGAGAGTTGGACTGTGAAGAAAGCTGAGCACCAAAAAATTGATGCTTTTAACTGTGGTGTTGGAGAAGACTCTTGAGAGTCCCTTGGACTGCAAGGAGATCCAACCAGTCCATCCTGAAGGAGATCAGTCCTGGGTGTTCATTGGAAGGACTGATGCTGAAGCAGGAACGCCAGTACTTTGGCTACCTCATGTGAAGAGTTGACTCGTTGGAAAAGACTCTGATGCTGGAAGGGATTAGGAGCAGGAGAAGAAGGGGACAACAGAGGATGAGATGGCTAGATGGCATCACCAACTCGATGGGTATGAGTTTGAGTAAACTCCGGGAGTTGGTGATGGAAGGGAGGCCTAGCGTGCTGCAATTCATGGGGTCACAAAGAGTCGGACACGACTGAGCAACTGAACTGACTGACTGACTGATGTTTATTTATAAAAAGCTGTCCTTTTCATCATAGGTGATTGGAATACAAATGTAGGAAGTCAAGAGATACCTGGAATAACAGGCAAGTTTGTCCTTGGGAGTACAAACTGAAGCAGGGCAAAGGCTAATAGAGCTTTGTCAAGAGAACACACAAATCATGGCAAACATCCTTTTCCAACAACACAAGAAACGACTCTACACATGAACATCACCAAATGGTAAATTTCAAAATCAGACTGATTATATTCTTTGAAGCTGAAGATGGAAAAGTTCTATATCATCAACAAAAACAAGACCTTTAGTTGACTGTGACTCAGGTCATGAGTTCCTTATTGCCAATTTCAGACTTAAATTGAAGAAAGTATGGAAAACCACTAGGCCATTCAGGTATGACCTAAATCAAATCCTTTGTGATTATACAGTGGGAGGGAAGAATAGATTCAAGAGATTAGATCTGGTAGACAGTACCTGAAGAGCTATGCACAGAGGTTTGAAACAATGTACAAGAGTCAGTGACCAAAACCATCCCAAAGAAAAAGAAATGCAAGAAGGCAAACGGTTGTGTTAGGATGCTTTACACATAGCTGAGGAAAGAAGAGAAGCCAAAACCAAAGTGGAAAGGGAAAGATAAATCCAACTGAATGCAGAGTTCCAGAGAATAGCAAGGAGAGAAAAGAAGGTCTTCTTAAATGAATAGTGTAAGAAAGTAGAGGAAAGCAATAGAATGGGAAAGACTAGAGATCTCTTCAAGAAAACTGGAGCTATCAAGGGAACATTTCGTGCAAGGATGGGCGTGATAAAGGACAAAAATTGTAAGGCTCTAACAGAAGCAGAAGAGATTACAAAGAGGTGGCAAGAATATACATAAGAACTATTCTAAAATGTCCAGATAACCATGACAGTATGGTCACTCACCTAGAGACAGATACCCTGGACTGTGAAGTCAAGCTAGTGGAAGTGATGGAATCCAGATGAGCCATTTAAAATCCAAAAAATGATGCTGTTAAAGTGTTGCACTCAATATGCCAGCAAATCTGGAACACTCAGCAGTGGCCACAGGAATGCAGTGGTCAGTTTTCATTCCAATCCCAAAGAAGGGAAGTACCAAAGAATGTACAAATTATTGTATAACTGTGCCCATTTCACATACTAGCAATGTTATGCTCAAAATCCCTCAAGTTAGGCTCCAGTAGTACATTAACTGAGAACTTCCAGATGTACAAGCTGATTTTAGAAAAGGCAGAAGAACCAGAGATCAAATTGCCAACATTCGTTGGATATTAGAGAAAGCAAGAGAATTCCAGAAAAACATCCACTTCTGCTTCATTGACTACACTAAAGCCTTTTACTGTATGGATCACAACTAAGTGTGGAAAATTCTTCAAGGAACCAGAATACTAGACCACCATACTTGTCTCCTGAGAAACCTGTATGTGGGACAAGAAGCAACTATTAGAACTGAACATGGAACAACAGACTGGTTCAACTGGGAAAGGAGTATGACAAAGCTGTATATCGTCACCCTGCTTGGCTCATTTATATGCTGAGTACATCATGCGAAATGCCGGGATGGATGAATCACAAGCTGGAATCAAGATGGCTAGAGAAATATCAACTACCTCAGTTATGCAGATGATAGAATGGTAGAAAGTGAAGAGGAGCTCTTGATGAAAGAGCCTCTTGATGAAAGTGAAAGAGAAGAGCGAAAAAGCTGACTTAAAACTTGACATTAAAGAAATTATGATCATGGTTTCTGATACCATCACTTCATGGCAAATAGGGAAGAAGTGGAAGCAGTGACAGATTTTATTTTCTTGGGCTCCAAAGTCACTGCAGATGGTGACTGCAGCCATGAAATTAAGAGAAGTTTGCTCCTTGGAAGGAAAGTGATGACAAACCTAGACAGCATATTAAAGATCAGAGTGATCAACAAAGGTCCATTACAGTCAAAGCTGTGTTTTTTTTTTTTCTTCCAGTAGCTATATATTTACATGAGAGTTGGACCATAAAGAAGGCAGAGCTCTGAAGAATTGATATCTTCAAATTGTGGTGCTGGAGAAGACTCTTGAGATTCCCTTGAACTGCAAGGAGATCAAACAAGTTTATCCTAAAAGAAATCAAACCTGATTATTCATTGGAAAGACCAATGTTTAAGCTGAAGCTCCAACACTTCGGCCACTTGGTGCAATGAGTTTACTCACTGGAAAAGACCCTGATGTGGGAAAGATTGAAGAGAGAAGAGAATGGCAGAGGATGACGTGGTTCAATAGCATTACAGACTCATTGGACATGAATCCGAGAAAACTCCAGGATACTGTGAAGGGCAGGGAAGCCCAGCCAGATGCAGTCCATGGTGTTGCAAAGAGTTGGACATGACTTAGCAAATGAACAATAAAACTTCTTTGAACTGAGTAAGATCTAGCATCTTCAAACTGGTCAATTAATTCTAATCACCCTTATTTGAATTTACTGTGATTCAAATGTCTATTTGCCAACTTATTTCAGTTAAGTTTATTTCTTTAAGAAAGAAGATGAAGCACTTAGGAGTACATGTTGGCAGCAAAGGTTGGAGTCTAGAGATGGCAAGAAGAAAGAAGAAGAAAAACTGAATGGAAACGTATGAAAGCTTATTTGTCTTTCTGTACCTATGTGCAAGTGTAGTGGTTTCAGATCAAGGAAAATGTTATAAAGAAAACACTTTCCATGCCACATTTGAGAGAGTTAATTCCTAGGTAGGTTGATAAGGAGTCCGGGGCCCTGGAGGAAGAGAAAGGGATCTGGGGTTCTCAAGCAGGAAAAAAGGATAAACATTTTTTATATATTGCTTTGTCCTAGTCACAGAAGATTTTTTTTTCTTAAACTCTGAGTTGTTATGACAACAATCTTTAAGATTAACTTTTAAGCCCAGAGCTAGTGATTACACAACAAAACAACTCATCTTGCCCAAGTGTATGTTTTTCCTAAAGCTATGTCAGTTCAGTTCAGTTCAGTTCAGTCGCTCAGTCATGTCCAACTCTTTGCGACCCCATGAATCACAGCACACCAGGCCTCCCTGTCCATCACCAACTCCCGCAGTTTACTCAAACTCATGCCCATCGAGTCGGTGATGCCATCCAGCCATCTCATCCTCTGTTGTCCCTGTCTCCTCCTGCCCCCAATCCCTCCCAGCATCAGGGTCTTTTCCAGTGAGTTGACTCTTCGTATGAGGTGGCCAAAGTATTGGAGTTTCAGCTTCAGCATCAGTCCTTCCAATGAACACCCAGGACTGATCTCCTTCAGGATGGACTGGTTGGATCTCCTTGCAGTCCAAGGGACTCTCAAGAGTCTTCCCCAACACCACAGTTAAAAGGCATCAATTTTTCAGCGCTCAGCTTTCTTCACAGTCGAACTGTCACATCCATACATGACCACTGCAAAAACCATAGCCTTGACCAGATGGACCTTTGTTGGCAAAGTAATGTCTCTGCTTTTTAATATGCTATCTAGGTTGGTCATAACTTTCCTTCCAAGGAGTAAGCGTCTTTTAATATCATGGCTGCAATCACCATCTACAATAATTTTGGAGCCCAAAAAATAAAGTCTGACACTGTTTCCACTGTCTCCCCATCTATTTCCCATGAATGATAGGAACAGACGCCATAATCTTAGTTTTCTGAATGTTGAGCTTTAAGTCAACTTTTTCACTCTCCTCTTTCACTTTCATCAAGAGGCTCTTTAGTTCCTCTTCACTCTCTGCCATAAGGGTGGTGTTATCTGCATATCTGAGGTTATTGATATTTCTTCCGGCAATCTTGATTCCAGCTTGTGCTTCTTCCAGCCCTGCATTTCTCATGATGTACTCTGCATCTAAGTTAAATAAGCAGGGTGACAATATACAGCCTTGACATACTCCTTTTCCTATTTGGAACCAGTCTGTTGTTCCATGTCCAGTTCTAACTGTTGCCTCCTGGCCTGTATACAGATTTCTCAAGAGGCAGATCAGGTAGTCTGGTATTCCCATCTCTTTTAGAATTTTCCACAGTTTATTGTGATCCACACAGTTGAAGGCTTTGGCATAGTCAATAAAGCAGAAATAGATGTTTTTCTGGAACTCTCTTGCTTTTTCAATGATCCAGTGGATGTTGGCAATTTGATCTCTGGTTCCTCTGCCTTTTCTAAAATCAGCTTGAATATCTGGAAGTTCACAGTTCACGTATTGCTGAAGCCTGGCTTGGAGAATTTTGAGCATTACTTTACGAGTGTGTGAGATGAGTGTAACTGTGCAGTAGTTTGAGCATTCTTTGGGATTGCCTTTCTTAGGGATTGGAATGAAAACTGACCTTTTCCAGTCCTGTGGCCACTGCTGAGTTTTCCAAATTTGGTGGCATATTGAATGCAGCACTTTCACAGCATAATCCTTCAGGATTTGAAATAGCTCAACTGGAATTCCATCACATCCACTAGCTTTGTTCGTAGTGATGCTTTCTAAGGCCCACTTGACTTCACATTCCAGGATGTCTGGCTCTAGGTCAGTGATCACACCATTGTGATTATCTGGGTTGTGAAGATCTTTTTTGTACAGTTCTTCTGTGTATTCTTGCCACCTATTCTTAATATCTTCTGCTTCTGTTAGGTCCATACCATTTCTGTCCTTTATTGAGCCCATTTTTGCATGAAATGTTCCCTTAGTATCTCTAATTTTCTTGAAGAGGTCTCTAGTCTTTCCCATTCTGTTGTTTTCCTCTATTTCTTTGCACTGATCGCTGAGGAAGGCTTTCTTATCTCTCCTGGCCATTCTTTGGAACTCTGCATTCAAATGGGAATGTCTTTCCTTTTCTCCTTTGCTTTCAGCTTCTCTTCATTTTACAGCTATTTGTAAGACCTCCTCAGACAACCATTTTTGTTTGCCTTTTTGCATTTCTTTTCCATGGGGATGGTCTTGATCCCTGTCTCCTGTACAATGTCACAAACCTCCGTCCATAGTTCATCAGGCACTCTGTCTATCTGATCTAGTCCCTTAAATCTATTTCTCACTTCCACTGTATAGTCATAAGGGATTTGATTTAGGTCATACCTGAATGGTCTAGTGGTTTTCCCTACTCTCCAGTTTAAGTCTGAAGTTGGCAATAAGGAGTTCATGATCTGAGCCATAGTCAGTTCCCGGTCTTGTTTTGCTGACTGTATAGAGCTTCTCCATCTTTGGCTGCAAAGAATATAATCAATCTGATTTCAGTGTTGACCATCTGGTGATGTCCATGTGTAGAGCCTTCTCTTGTGTTGTTGGAAGAGGGTGTTTGCTATGACCAGTGCATTCTCTTGCTAACCTCTGTTAGCCTTTGCCCTGCTTCATTCCATACTCCAAGGCCAAATTTGCCTGTTACTCCAGGTGTTTCTTGACTTCCTACTTTTGCATTCCAGTCCCCTATAATGAAAAGGACATCTTTTTTGAGTGTTAGTTCTAAAAGGTCTTGTAGGTCTTCATAGAACCATTCTACTTCGGCTTCTTCAGTGTTACTGGTTGGGGCATAGGCTTGGATTACCGTGATTTTGAATGGTTTGCCTTGGAAACAAACAGAGATCATTCTGTCGTTTTTGAGATTGCATCCAAGTACTGCATTTTGTACCAGTGATTATGTAATAACAGGCGCTGCTCTCATAGCTCAGAATCTGCCTGCAATGCAGGAGACCCGGGTCAATTCCTGCATTGGGAAGATTCCCTGGAGAAGGAAATGGCAACCCACTCCAGTATTCTTGGCTAGAGAATCCCATGGACAGAGGAGCCTGGCAGGCTCCATGGGGCTACAAGAGTTAGACAGGACTTAAACAACCACATTTTGCTCAAGGACATGTTTCTCCTTCTTAACAAGAACCTTCTGACTAATCTTGTTATCTTAAGACCTAGGTTGTAAGAGTTGGTCTGGTAAAACCTTTCTACTGTTAGTTCTAATCTTGTTAATTTATGATGTATGTTGTGGGAGTTTATCTGGTAAAAGTATATAAGGCCTTGATAAGAAGAGTAGTGAGTGAGGCGTTCTCTGTCCCCCTTCTGATGTCTATGTCAGAAGCTTTCTCTGTCCTTTTTTAGTGTAATAAAACTTCTGCCACACGAGTATCTGAAGCCTGGATCCTTGCCCCAAAGTTAAATCTTCTTTGGAGATCTCATATCTGACATAAACTACATAAACTACCATAAGCTATCACATTCACACCTTACTTTCTAAACCCAACTCTTAGATTCTAAATCTTTGTCTCCTGTCTTTCAGCTCTGATGCACAGGGCTTTATATTTCTAAAACCCTTCACTGAAAAACCTTCTTGACCACTGTGCTCCAGCACTAAAATCATATTCCTTTCCCCATTCCCTCCTAGATCTGCTCCTAACATTTGCAGTACCAAGGATAGGATCACAAATAGCAACTAAATATTTCAAGGTTGCAAAACACAGTTAATAAGCTGCAAAATAAAACCTCATTCTGATTTTCTATCTTGACATATATTCCTTTATAAACTCCTGGAAAACAAGTTTCAAAGTTAGAATCCACCCTGAAATGAGGGTGCAAGGGAGCCAACCCTCTGCTCTTGGTTTTAAGTTTGAGTTCTGCTATCTCTTCCTACCCTGGGCTCTAGCTGGCAGCTGAAAGTCTCCTCAGTTTAGCTCAGTTCAGTTGCTCAGTTGTGTCCGACTCTTTGCAACCCCATGGCCTGCATCACGCCAGGCTTCCCTGTCTATCGCCAACTCCTGGAGTTTACTAAAACTCATGTCCATCGAGTCAATGATGCCATCCAACCATCTCATCCTCTGTCATCCCCTTCTCCTCCCACCTTCAATCTTTCCTAGCATCTGGGTCTTTTCCAATGATTCAGTTCTTCACATCAGGTGGCCAAAGTATTAAGAGTTTCAGTTTCAGCATCAGTCCTTCCAATGAATATTCAGGACTGATTTCCTTTAGGATGGACTGGTTGGATCTCCTCCTAGTCCAAGAGACTCTCAAGAGTCTTCTCCAACACCACAGTTCAAAAGCATCAATTGTTTGGAGCTAAGCTTTCTTTATAGTCCAACTCTCACGTCCATACATGACTACTGAAAAAAACCATAGCTTTCACTATATAGACCTTTGTTGGCAAAGTAATGTGTCTGCTATTTAATATGCTGTCTAGGTTGGCTATAACTTTTCTTCCAAGAAGCAAGCATCTTTTAATTTTATGGCTACAGCCACCATCTGCAGTGATTTTGAAGCCCAAGAAAATAAAGTCTCTCACTGTTTCGCCATCTATTTGCCATGAAGTGATGGGACCAGAAGCCATGATCTTAGTTTTCTGAGTGTTGAGCTTTAAGCCACCCTTTTCACGCTCATCTTTCACTTTCATCAAGAGGCTCTTTAGTTCTTCACTTTCTGCCATAAGGGTGGTGTCATCTGTGTATCTGAGGTTATTGATATTTCTCCCGGCAATCTTGATTCCAGTTTGTGCTTCATCCAGCCCAGTGTTTCTCATGATGTACTCTGCATGTAAGTTAAATAAGCAGGGTGACAATATACAGCCTTGATGTACTCCTTTCACGATTTGGAACCAGTCTATTGCTCCATTCCAGTTCTAACTGTTGCTTCCTGACTTGCATATAGATTATTCAAGAGGCAGGTTAGGTGGTCTGGTATTCCAATCTTTAAGAAGATGGTATTCCCATCTTGGCAGCCAAAGATGGAGAAGCTCTATACAGTCAGCAAAAACAAAACTGGGAGCTGACTGTGGCTCAGATCATGAACTCCTTATTGCCAAATTCAGACTTAAATTGAAGAAAGTGGGGAAAACCACCAGACCATTCAGTTGTGACCTAAATCAAATCTCTTAGGATTATACAGTTTAAGTGACAAATAGATCCAAAGGATTAGATCTGATAGAGTGCCTGAAGAATTATGGATGGAGGTTCGTGACATTGTACAGGAGGCAGGGATCAAGACCATCCCCAAGATAAAGAAATGCAAAAAGGCAAAATGGTTGTCTGAGGAGGCCTTACAAATAGCTGTGAATAGAAGAGAAGTGAAAGGCAAAGGAGAAAAGGAAAGATATACCCATTTGAACGGAGAGTTCCAATGAATAGCAAGAAGAAATCTTACTCTCAGGCATACATGGCTTAGTCTAAACCCTCCCCTCAAAGAGCTCTTAGTGAGTGGTACACACACCTGGCAGTGTGACCTTCTTTTGGATAAATGGAAGCAGGGAAGAGGCTTTAATAAGGTCTGGAAGAAAGGTCAGAGGGCAGGAAGCGGACTCTTTGGGTAACAAATTCCTAATTTCTTATATTAGTAGATACCCAGGGGTTCAGAGACACTGGTTCAAGTTGGACACATGCCCCTGGTCCCATGGATTCCCTCACTCATGGGAAGGAGCACTGTTGGAAGAGAACCAGAGCATGGACCTCTGAAATGTGGATCTCATCCCAAGGTAGGAGATCCTCTACTCTCAGTCACATGCAATGGAAGAAGCAAATTAAGGTCATTCATATTATTACGTGAATGGTCAGTGATACTCATCTTTCAGTAAGGCTGAAATGACCCCGATATGTGAAATAAATGAGGTCACCAAATCTGCATTTTAAAGATTCATTTGTAATGTGGTTGTTTAAATCTTGGATTTCTCTTGTCAGATGGGTCCACCAAAGTTTGCTTAGATTATAATATAGTTGAAATAATACTGAAAGAATAAGTGAGAGATGACAGTAATTCTGCAAAACTGGTTAATTACATACAAAAACATAAAACAAAAGGAAATAAACTCAGAAGTCTTTTATTTCTTGTAATTCTCCATAAAATTTGAAATCTCTCAGTAATGTAAGAAAACTATGATCTTTTCTACCAAAGAGAAAGACATTAGAAATAAAGAAATGATAAATATTCACAAATAGAAAGACGTGTGTGTGTGTGTGTGTATAGCCAGCTGATGAATAAGGTTCCTAAAGATGGCGGTTCATTGCCAGTCCTTTGTTCCCTTACCTTCCTGGTTCCCCTTCCCCATAAGAACAATTTGGCAGGCAAATTTAGTGGACTTTATCCTAGACATGCCAGAGAACTAAAGTGAAAGAAAGTGAAGTCGTTCAGTCATGTCTGACTCTTTGCGATCCCATGGACTGTAGCCTACCAGGTTCCTTCATTCATGGGATTTTCTAGGCAAGAATACTGGAGTGGGTTGCCATTTCCTTCTCCAGATCTTCCCAACCCAGGGATTGAACCCAGATCTCCTGCATTGTAGGCAGACGCTTTACTGTCTGAGCCACAAGGGAAGTCTAAAGAGAACTAAAGGGGTGGGGGAAACAGTTAACATAAATCCTTCACTCAGAAGCCTACAAGTGTTACTCATGGCCCCATCAACCAACAAAAAGACTTTGGGAAGACTATGACTCTGTGTCCCTCAGCCGATGAGGAACCAGGGGAGGGAACTTGCATTCTAGGGATAAAATCAACAAAATTTCCCACTCGATGTGACTGCCGACCAAACACCCAATCTTGCAAGACCATAAAATCTGGCTTCCCACTGCACCGTGTGTCTCTATTCTTTGAATCTGGTCTGGTGAGCAAGCATGTTTCTCACAGTAATAACTTTTTATCATAACTATAGTAGCTAATACCCTGGGACCATTTACATCAGATTCTCCATAACACTGAAATTCAAGAAGAGAACTTAAAGAGCAAGGTGGTGACCTTACATTGTTTTGTCAGGTTGAACCTGGAGCATTGCCTTTGGGCATGGCTAGCATCCAGCCAGTATGGATGCAAGGCTATATCTGATATTTATGGGCAAATCCATCTAGTCAGTGTCTATGCCTTACTCCTGTCTAAATATTTTATATATTATCCTTGTTCTCTAAATCTGTTCATTATCTTTGGGGGAAATCAAATAAAAAGTTACTTGAAATGTAATCTCAAACAAGCTGTATGCCAGAAACCAAGAAATATATTTTAAATACAATAAAACCTTAAAATAAATCACAATCAGATATAAAATGAATGTTACTGGTCCTCCACTATTCAATCTTTCATTAGAAAGTGAGCTTTGTTTTGTTTTTTGTATTTTTTCCATCTTTTAAGAGGGTAGGCAGAGAGCACATAGAGGCAGCGTTGATTCAGGAGACAGGAGGTGTTCTACATTCCCAGTAATTTTCTGCCCAAATCTTACCAGATTTGCCTGACTGAGTTAAAACAGCCCCCATCTAACTATGGGGCCTTCCCTGGTAGCTCAGCAATAAAGAATCTGCCTGTCAATGCAGGAGACGCAGGATCAGTCTATGGGTTGGGAAGATTCCTTGGAGAAAGATATGGCAACCCGCTCTAGTATTCTTGCCTGGGAAGTCCCATGGACAGAGAAGCCTGGTTGGGTACATCCCATGGAGCTGCAAAAGAATCAGACACGAGTTAGAGATTGAACAACCACCACCGCCACTTAACTATAGAAGTAGGTGACTGTGAGATTTCTGAATTTACTGAATCCATACAAAAGTCCCAGGCAGCCACCAAAGTCAGAACCATCCCAGCTATAAATAAATAAGCCTCAAACCATGGAGGAAACCAACACCAATCAGCTCCTGGCTGAGAGGCTAACCCTGCTATTTCATTAACTTCACAACAATACAATGCTAGGTTTTGAATGGTTTATTATTGTTTGGGGTTTTTTTTTTATTGTTTAGATCCCATTTAAAGGGATTTTACTCTAAAGATATATAAAACAAGGAGAGAAGATGGAGACATCAGTCAATCTGTATAGACAAATAGGAAAGTTTCCCATAGTAAGAGCTGGGCGAGACAGAAATTTTGAGTTTGGACAGCAGAATGTCTATCAACTGTGAAAGATGCCTATATGTAATTCTATAAACTGGAGAAAGACTCAGTTATGTCTTCCCACACAAGCAGCATTTTATTACTGTGTGACATTGTCCTGTATCGACCAGTATCACAAGAAGTATTTCCTTGAATTAAATGGCATAACAAAAGTAGTTACAACCTATTCACTGGAATATTTGTTAGTACAGTTTGTATAGCAGACCTTTGATGGCTTCCCTTTGATATAAGAATATAGGATGAGGAAACTGGACTCTGGCCTTCCTTTAATTACCTGATATGTGTGTGTGTATCTATGGACCTACAGAACTATTTTTCATTAATTATGTAGTATATACTTGTTTATAGCTGAAGATAGACTATCTTGTTAGATTTTGCATCTTGCTAAATTTTGTGACTTAAAATTTACCTGCAGTAAAAAATAAAAGCAATCATATTGCTTAAAACACACTTTAGCTAAACTCTGATTTTAAAGATTAGAAACAATTATTTATCTAATGACCATTTCCCCTTTCTTCTGAAGAAACCAAATACTAATTTTCCTTTAGGCTGTCAATGTGCTCAGCTGAAATATTACATTTATAAACTTTGTCTTTCTGGTTAGTAGTGGCGAACAAACTATAAGCAAGATTGTTTGGTGGAACATTTGGGAGAGTGCTTTTTTGCTTTTTGCCTATCTATCTTGGGCTGCGTGGAACTCAGACATGAAGGCAGGAGCTAAGACAGCCATTTTAAGACTATAAGGCTAAAGGTAAAAGTGTCACAGGTATCTAGATCTTGACCATCCCGAGACACTGAAAAAGGCCTAGCCACTGTTTACTTCTAGATTTCTCACTATGTGATAAAAATTAACCCTGTGTCTCCAAACCACTGTCATTGCTTTTTGTTTTTTTTAAATATGTAATTGTATCTAATTCCAACTGATAGAAAGGGTAAGTAGGAATCATCTTTTACTTGTCTTGAACAAAAAAGTACTCTAAAACTCAACATGAATCAGATACTCAGTAAGTGTTTACTAAAATGTATCACCACAGTTCAAAACATCAATTTTTGGGTGCTCAGCTTTCTTTATGGTCCAACTCTCACATCCATACATGACTACTGGAAAAACCATAGCCAGTCAACCATAAAGGAAATCAGTCCTGACTATTCATTGGAAGGACTAATGTTGAAGCTGAAACTCCAATACTTTGGCCACCTGATACGAAGAACTGACCCCTTGGAAAAGACCCTGATGCTGGGAAAGATCAAAGGCAGGATGAGAAGGGGACAACAGAGGATGAGATGGTTGGATGGCATCACTGACTCGATGGATATGAGTTTGAGCAAGCTCGGGAGTTGGTGATAGACAGGAAAGCCTGGTGTGCTGCAGTCCATGGTCACAAAGAGACAGGACTGAGCAACTGAACTGAACTGAAATGTATCAAACTAATATTCCGCATAGCTTTTTACTATTTATAAACTGGGTTTCAGAAGCACTGTCTTATTTGAGCACTGCAAAACGTCAAGTAATTCAGTCATTACTTATTAGGCATTTACTATATGCTAGATGCTGAACCAGGTGCTGGAGTTACCTATTTTAAGCAACATAAAAGCTTATTTGAACAAATAGAGCTCATATTCTTGAGGAAGATAAACTGAATAAACAGAAAAAAAAATAAAATTCAGTGCAATAAAGAAGAAATAGGAGGCCAAGATAAAAATGTGAAACAGAATGGGGTGCTTCAAAGATAGGTTGAGAGAGAGATGGCATCTTAAGCTGACATCTGGAGAAACTAGCAATGAGAATAACGGAAGGTAAGCATGAGGAGTGGGTTCAGAGCCTCTGAGGCAGAACATGCGACTAGAACAAAGGCCTCAAGAAAGAACTTGGCATTCTCAGGAAACTGGAGGATTAGTGGGGATAAAGCAGTGCACAAAAAAGAAGGTGTCTAATATGTCTTAAATTCTCAAGAAATATTTGTTGAAAAGCTATAGTGAAATAATTCTATCAATATAGTTAATCAATTATAAGTAGGACTGAATTAAAACATAAAAAACACACTAATATCACTCAATTTTTAAACTTGACTCAGTAGCTTATGGTTTACCAACAATACTCTCATTATAAACTAAAACATAATAGCTAAATGACAGTAGATGAGCTCATTGATAAAACTGATATGTTTTTAACTTGCAATATTTTTTCACAGTTCAATACACTTTTTGAGTATCGTTAACATTAATTCACTTATTAGAGTGTCCACCAACATTATCAGAATCAGTAAATGAGATTGAAAGGCATTAGACTGGAAGTAATGAAGATAATTTTCAACATTTTCTTCAGTTTGCTCTATGCATGATCATGCTCAATCACATGCTAAAAGGATTTTAGTAAGGTTTGTTGAAGAGGGTGGGGGAAACTTCTTGAGAAATAAAGGCATCAACTGCCTTCATTCTGAAAGTATCTACCTCTATTTGATCAGGACATATACAGAGTAAAATTTCTAAATATTTGATTTGATATTTGAGGTTAAAAATGGATAGACTCTTTCATTAAAAACAGAGTTACTCATTACATATCATTCTGGTGAACATTTTAATTTTTAGGTTTTAGACTATCTTGTATTTTTTAATTTACCCAAGATATGTATGAACTTGAAAAGAAAATATACTTTTGAGAGTAGGTTGCTCATCATTCCTCATTTTCTAAGTGTTACTGAAGTATAGTTTATTTCATATCTAAATATTATTTTTGAAAGTATAAGAAAGTTTGTATATTATAGATCAAGCATTATAATGAGCATTACTATATTGAATGGATCTGTATATACTAAGATATCAATAAAATCACATGTTCTAGAATTTTTTTTTGGCCACCCCTCACAGCATGTAGGCTCTTATTTCCCTGAGGGATCAAACCAGCACTCCCTGCATTGGTAGCATGGGGTCTTAACCACTGGGCCACGAGGGAAGTTCCCCTAGGTTTTTTGTTTGTTTTTTTTTTAATTAAGATTTTCTGTGTCCCACGTTTAGAAACTGTGATTCAGTAAGTCACTGGATAAACATTGAAGTTCTTTTTAAAAATTTTAATCATTTTGGTGTAGAAGTTTTCACCAGCTTGAGGGGAAAATAAACAAGCAGCAAGCACTGCCCTCAATCTTTCAGTTATCCAGTAAAGGTTGGTAAAGAATCTGCCTGCAATGCAGGAAACCCAGTTGATTCCTGGGTTGGGAAGATCCGCTGGAGAAGGGATAGGCCACGCACTCCAGTATTCTTGAGCTTCCCTTGTGGCTCAGCTGGTAAAGAATCCACCTGCAATGAGGGAGACCTGGGTTTGATCTCTGGGTTGGGAAGATCCCCTGGAGCAGGGAAAGGCTTCCCACTCCAGTATTCTGGCCTGGAGAATTCCATGGACTGTATAGTCCATGGGGTCACAAAGAGTCTGACACTACTGAGTGACTTTTCTTTCTCTTTCAGCCATAGGAGGAAGACAGTATTGTTTCCTGAGAGCAATAGTATCAGTTTTGTCCATTGTGTGGAAGAATAAATATACATATTTTAGTTTAAATAACTGAGTATATCCTGAGAATGAAAATGTAACCTAGCCGAAGAGTAATTTCAGGATTTTTTTTTTTTTAACTAGAAACTTTTCCCCTCTAGCTGTCTGCAGAAATAGATTATTTCTAATTTCCTGATTTAGTTATAGTCATAGTGTACATAAAAACAGATTTGATTTTCTTGGAATCAAACATAAAATGAAAGCCTAGGCCTTATCTCTGAAACAAGACAGCAGTTTTGCAGAGCTGTGTACATCCTTTGAACTCAGATGACATTGTCTCAGAGGAAAAGATGTTTGATGAGTTTTTTACACTTTAAAGCTCTTGCTAAGGAAAATGAGCTGGGGATCTCTTTTGGTAGAATTGAAGGGGGGTGGATCATTTTGTCTTCAAAAGATGAGGGGAAAAGTGTCATTTTCTATTTCCCTTAAGTATCATTCTTTCAAATACTTGTGTGACAAGAGGTTCAACAGGCTTAGATTTGGGGTTTTAGTTTTTCACAAATACATGTAGGACTTAAATGGCCCTGTACATCAAAAGGAAGAGAGAGGGAGAGAGAGAAAAAAAAAATCCCCTAGAAAGAAGAAAACAGTGCAGAGAACTCTTGAAAAATGTAGTTCATAAAATTGCTATAATCAATCAATATACTACAATTTGAAAGGAAATTAAAAATAGAAACTCAAAACTGAATTAAGTAACATTTTGTCCATTTAATTCAAGTTGTCAATGATAAACCAAGAAATACTCTTTAGAGACAGAAATTTATAAATGCATTGGTTCATTTAACAAATACATATTATGAGTCAAGCTCTGTACTAGGTGCTATTTACCTAGACAGAGGATGAGGTTAGACTGAGTCAACAAAGAACAATGAGAAAAAAGGTGATACAGAGGGGAAGGAGGGAACAAAGGATGAAATGAACAGAGACTGAAAGGATGAGCAGTGCGAGGAAGAAAAGCCAAAATGGGAAAGATCGATGTGTTGAGAACAGCGAAGGATCTGAGATTTTGTACTAAATACAAGCTGACAAATCAGTCTGCTAAGGTTTCACATATGGCAAAATACAGGAGAGTCCTGGGTCAGAGACAAAGAACTTTTACTTACTGCACAGGACGCAGCCTGTGCTTTAAGTTCACATCATTTTCCCTTGCTTCACAGATCCCTGAAGGCAGTATGCTGATAGGTTCAGCTGGATAAAGTATACACAATGGGTTTGCATCAGAGCTATAGGAACTTAAAATATAAACCCTGAACTGTATAAAGGCAAACCTACTCAACCAATCTCTGCCCCAAAGGGAGATATAATCTTCACTATCCTGAGCAATAAACAAAATGCCCCTCTACTTCAGGGGAAGATACAATACCTTCCAAAGTTGTATGCTATACAAAATTCTTGAAACATTACTCCAGAACAAAGCCATTAGTGCCTCTGATTTATAGATGGCCAGAAACACAAGAGATCCATGGGAAATGTTTTTCCAAGTGGATGTAGGAAGTACAACAATTTCAACTAGCAAATGTTGCTGTACTGTGACACCTTATATCTTAATGGGCTTGTTCATTAGACCAAAATATTATCGGCATAAATTATTCTTCCATATGATCTTTTAAAATTGTGCTCAGCTAAATCACTCCTAAACTGTTCGTTTATAACACACACAAGTATGAATAGCCCATGATAAATTTACAAAGACATAGTTTTCAGGTATTTTCACCATACATGTTTTAAAAGTGGTTTAAAGGATCCTAATTATTTTTATTTCTTTTTATTGTTGTCATCGTTTTAGAGAAAAAAAAATATATCATTGGGGTGTTTACCAAGTCTAGCAGTTTTAAGCCTCTTATTATAATTTTTCTCCATGTCCTAATCTTTCTCATTTTTGGCAGTGTCAAAAACAGGGTTGGGGACTTCCCTGGTGGTCCAGTGTCTAGGATTCCATGCTCCTCATGAAGGGGACCTGGGTTTGCTCCCTGGACAGAAAACTGGATCCCACATGTCACAACTAAGATCCTCCATGCTTCGTGAAGACCCACGGCAGCCAAATTAAAAACAAACAAACAACAACAACAACAAAAAAAAAACACGACAACAGGGAACTTCAGCTTCATTATTGTGTTCTTTCACAGAGGGGTCATAACAGTAAACTTTAACCTAACAAGAGAGAGATGCTTTTATTGTGTTTCAGCATGGATCACAGTGGTACTTTAATATAACCTAAAAGCTTGAAACAATAACCTAAACTTTGTTTCTGATAATTTCTGTAATATGGAGAGAGAGGTAGCCAAGATGGTAGAGTGAGAAGAAGCTAAACTCACTTCCTCCTGTTGACACACCAAAATTATGACTACTCACAAAGCAGCTATCTATGAGAATGATCTGAAGATGAGCAGAAAAGATTTTCCACCCCTAATGACAAACAGAGAACCACGGCAAGATGAGTACGGAGGCAAAGACATAGTACAGTCAGGATGTACACCTCTGGGCTGGCAATTCACAAAAAAAGAAATACCATAATCATTCAAGTCCTCCCCAAGGTTGACGGTCTGTGCCCCGTATTGGGTTACCCATCCCAAGGGTCCTGTACCAGGAAGATGAGCCTCCAGAACATCCAGCTTTGAAAACCAGTGATGTTTATGTTCAGGAGAGCTGGATGACAATGTAAAACAGAGACTCCATTCTTAAAGGATATACAGAAATACCACAAGCTCTGAGTCATGGACAATAATTAGAAAGGGGTCTCTCTTTGCTGATCTTAAGAGAGCCTCCTGGAGAAACAGAAGGCAAGTAGGACTCCTTGTAACAACAGGACACCGGTAGCAGCCTTTTTTAGGAGGTCATTCTACCATAATACCACCAGCAGTGATAAGTGCCATTTTGGAACCCTTCCTCTAACCTGTTACTGCCTGGGATAGAGCCATACCACACAGCATGTTGGCACTAGGCCTACTCCCCCTCTGGCCACACAGACGACCCTGCAGGGACCAGCCCCACCCTCCAGCGGACCAGTACCAGCCCTGCAACCTCCTTGAGCCATGCAGACAGCTGGCTGTACCAGCCTGGGCCACTCCGGGCTACCCAGTCAATTGCAAGGGAAATATATCCCACCTTCCAGCAGCCCACAGCCACCACACAAGGCATGCCTCACAGCGAGCTGGGCTGAGGCCAGCCCACCTAGCAATATGCCCACAGCAGTGAACCCTTCCACACCAGAAGTACATGCAGCCCACATAGAGCAGACCTCGAGAGCACAGAGCTCTGGTGAGCAGAGGGGAGTGCAATGTTAAGCCTGACAGGTGATCTGGAAGACAAAGTAGTGGAAATCATTTAATCTGTGCAGAGAAAGAGATTTAAAATATGAGGATAATTTAAAAGATCACTGGACAGCATTTGCATTATGAGTCCCTTCAGATAGAGAGGAGAGAGAAAAAAGAGCAGATAACTTGCTTGAAGAAATAATAGATGAAAACTTCCCTAAGCTGCAGAAAGAAATAGACATCTAAATCCAGGAAGTGCAGCATCCCAAACAAGATGAACCAAAAGAAATCCATACAAAAACACTTCATAATTAAAGTGTTAAGAATTAAAGATATAGATAGAATCTTAAAAATAGAAAGAGAAAAGCAAAGAGTTATATACAAAGGAACTCTCATACGACTATCTGCTGACGTTTAGCAGAAAGCTTGCAGGCCAGAAGGGCGTGGCACAATATATTTAAAGTGATGAAAGGAAAAAAATGTAAAAAAAAAACCCACACATCCAATAATATTCTACCAAGCAAGGCTATCATCCAGATCTGAAGGAGAGATAGAATTTTACACACAGCAAAAATGAAAAGAATTTAGCTTTAGAAAACTGGCTTTAGAAGAAATGTTTAGATGATGTCCATGTAAGATCTGAAACCATAAAACTCCTAAAAAAAATAAACACAGTCTGTTCTTTGACATAAAAACAGAAACTTTTTTTTTTAATCTGTTTCCTCAGGTAGGGGAAGTAAAAACAAAAATAAACAGTGCGACTACATCAAATTAAAAAGCTTCTGCACCACAAAAGAAATGATCAACAAATGAAAAGGCAACCTACTGAATGGCAGAAAATATTTGCAAATGATATAACTGATAAAGAATTAATGTGGAAGAAAATATGTTCAACATCACAAATCATCAGTGAAATGCAAATCATATCAATGAGATACCATTACACCTGTCAAAATGGCTATCATCAAAAAGACAATAAAGATGAGTGTTGGTGAGGACATGGAGATTGCACTTAACTCTGTTGGTGGGATTGTAAATTGGTTTAGTCATTATGTAAAGCTTCATGGAATTTCCTCAAAAAAAATACATGCAAAAAAAAAAAAAAGCAATTTCACTTCATGTTATTTATCTGAAGAAAATGAAAACAGTAATTAGAAAAGATAGATGCATCCCTATGTTCATTGCAGCATTGCTTACAACAGCCAAGATACAGAAGCAAACTAAGTGCTCATCAATAGATGAATCGATAAAGAAGTTGTAGTATATGTATACAGTACAGTATTACTCAGCCATAAATAAAAATAAAACTTTGCCATTTGTGACAACATGGATGAATCTAGAGCATATTCTGATAAGTAAAGTAAGTGAAACAAAGATAAATACTGTATGATATCACTTATACATGGAATCTAAATAAACCCAAACAAGCAAGCAAAAGGATGTGAAAACAGGTTTATAGATACAGAGAACAAAAGGATGGTTGCCAAAGGTGGGGATATAGGGGGATGAAATAAAGGTAGGAGATTAAGAGATACAAACCTCCAATTATAAAATAAATAAGCTATGGGAATGCAATATAAGCATAAGGAATACGGTCAATAATACTGTAATAACTTTATATAGGGACAGATTTTACTGGACTTATTGTGATGATCCTTTCATAATGTATGCAAAAGTCTCAAATCACTATGTAGTACACCTTAAACTAACATAATAGTGTATATCTAGGATATTTCAATTTAAAAAAAAACCAGTAATTTGAAAAGATAAATGCAGCCCATGATCACTGTAGGATAGCTTCATTTTTAATAGAAAAAAATTGCTTAATAACTGATCTAGAAAAGTTAGTCCTAAATTGTAGCAACTGCCAATTTCTGTGGTAAATACCCCCATCATGCCCGATTTTAAATTACCAACATGATATCACAGAACACAGTTTGAGAAGATAGGTTTTATTTGACTCTTGTAAGGTAGCTTAAGCCTGCTCCAGCACACTAGTGGACAACTTCATCTATCACTTATATCTTCCATTTGTAATACAGTTCATTGGAAAATTGGAAGGCTAACATTTAATCTGTAGATGGCAAAATAAAATTTACACCCAGTATGATAAGTGCCAAGTCATCACAGAGAAATTAGAGTCCTCTCTGACTGGTGAATATGGGATTTATACATTACCTTGTTTATTAAAATAGAGGACACAGTGTCATCAGTCAAGAGCTTTATCTACATTCAAACACGCCTATCTCAATAATTCACCAGCATGTTTCTTCAAAACTCAGCTCAGAAAAATTTCAGCTCATGGAAGTCATACCTGAACCTACGTTTCATCACAATTAACCATTCTCTATTCCTCATTTCCTTACATCCTGAAGTCTTTTTGTCAAGTCAAAGAAATTCTCTGATTTTATCTCTTTATATTTTGTTCTCCCCTATTTTCCGTGTTTTCTGTATTTACTTCCTTTGAGATGCATTCTATCTTTACACCTTTTATTTATTCTTTAATGTTTTACATCTTTTTAGTACATACTAGGATTTTCTTCAAGTCTTTCTTCCAGTTTACTATTTTTTCTACACCTGTTATTTACTTTAATATGATTTTTGAATTTTTAATCTTACTATGTTTTGTTTTGCCTTACTACCAAATTTTACTTGAGAAACAGAAGGTGGAAAACTACAGTTTCTGGCTGAGAATTCAAGATAACAGGTAAATTGGCATAAAGTGATAAAGTGGAAGTATCAGACGTTTTACATCTGCATTCATTTTAGAAAATAAAAGGAAAAGTTTACCACCTACAATGCTATCAAAGTTTCAATATTTGTCATCTATTCATTAGAAAGTAGATATACATTTTAAGGTTATTTCAGTTTTAAAGATGTAAAATACAAGTTGCTGATATATTCCATGAAATACAATGTTTTTTCCATAAGCAGTTTTTACCTAGAAGTCATTTTTAGTTTCTAGTTCAATTCTATAGACAGGAAATAAAGAAAAACAATAAAAATTATAAATTCACTAATTCATAGAATTGCTTATTTTTCAGTTAGATAAAACAAATTATATTCTATCTATGATGATGTAAAAGATCCTTCTATTTTATTTTAAGACTGAAAAATTTAATTGAAGCAAATTGTTTTATTGGTTATGTTGCTTCTTAACTGAAGAATATTTATTACGTGCTCGAATCTACTTTCCAAGAGTTATATCTGAAAAATAATTATGTGAATAATTCAACCCTTGATTTATAATGATACATATTTATCAAGGAAAATCATATAATGGTGGAATATTTCAGTTTGAAGGTATCATAATATAGGACTTCCATTCTAATTCATGATGCAGCATGGGTATAGTTACTATGGTAAAATTAAAAAAGGATCATCTTTCTACTGCTAGAAAAATTCTCTAGTAATCAAGAACATGAGGCTTCCCTGGTGGCTCAGCAATAAAGCATCTGTACAACGTAGTGGACGTAGGTTCAATCCCTGGGTGGGGAAGATGCCCTGGAGAAGGAAATGGCAACCCACTCCAGTGTTCTGCCTAGGAAACTCCTTGAACAGAGAAGCCTGGTGGGCAACAGTTGAGGGAGTTGCAGAAGAATCAGGTATGACTGAGCAACTAAACAACGAGTCAAGAACTGAAATCCTTAATATGCATTTTTAAAAATGTATATTTGGTTATAAAAAATGTCAGTCTTTTTTTTAAATGGAACTCTGGTTTTTCTATGGGAATCTATTTCATTTCTAATTTTTGTATTCACCTAAAATATACTCATTTTGCAGATTTCTTTAGATTGTGTATAATCTTGAATTCTGAGGAATCTTATTCTTATGCTGACTTTTGCAGTTGGTTGATGATGTTTTGATATGTGTGTCGTTTTCATTGTGAAAGCACCTTATATGGATGGATCTGCAGGCACTCCGGCTTGAGGAAGTATTTGCTACATAGTTGTTTTGCATTTGCTTCTTCCAGAGGCCATCTGGTTTCACTGGTTTAGATTTTATATGAATTTGTAGACTTGGAGTCTCCAGTATCTGAGAAGATATCATGAATCTGGATCCTCAACATAAATCAGTTTTTAATTTCTCACAAAGACTCTTTCTTTTTTTTAATCAAGGACCCAGTATAGACAAGCTTTCTAGTTTTTATCTATTCTAGTTTCTCTTTTGTAGTTGACATAGCCATTTGAGGGTCTTATTTTTCAGCAGGAATCAGTTCTAACTGCTGGCTTTTGAGCAAGTCTAGTGCAATCTTTTCATTTCCTTGGTGACCATGAAAATCTCTGACCCCAGGGACTACCTGCCTCCTCTATTTGCCATAGCAGCAGCCTGCAAGCTTATTCCCTTAGCTGCAGATTTCCTTTTAAATCCTATCTTTCAGTGAGTTTCACTTGCTTTTTCTGGGACGCTTAGCCATGTGCTTAATATTCAGTTTTTCTTCCATTTTTAGTTACTTGCAGTGATATGGCAGGTCCGTATTAGCTCAGTAGGCAATACGCTAGAATAGGAAGTCTTTCCATTGTGTACACACCCCTGCAGCACGAACTGCATGTTTTGTAACTAGCTTACTTCTTTCCTCTTTCTCTCCCTGGAGTAATATACTCCAGGGTTTTCAAACAGAGTTAGAGGCTAGGACCTGGGACCTGGCTATGTACAGATACCTAGAATCTTAAGGCTCCAAAAGTATGTTCCTGAGCCAGGAGCCTTAAGACATATCTTGGCTACTTAAGTCAATACAAGAAAGACAGCCTTTATCCCTGTTACAATATCCAAATAAGCAAGATGGAAAGAACAAGCCAAGATGTGACAACAGTGTCTTGATAGAAGTGAAGGGGACAGAGGGGGGTGAAGAATTTTATGCAAATTCTCATTTCCTAGCACAATGACTTGCACAATGTGCATAAAAATGATTGTTTCTTACTTGGCATTTGGTACCCTACAAAATCTTGCCCTCATTGCCTGCTTTCTAGGCATGCATGTCTCTTTACTATTCTTCAAACTGACAAGCCTGCTCTAACATTGTGTTTATTCTTTCTTCTGCTTGGACCACGGTTCTCCGTATATGCATCAGGTTTCTCCTTGACTTTTTTCATGTCTTGTGTCAAAAGTCACCTTGTCAGAAATATCACTACTGAAAACCCTATACCTATCCACCTTCATCTATACACTCTCATTTTTTTCTTGTTTACATGAATTATCTACGGATTGATGTCAAGGTTGTTCCTTACCTTTCACCTACTCAAGGTCATTGTTTCTGGAACTATCCCTTTTACATGTCAACATTAATAAATTTTCCTTCTGTACTGCATCATTGCAGTGAGCGTGTGCGAAGTGAAGTAAAAGTCACTCAGTCATGATCTGACTCTTTGTGACCCCATGGAATTCTCCAAGCCAGAATACTAAAATCAAACTATTAGTATTCTCTGTTTGTCATCTTTTCCCCCTCAAGGCATTGCATACTTAACTTCCTTTTAGATTATGATTTCTTGAAAGAGTTGTGTATATTCACTATTTTCTGGTCTTGCTTTACTATCTCCATAGCTCTTACTACTCTTGTATATTATTAATTAATGGATTTTACTCTTGTTTATTGTCTCTATCACCCTTCAATGACATTAAAATACCTTAAAAAAATACCTTCAAAAAAGTATATCCTTAGAGCTTGTTGTTGTGTCTAAATACCAAAGTAAATATCCCAAATATATTTGTTGAATGAGTGAGTGACTGGGTACATACATTTTTTTTTCCCTACAACAGCATAACACTTGGTTGCAAGAAATGTCACATTTATTTTATTTATCTTTTTATAAATAATTTAAGGTCTTGTTCTCACCAACTTTAGAATTAAATTGCCATCATGATTTACACCCCGACCCCAATTCTACCATTTTACATCTAAGTTTCAAACTATATAGGACTCCCTGTTGCTTCCACAGTCCTCAGGGAAGTTCCTCGGGTCATTATGAGTGTCACTGAAATACTTCTTGTCTAAGGTCAGGGGCGTAATTTAAAACAGATAGTCCTGATGCTTCCGGCAAAATATGGGATATGGAGATGTAGCCACACTCTACCACAGAAGCCTCATGATGTTGAACTCTTTCACAACTTTATTTTCTCTCTTAAAACCTCTCAATACCATTTTCTTGCATTCTAATTCTCACTCCTACTTTATTGACAAAATTGCTGCAATCAGAAGAAAATTCCTACCAACCTCAAATACTGCATATTTGTATTCTGTCTGTGTCCTCTGGTTTCATTTCTTTTACAATGAAAGAACTGCTCATGTTTTCAGCCAAGACTAAATCCATAAAACTACTTGTGCCTGAGATCCTATTCCCACTCCTCTGCTTAAAAAGTGTATCATAACACTTTCCTTTCTATCTGGCATCATCAATATTTCTTTCCACAGGATCATCTTCATTTATTTTACTTCTATTATTATTTCCTATTTACTTCTAGAGTAAAACTCCAAAAGGATCTGTACCTGTTGTCTTCAATCTATTAAAATAAGATTTTCTCATCCATGTCCTACTAAAACTTTTATCAAGAATATAATAACCTGTATGTTCCTGTATCGAAAGGTAATTTTCCTGCTTTCTTTTTACCTGAGTTTTCAGTGGCATCTGACAATTTATGAACCTTTCATCCTTGAAAATATTTTCCCTTGGCTTCCAGGACATGAGTCTTTTTTTCCTCCTTCCTCCAAGACTACCCCTTTTAAGTCTCCTTGACCGTGTGAACCTATGGACTGTAGTCTGCCAGGATCCTCTGTCCATGGGATTCTCCAGGCAAGAATATTGGAGTGGGTTGCCAAGCCCTCCTCTAGGAGATTCTCCCAACCCAGGGATCAAACCCTCATCTCACAAGTCTCCTGCATTGGCAGGCGGGTTCTTTACCACTAGTACCACCTGGAAAGTACCCACACCCCCGGCCCCTCGGACCTTCATATCTAACTGCAAAATAATCAACTCCATTGAGATGGTAATAAGCACCTCAAAGTTATCATTACTACAAGTCAACATGCCCCAATGTACCAGCTCTTCTGAAGACTTTTTTGTCTCATTTAATAGAAACTCCATTCTTTAACGGTTCAGGCTGTTCAAAAGGAAATGGCTGTTGGATCCGTTTTCAGAACACATCCAGAATTTGACCACTTCTCCACTATACTTGCTACCACCAGTTTGATCCAAATCCCAATCATTTATGCCATGGATTACTGCAATAGCTTGTTAATTGTGGTCTCCAAGGTTCTATTCCTATTGCTTTGGTCAAACCTTCATACAACTGACAGAATGCTCTTGTAAAATCTTGAGTCAAATTATTTTAATGTTTCCCCTTCTTACTCAGATTTTTCAGAAAGAGAAGGGGAGACCACATGGTCTGGGCCTTATTACTTCTCTGACACTAATCCTTATACTCTCTCTTACTTATCCACAGTCTCAATGACCTCTATGCAGCCTTTTAACATCCTAGACACACCCTTATCCAGAGTCCCTGCACTTGGCACTCCCACTTCCTGGAATACCCACCTCCCACCTCTAAATCCACATGGCTACAACCACCACTTTCTTTAAATCTCTGCTTTCCTTGCTGAGTCCTCTTTTCTCATCTGACCTTCAATCTGATACCTTCTGAACATTTTATGTTCCATTTTACTGCTTTCATTCTTCTCCTATCAATAAATTATTTTATGTTTTTCTAACTAACATACACATCCCTAAAGCTTACTATATTCCCTGGTACATAGTAAGCCTTCAATTGGTGAACAGATGTTGCCCCCAGATTACAGTGTTCACCAATGCTGGACAGTTTCTTGTGAGCAGAGCAAGCTCTCCTCCAATGCAATAAACCCATTTCTCTCTCCCATTTTGTCACAGGAAATCAAAGTCTTTCTCAGTGTAAGTCAAGCCTTTCTTCTCTTTCTACTTTCCCTTAGCATATAACTCATAACATCTCTTTGGAGGGCCTGGAAACTTCTGGGTTTTTCCCCCTAATTATACACAAATGCCCAGATACAAGTAAATATTACCTGAGTGACAAGAACCAAGACCTAAATCAGTTAACTTGTTGTGATAAAGGGGAGAAAACAATTCTTTGCAAGGGATTTATCTGAAGCTATGTTATACCAAAACTGGGTTGCTGGAACACAGTGCATGCATATATTTTATTTTGCTATTTTTTTGTTGCCAAATTGCTTGTCAGAATAGCTTCAATTTACAGTTGGACCATCAATATATGAGAGGTCCTTTCTATAAATTCTCATCCAGATTTTTGCCATTTCAATAGGAGTACTTTAACTTCTTTTTACAATGACTACTGGGGTGTTGTACATCTCTTTACATATTGATGGATATTAGTGCAGTCCTTTTCAAGAATCATTCATTCAAATTAATTTCTTAATTCCCATTTGGGTTTCCTATTGACTTGCACAAATCTTTTGTGACTCTATGCATGTTCTACCAACCTGCTATTTTTCTGTAACTCTGTCTATACTATTTTATAATTAACAGAATTATTTAATTATTATACAGTCAAGTCTATATTTTTTCTCTTTTCCTTTTAGGGATACTGTTTACAAAAGTTGCACTCTGCAAAAATATATTTCTTTATTATATTGTATCAACATTATGGATTTGTCTTTCAAATGTAGATTTTATTCCATCCAGGGTCCATCTTTGCACGTGGCCTAATGTAGGAAACTCAACACTGTTTTCTGTGATTTAGTGAATGTGTCTTGCCAGCATCATCTACTAATCAATCTATTCCTTTTTGTTTACTTTATGATGTCATCTTTGTCATATACCAAGAACTCAAATAAATATGATCTGCTCTTGGACCACTATTGAAATGTTTTTTTTTAATATTATGACTTGGACTATGTTGATATATGACCAGTAAGTCATCAGTCTTTGCTGTTCTGTTTCAAAAGAAACTTAGGTATGTTTTTTTTTTCATTTATTTTTATTAGTTGGAGGCTAATTACTTTACAATATTGTAGTGGTTTTTGTCATACATTGACATGAATCAGCCATGGATTTACATGTATTCCCCATCCCGATCCCCCCTCCCACCTCCCTGGAAATTTTGGGAATAGTTTTTTATGTTTCTTAAAAATTCAACTGCAATATAAATGAGATTTTATTGAATCGATAGATTCAACAGATATGTTGATTGACTTGGACAAATTGACGCCTCTTCAGTGTTACTTTTCTCATTTATTCAAGTAGTGTATTTTTATTTATCAATTCTTTCAGTCTCTTCAATATAGATTTAAATGTAGAGAACTTTGGAGAGATCTGACTTTAGCATGAGTGCCAAGAATGATTTCTACCTGCTGAGTCTATCTTTCCTGTCCATGAAGAAGCAAAAAGAAACACAAGGGGTGAAACTTGTCCACAGTATTATTTACTTGAGTTGTGCTGAATAAAATGTAGTTAGGAAATAGCATAGTATTTTAGAACAAAGACTGTGGGATCAGGGCTGTTGGTTTGACTCCTGGCTCTACTGCTTACTAAACTGTGCAATTACATAACCTCAGTTTCCTCATAAGAGAGAAAAAAAAAAAAGAGTACAATAATATTGGCTAATTCATAAGGTTTCTGTGAGGATTAAATAAAAGGATAAATGTAAAAGGATTAGTATACTTCTTGGCTTAGAGCAAGTGGTCAAATATTAAACACTGGAAAGAGTGAACATATTGAGTCACAAGTGTTGAAGTCTAAACTAGAGTAAACACATCTCCTCTAGCCATGAAACCCAGATACATCACTGCCTAAGTTACTCCCTTCCCATTTTATATAAAAAATCATGCTTTGTCTCTATTTAATGTCTACTTACGCATGATGAAAAATAAACATTGAAAATTTATACCTTCAAGTAGATGTTTGTGTTTATTTCCCATAAGGATACATTGGTGTTTTATATATTTTTTGTATTCCAGTATCTGATATTAGTACCTATGTAAAAGCAATGGTCTATATTCCTTGTTCTACATGTCTGAGCCTGACTTGGACTTGCTGTTTAGTCACTAAGTGGTGTCCAACTCTTTTGCAACCCCATGGACTACAGTCCACCAGGCTCCTCTGCCCATGTGATTTTCCAGGCAAGAAAACTGGAGTGGGTTGTCCTTTCCTTCTCCAGGGGATCTTCCTTACCAAGGGATCGAATCAATGTCTCCTGCACTGGCAGGCAGATTCTTTATCACTGAATAACCAGGACTTGGACTTACAAAGGCTTAAATCAGTTAGGGTGTACTGAATATTTTTATGCTTCTTGGCAGGAAGCAGCATTTCCCAGCTCATGCTAATATCTGCCTATCTTTACTATGTACAAAATATTTAAATCTCTTTTTTTTCTTTTTCCTTTTTTATTTTAAACTTTTTATTTTGTATTGGGGTATTGCCAATTAACAATGTTGTGATGGCTTCAGGTGGACAGAAAAGGGGCTCACCCATATATATACAAGTATCCATTCTCCCCCAAACCCCCCTTCCCATCCAGGCTGCCACATAACATTGAGCAGAATTCCATGTGCCATACAGTAGGTCCTTGTTGGTTATCCATTTTAAATAGAGGATTAAACTCCATTTACTTTTTGTTGGAGGAGGTAGCTGGTAGAACGTGACTTCCGGTTGAACCACAAACTGGACCAAGGCAATCAGAGGCTCCTCACCTCCTCCCCTGACCTGGAATGTATGTTCCTGCCACTGTTCCCATAGTGGGAGCCATTTTTAAGGACAGAGCCTGAGAGAGCAATGTGTTGTTGGGACTGTATGGACTATATGATTAACTGAACCCAGTTAAGTCCTCTATATAAAATTTTTTAAGATTCTGGGGGGAAAGTACAAAGATTTATTTGTCTTGCAGCCACCCAAGACAATCCTTGCTTATTAAATCTGCCATCTACCAGTCTGGTAGGTGGTGCTAGAGATGAAGAACCTGCCTACCAATGCAGGAGAAATAAAGGGAAGTAGGTTTGATCCCTCGGTCAGGAAGATCCCCTGGAGGAGGGCATGACAATTCACTCCAATGTTCTTTCCTGGAGGATCCCATGGACACAGGATCCTGGCAGGCGATAGTCCACTGGGTCACAAAGAGCTGAACACAACTGAAGCTACTTAGCAGGCACACACCACTCTAGATTGCTCTGTCTCTTTCTTTGTTCTCTTCTTGCTCTCAATGTATCGGGCCTACTTTCAGATTTCACCTAGGAAGCTTTCGAGTATACCAATCAATAATTCCATTCTGGGAGATAGATATTTTTATTTGTATATTGTATTACAGAGACAAATAACCTGAATTCCAGAGAATTTAAGTGACTTGGCCAAGGTTAAATAAATAGCAGTGTCAGAACTGAAGCCTGAAATCCGATTTCCTCCCTTTCAGTATCATGTTGTTTCTATTTTCTCCACAACGTTGAGGAAAGTTGAGTACAAACTGTCAGGGCTCTAAAAACTTAAAAAGGTGCATCCTGGAATAACAATTGACAGTAAGTTCTATGGTAGATCTGAAATATGATTTTTAAAATGAGAGTCCTAGAGAAATTAATTTGCAGGAACATGCCATGCTTATCTTTGGCCATAAATACCAAACATATTTTTAAAGATTTTCTTTATGTGTGCCAAACATTCCACGTTACTGAGAACTATTACACAGATTTTTCTAGTCTAATTGGTTTTATGACAAGAGATCCTGATTTAATTTTCTCAGATATTTGGAAGAAAAGCTTTCCTTTCGTGAAGATCCTACAAATCTCACAAAACCAGCCAAGCTTGGACATCCAGGAGTTTATTCTTAAAACTCTATGGTTCAATAAAAACACACACCCTGTAGTCATTTTGAGCTTCCCACTCCCACCCCCAAATGTGTCTTGGACTGGTTAAAGTTTGACATAGATGGGCACACAGCAGCATGCCAAAAATGATACCCCTTCAATCCTTTTTTCTTTCTTTTTAAGTCAGGCCACACAAAAAGTCATTCAGCCATATCAAAAGCCCCTCAGCAGACTTCAGAACCGCTTAGGAAACAGAGAATACACCAGAAAGAGAGCCACCACCAGAGCAAATGTCACAGCCTGCTCTAGATGAGTGCCTCTCACCGCCCCACCTCCAGGTGACCGCAGGGCCCCGGGCGGTATTCTCCCAAGTTCTAATGCAGGCTGTCCAAAGCCTCATGAACTTAGTAACGGAGCACCTCTGTTTGGGCCGCTCCGTGAGTCACACAGAAGCACCATCTCTGTCAATGCAGGTGGCCTCTTGGCTTCCTAAGCCAATAAACAGAGCCTTCCGAAGGCATACAGACCTGTTCCAGTCCACTGAGGAGAGCAGGCTTTAGGCTTAAAGCCCTTGCTAGAAGGCAGAGAAAGAGGAAGTGTCCCCAGGGCTTAGCAGGCTGCTCCTCCCCCTGCTAAAGTTGTAATTGCACATTTTGCCCCATTAAATCAGAACTGATGAAACCTTTACAACTGTGGGTTGTCTGAAAATTGAAAATCACCTTGGAAAACAACAATATCGTTGACTATAGAAGGCAATTTCTTCAAATCAAGTAATGATGTGATGTGTGTGGTTAACTGTATCTGCGCAGGAAGTGGTTTTATTTAAAAGTTTTTTCTGCTCACTCCACCCCGCCCCTCCACCGCCCCGCCTTTTATTTTTTTCCTCCAGTACTGAAATTAAGCAGCATCCAACCTAGGCCTACTCTTATGACATGTGACTTGACTTGACTGTTTTTCGTTTTTGTTGAAAGATTCATTAACAGTTAGAAGTTGATAAAAGTTCCAATAACAAGTCGGCACTGAGAGAAAGGTAAGTGAGTTTTACTTTGTATTAAACATGCAATTTAAAATTGAAAATATTTGGCAGAGTATCCTATGCTTCAGTAGCAACATACAAACATTTCCAACAGAATTGTAATGTTTTCACTTGTGACTGAAACATCAATTTGTTTCTTTAGTGTAGAGAAGAATATTGTTTTTTAAATTTGCAACAGTTAAATTATAAAGTTTTTAAAAGATATCACACTAAGCTTTTATAGGAAAATAAAAACAGAGTAAGGTATACTTTTAGTTTCAAAGTGCTTCAAAAACTAACTATGAGAGAAAATGTGAGACTTTGTATCTTTGACTGCTTTATAAAAATGTGCACTCTTCATGATCTAGATAATAAAAAGGCATTTTGTAAAAATAACATCTGAATTGCATGCAGCGTGAAAGATAACTACTGTAAAGTATTGTATTAAAGTTAGCTGAGAAACCCTTGAAAAGGTGTAGTTTATTCAATCTGTAGTCTATTAAATGGCTATTAAAAAACAGGAAGCTTCCAAAATGCAAAAGAAAGTTCTCTAACACGACATTTGATTTTTTTCCTATAAATTTTATTTAAGATATAGGGTGAAATGAGGGCAAGTTTCTATTTCATAAGTAAAACTCTGCATTTAAAAGAGAAGTCACAGATGACTTCACAGAGGATTACTTCTGGGAAAGAGGCAAATTAAAAATATCCTTCTGTTATTTAGGTAATTATATAATTTTCTTTCTTTGAGATTTCCAAAACAATAACCTTAGAAATTAAAATAATTTGTTAATCATAAACTGAGAAGAACTTTTCTTTTATAGTGACTTCTTGCTTTTACAGAATGTCTTTGTGTGCTGTAACATGTAACATGTACGAAAATTATAGAAGTATTGCTAATCTCAGAGACAAATACCTAAAATAAATCTGAATGTAGATTTTTGAAGGAATTTTAATAAAAACTCCAGATATGATACACTCTTCCACAATATCATTTTTATTGCACTGTTGGATGGGGGACATGATGGCCCCACAAACTATCTTTTTATGTTATTAAAAAATGGTTACAGGGTTGATAAGTGGCAACAATTTTCTTTTCTTTTATTGTCTGCTATTGAAAGGCTCATATAAATTACTTTCGGTGTGGTCAATTTGGTAGGAAATTATTAGTTACACTAGTACACTCCATTTTAAGACCTCTTCAATTGTCAATACTGAAGCTAGCTACTTGTTGACTATTAAAATGATCTTGGAAAAAACAGAGATTAGGACTTGATGTTCAATACTTTGTTTATTGTTAGAGTATAAGAGAATCCTGCTAATATTTATTTGCTTTGATATTCTGATGAGCTTTTCAATTTACTGCATTTCCTCACAATGGAAAGTCTTATTTAAATTTGTCTTCAATATTATGGTTCTGAAACTACATCTATAGAAGCTTTATAATTCAGATAGTTTTGGTTGATATGTTATTACTTTATTTCATTTTACTATAAAAGAGCATCATATGAATAAACATATGTAGTACTTACACGTTAGCAAGAATGAATATCTACATAAGCATTTGGTACTGAAAAGTCCACTACAGTTTTTTAAAAGCCAAATTCTTTTTTAAATGATTGTTTCTTGCAGAAACTGTTAAATTAAAATGCAAATATTTTATGGATTATGTGTAAAATTAAGAATTAATTAAACATACTTATTATGAAATTATAAAGAGCAACAAGTAGAGATAATAGACATGTAAACTAAGAGGCTCTCACAGTGTAGAAACCAGGTGTGTTTCTGTACATTCTCTGGAATGTACAGATCAAATCTTAAGAGTAAATTACAAATGAGTTACTATAGGTTATTATAACTTTATGCATTTTAAGTAAATAAGAAAAAATTCTGGTGAAATAAAAACAAAGCAGAGGTTCTCATCTGGAAAGTCATTTTTTAAAGAAAAATATGCTGTTTCACTTGGGGCCAGGATTCAGCAAAATTCTGAAAGGAGACAGCCTCACCCTCCCCTTGATATTCCTTCTCTTATTCTTTTTAAAAGCTCTACCCCAGAGTGGCCTACTCTGTCCCTAACCTAAGGTCAACCATCCTTGGTACCTAGAGAAACAGACCATACTTTTTACTTTTTTTCCCTCCATCACACTCCCACTGTTGTTAAAAAATTGTACTCATCCTATTTTCCAGGAGTTAGGGCATCAGATGAAAAGAATCCATGCTCACAAGAGAAGACTCCAGAGCTTTGTTTCTTGTAACTTGTAATTCAGGACTCCCCTCCCTCTCAGTAGAATTTTAATAAGTTATCTCAGCAGACAAGATCCAAGGGAACAGCTAAATGTTGAGGACTCGATCTCAAGTGAGGAGACTAATGCCATGACAAATAGTTTGGGGGAAACATCTGGGGGGATAAAGAGTGTTTTGTTAACCATTCATCCTGTCTCTGGCAATTAAACTCAGAATATCCAGAGAATGTTTTACATGAAGGGTCCATCACAGAGATATGCCCATTTCATTAAGATATACCTAAAGAAATATATATGTTTCCTGCAGTGGATAAAAATTAATTGTACTATATTTTCAGGGTATTTTGCTATTCTCATACAATTAGAAACTAACCTAATCCAATGTTTTACATATGTATTTTAAATATCATTTAATACCCTGAGCACTTTGGGTACCGTATTTTTTGTACTGCAAGATAGTGTTATGTAACTAAACTATAAAATGTACTTATAATTATTTTAAATTTCAGCTTATAGTAGATAAAATGCCTTTGTTTGCAAATGATAGAAAATAAGCTAAAATCACCCTAGGGAATAGAGGTAGGCACTGATTTGTATAACTGAAAATCCAAAGAGAGAAAAATCAGGCTGGACCCAGCTGCTCACACAGGATTACCAAGATCATTTTATTCATTCCTTAGCTCTTGTTCTCACTTTTCTATAAGCACTCTCTGGCAGAAGCTCATACTAAGTTGACCAAGAGGCTTCAGGTTTACATCTCACTGTTTCAGAAAACTTTGTACAAAAGAATGTCTTTCCTCCAACACCACAGCAAAGATACCTCAGATTAAGATCTGACTGACTAAGAGCGGGTCACGTGACCATGCTGAGCTGCTCACTGCCTTTGAGATTTAGATACCCTGAGTGACCAGGCCTGGGTAACTGGCTTGCTCTTGCATTGATGAGCCACCTTCCCCTGAAACACATGGAGTCTCAGCTGAAAAGAGGGGGCTCCACACTGAGGAACTAAAATTCTTCCCTCAGAAGAAAGGGAACTTCATATCTTAGAGGTGAAAGCCATAAAAAATCATTACACAGCCACATAGGGTAACATTTAAAAGCATTACTTGGGGTTTCCCTGCCGGTCCAATGGCTAAGACTCTTGGCTCCCAATGCAGCGGCCTCAGATTAGATCACTAGTAAGGGAACTCGATCCTGCATGCTGCAACTAAGACCTGGAACAGCCCAGTAAATAAATATTTAAATAAGAACAAAAGCGCTACTTACTTAAACTTTCTAAGCTCTGTAGTCAGAGAGAAACAATATCAGTCTAAGAGTAGGTCTAAATGAAGCAAATGTTTTAATTAAACTGAATTTTAAAACATTTTTAGACAGCCATTCCATGTATGTGCTTCCCAGGTGGCTCAGTGGAAATGAATCGCTGCAATGCAGGAGACGTGGGTTCGATCCCTGGGTGGGAAAGATCCCTTGGGAGGAAGCAATGGCAACCTACTCTAGTATTTGAGCTTGAAAAATCCCATGGACAAAGGAGCCTGGTGGGCCACAGTCCATGAGGTCCCAGAGTCAGACACAACTGAGCCTCTGAGTACACACACACTCCATGTATAAACCCTTGCCCCTCAATACTTATCTTCTAAAAGCTTATAATATAGTGTTGTTGTTTACTTGCTAAGTCGTCCCACTCTTGGCAACCCCAGTGAGTGTAGCCCACCAAGCTCCTCTGATCATGGAATTTCCAAGGCAAGAATACTGGAGTGGGTAGGCATTTCCTTCTTCACAAAATCTAGTAAAATCATTACATTAATAATTATAATGGCAACAAAATTTATCAAGTACCATAAAAAGACATAAGAAATGTTCTATTAGGATTCAGAACTTCATCGACCATTTTTGTCTTCCTGTTATACGCCAGGCAATAAACTAGCGAATTTTGCAGACGTATCATTTGCCATATTCGGTCAGAGAAATTAGGACAAAATTTTTGAATAAATATGTGTACAGTAGTTCCCCCTTCTCCACAGTTTTGCTTTCCACAATCAACCACAGTCCAAAACTACTGAAGACAAACTTCCAGAAATAATTCATATGTTTGAAATTGCTCACCTTTCTGAAGTAGCATGACGAAGACTCTCCCTGTTCTGCTCCTGCGAATCGTCCGGAGTCGAGCGTTTCCGCTCTAACTCCTCCGCAGCCATCTTGCTTGTCAGATCCATGCTCTCCTGGGTTTGAAGTCTCGCGTTTGTTTTGGACTCCCGCTTATTTCTCTTAATAGTGGCCCCAAAGCGCGAGGGTAGTGCTGCTGGCCTGGTTGTTTGCACATGCCAATGAAAAGCCCTACGTGCTTGCCCTACGTGAAAGGGTGCGAGAGAAAAAAAAAAAAAAAATGTTGAGGCTGCTGAGATTTACGGTAGGGACGAACCTGAATCTTCTATTCATGAAATTGTGAAGAAGGGAAATAAAATCCTGTGTGTTTTGCTGTTGCACCTCAAACTGCAATAGTTATGACCACAGTGCATGGTAAGTGCTTAATTAAGATGAAAAAGACATTAAATTTGTACAATAAAATAATTCGTGTGTGTGAGAGGCCACTGTTCACGTAACTTTACAATATAATTGTTCTATTTTATTAGTAGTTGTTAATCTTTTCCTGTGACTAATTAACTAATTAAACTCTATCATAGGTTTGTATACTAAGAAAAAAACATTGTCTATATAGGATTTGGTACCGCCTGCAGTTTTGGGTCAGAGAAGGCAATGGCACCCCACTCCAGTACTCTTGCCTGGAAAATCCGATGGATGGAGGAGCCTGGTAGGCTGCAGTCCATGGGGTCGCTAAGAGTCGGACACGACTGAGTGACTTCCCTTTCACTTTTCACTTTCCTGCATTGGAGAAGGAAATGGCAACCCACTCCAGTGTTCTTGCTTGGAGAATCCCAGGGACAGGGGAGCCTGGTGGGCTGCCGTCAATGGGGTCGCACAGAGTCGGACAGGACTGAAGCGACTTAGCAGCAGCAACAGTTTTGCGTAACCGTTGTGGCTCTTGGAATGTATCCCCATGGATAAGGGAGTGCTACTGTGGTAGTTTCCAGAGAAAGTTAGAACTGGGGAGATAAGAAACATTCTAAGGGACAGGAAAGAAATGTGTCAAAGGATGAAAACATGGAGTTACAGAATTTCCAAGGCAGAGTGAGTTGTCTCCTGCTGTTAGCAACAAGTATACTAGTAAGAGGTTGGGGCAGATAGTTTGAGATTCTAATAGAGTGAACCTGCTGAGCAGATCATGACTCTATAGGTAACTACAAGGTTGTTGAGCAGGGAAAATCCCTAATTGGATGGCCATAATTGCATCTGGGTGGGCTATGTATCTTCAGGATTTGTTTACTTCTTCCATAGGCCTTACTGTTGATGATATACTCATTAGGGTGGTTTAGAGAAATGCTTGTCTTCTATGAAGAGAGGTTCTAATATAGGCTGTGCTTATAATGTTTTGTTTTTTCTTCTGTGTTGTGGTAATTTGATTGGTTGTTTTTAGTTTTGAGAATAAGTGACACAGTGAAATGGTTTGAAAACAGAACCTAAATATAAACACTTTAGTGAAAATCTTTCTTATTTTCCTGCTTCTGTATACCTCTGTTTTTTCCCACCTTAACGCAACAAGTAACTACTTTTCATAGTTTTTTTAAAATCCTTTTATAGTTTTTTTAATGCAGAAGCATATATGTATATACACACTTGTAAGTGTGTAAATATCTTTATTACATTAAAGGTAGTATGCTATATTTATCTCTTCTCTTTTTTCTTTCAGTAATATCTTGGAGCTATTTTAATTATAAAGATAATAAACTGTCTAATTCTCTCTCTCTTGTATTCCACTGTGTGGATATATTGTACTTAATCTAACCAGTCTCTTTCTTAAGAGAGTCATGAATGTTTTAAATTTTTTTTGCTGCTGCAAAGAGTGTTTTAATATAATTGTGTACATTTGAAAATATATCTATGAAATGAATTCCCAGAAATATTGTGTTTTTATAACCCAAGAGATAAAATGATATTGATAGTTATTGCCAAACTGTCCTTCATGTTAGTTGTAAGTTTTTGAACTTCCATCAGCACTAATTGAGAGTGCTGGTGGAGGCTTCATAGCTCTTCTAACAGATTGTGTTACCAAACATTGCAGGTTTCTCCAGTCCACAGAAAACCATGTCCTTATATAGTTTTATGTAACATTTCTGTTATTATGATTGAGGTAAGCTTGTTTTTTAAAAGGTTAGAGGTCTTGTTTTTGTTTTTGTTTTTACTAATAACAGAGTGTATCCTTTCTCAACTGTATAATTAAGGACCAAAATCTTAGTTAAGTTCAAGGCTAGAATGAGATATTAAAGGAAGTAGGGAATTGAGGCAAGTATATATAAAATATTCTTCTTTTAAAGCTTGAAAGAGGCAGTAGCTAAAATGAGGATGAAATATGAGTGTTTAAGTGAAGGGGAAGAGAAAAGAAATGAAAATAAAGAAAGATATATATATTATATATATATATATAATATATATATCTCCAGACATCCAACAAGATCTCAGAGGATATAGTACAGATCGGTGTAATCACTAGCTCAAATAGATAAGTTAACCTGAAACAGAAGGGAAAGCACTTTAATGAGCATGTATGTAGATGAATTGGATGTAGAGAAGATGAAGTGAGGAGAGGAAGTTGAAGGAACACTTTCTCCATTGATTCTGTCTTCATTGAAGTTGTAGGAAAGCACATTTGATGAGAGGGAGTATTTAGAGGATGCCAAAGAATAGGCAGACTATCTTATTTTTAAAAAATCAGCCTTGTCAAAAACATACAACTGTGAATTTTAAAATTGATTCTTCTCTTTTGATGGGCATCAGCCCAATTCAATTCCATAAATAATTTTGAGCTCCAAGTACAGTGTATTATGCTAGGAATTATTGGGGATACAAAGAGTCAGTGTGCTATCTAGCCAGTGAAAACTTCTTAGGTAGCTTAGTGTATAAACATAAGAATTTAAATATAAATTCATAAATTTAAAGTCAGTGCCTTAGAAATATTACAGAACATGCTATTGTCAGAGTCTCAGTGTTTGTGCTGTGCTGTTCTCAAATGCTCAGTCATGTCTGCCTCATTGTGACTCCATGTACCATAGCCTACCAGGCTCCTCTATCCATGGGATTCTTCAGAATAAGAGTACTGAAGTGAGGTGCCATTTCCTCCTCCAGGGTATCTTTGCAACCCAGGGATCCACCTGCTTCAATTAAGTCTCCTGTGTTAGCCAGTTGATTCCTTACCATTAGCACCACCTGGGAAGCCCAAAGTTTCATTTTGCTAAACTCAGTGGCTATTTATATCTTCATGTTATTCACATATGTGTTGCATTTGATGCAACTGAACATTCCATCTCTCTTGAAATTCTCTCCTTATTTAAATTCTATGATATTTCTTTCTCCCAGTTTTTCCCCAAACTATTTGGATGCTCCTTTTCTGCCTCGTTGCTAGCTGTTCCCCGTTACCCAACCCTCTAAATTTTAAAATGTCCTGCACTTAATCTTCATATTTCTACTTTTTCAGTCCTAGCTATTGTCTTCTTAGTTTATTTCTATGCAATATTATATATTGCCATGGTCTTAAATACTACCTATATTCTAATTAGCTCTCAAGACCAAGCCTTTTGTTTTTTAGCACTAAAGCTGTAAATGCTATTGCCTACCTATCATCTCCACTCGAATGTTTTAAGAGAAAACAAAATGAGTATGTTCAAAAACTAAGCTCCTAATTACTCCCCATCTGCCCCCAACCCAACCTGCCTCTTCCTTATCTTCATTTATCTCATTTAATGACACTACCATTCATCTCTCTGTTCAGGATAGTAAATTAAGAATTATCCCCAATTTCATTCCTTCTCTGATACTCCCTATCCAAAACCAACATCCAGTTAATCAGCAATAAGCAGAACCTGCAAAATATTGATTCACCTCCCATAATCCTGTTTACTTTTCTCAGTGATGGCTCTTAAAAAGGTGTATATATATATATATATGTTCAGGCTATTGGGTCCTTTTATTTTTTGTTTGTTTGTATACTGAATATTCCTCAAAACACCTGCTAACTGTATACACTAAAAAATTTGGCATTTAGATGACATCACAATTTCAAATAGAACCACACTTACTAATTCACTTCCTAGCTTCAAGTTAGAGATAAATCATGTGAAATATATGGAGCAATGTTGATTTGAACATTTTGAATGAACTCGAAAAGGTTGAAGAAATAGCAGCTAGTAGAATGTTCCTGTCAGGTTTTCTGACCCTATAATGGTTTTGTTTGTTTGTTTTTGTTGTATCATTAAGTATCATTTAAATAATTTATCATGTTGGGAGGGGGGATCAGGATGGGGAATACATGTAAATCCATGGCTGATTCATGTCAGTGTATGGCAAAAACCACTACAATAAAAACATAAATAAATAAAATAAAGCAAAACTATACTCACAAAAATAAATAAATAATTTATCATGTAATTTATCATTAAATGCTAAATGTAATTTAGCATTTTCTTGCCCATCTGAGGGCAAAAAATCTGTCTTGAAAACATTGGTGAAGAAAAAGATACAGAATAAAAGAAATTTATTAAATACACTTCTAATATGTTTTGTGTACAATAATTTTCAAATTGTTATTACTTACATAAACCCATTTTTAAAATCTATTCATGCATTTTTATATTTATAAATGTTGGTTGGGTATCTTGCTTTTATTTAACTGGTTTTCTCTTAGGAAGAATGAATTAAACTTTAAGCAAGAGGTAAATATATATCAAGATATCCCAAATTTAATCACTTCTTAGCACCTCTACTGCTATAGAGTTCTCCTGACTCATTTCCCTGAATCTACATTTCATGATAATCATTTTCTGAAGAGTAGCCAGAGTAACTTTCTTAAGACTTAAATCATACAACTCTCCAACTAAAACATTCCAAATGATTTTCTATTGTACTTTAATTCAGTCTTTTTCCATGATTTTTAAGATGCTCTGCCTAATTACTCTGCCTTTGTTTGCTTAAATGGCATTTTGGACATGAGGAATCATTATTACATGTGAAGTCGTTTAGTGGCTTTACACAGAACTGAATGATCTATGAAAATATTGACTTTGTCTGCCTCTTTACTACTGAATACTGAGAACTGGGAAGAGTGGTAGGCATATAATAAACACTCAATAATTTGATTAGTTTGATTAGTGAAAGAATAAATAATATGAAAGCTGAATTTGGGCTGTAGAGCCAGGAAAGGTTTTCTGGAGATTTGTGACTCCTCTTGGGTCTCACAAATAAGGTAAACTTAGGGGAAAGGAAGCTAGAAACATATTTCAAACAATGACACTTTATGGATTCATTTTGAGTAGCGTGGCTGTGCTGAAGGTGGGATTGGAACATTGGATCCATTATATATTGTGGCGCTTTTCTGAAACTCCAAAACAAATAACCCTCCATCTGAGCACATATTGAATAAACTGATAAAAAGCACCAACTACCTCTAAGCATTTAAATTTTAAGCTGTTTCTCTAAAACCATGGTGTTACATTGAATAATTTTACTTATTTTAGATTCACTTCCTAAACAATTAGAGAACTTTTGTTCTAGTCTCTGCTGATATAATGACAAGCTTGGAGTCATAACGAGATTTCTTTTTAAAATAGCTGTAAAAGGTAGAATGCTCAGGAAGTTGAGTGCTGTGTCAAGGGAATTTTTTTTTTTTTTAATTAATCTTTCTGCTTCAGTTAAGTTCATATTAGAACTTTAAGGGCTAGAAACTGAGCTGTGAGGCCCATATTAATCTTTTTCGCCTTTCTGCTACATGCACTGGGAAATCAAGTAGTCTTAGCCTCTACTCATATCTTGATGGTTCTCCTAAAGGAAGTGGAATGTAGGAGGAAAAAAATGAATGTTGATTTATCCCAGTGGTGTCTCCACACTGTGGTACGTACCATGATGTTAGGCTAAACAAACAATATTCCTTTCTTGTCTGGATACTTGCAGTAACATGAGGCACTCATTAATATAAATGATTATTAGAGTGGGATTATTAACAATAATCATTAGTGTTATGATTTATTCACTGTGTATTATGTATCAGGTGTTTTGAATACTTAATAGCATTTGAATCCTATAAAAGTCATGTAAGGGAGTTAGTATTCCCATTTTAAAGAGAAGAAAGCTTAGGTTAAGTGGTTAAGTGCCCAAATTTATAGTGCTGTTTGGTAGGCTGAGTCATGATTTGTATGAAGATCCACATGATATAAATTTCTTGTTATTTTCCACTATTTCATGCTATAATTTCCAAGCCTGTTAGGTGTCAGCAGTTAAGCCATACTGAACCTCATTCAGGAGGCCCTATACTCTGAAACAGTTTAGAAGGATCCTACTCTGCTTCATGTCTAAAACTGTTCCATCTGTAAAAACCTGTCACTTATTCATATATATACATGCACACATCTACTTTATGTAGAGATGTTATAAAATATGTGAGGAAGAAGACATTTTTTGCCTTAGTTTCCTGTTTCTCTTTTCTTATCTCCCCTGGACCCTATGTTTCCTTTCAGCCCTTAGATCCCACAAATTCTGTCCTAGAATCATGCTGTCCATTATGGTAGAAATTAGCCCTAGATGGCTCTTGAACATTCAAAATGCACTAATCTAAATTGTTAAATAAGCACCAGTTTTTGAAGACAATAGAAACAAAGAATGTAAAATATCTCCTTAATATTTTTACTTTTTTATATGCTAAAATTATAAAATGTTGACATAGTCAATTAAATAAAAAATATTATTTTAATGTGGTCACTTCTTTCATTTTCCTCATATAGTGTGGCTACCAGAAAATTTTAAATTACTCATGTTACTAGTGGATGGCACAGCTTTAGGCCATCTCTTCTCACAAGATTACTTGACACCTCTTATCCATTTTTATGATTTGAAGGTAATCAATATGGTCCTTAAATTCTTATGTTTGGCTTTGGTCTCTCTCCCAGTATTGTTCCTGGTTCCGGTTGTCACTTGATACCTCCTCCCTAATGTCCAGTCCAGTCAGCAGTTCAAACTGAGTATATGCCTCATGTGAAAACCATAATCTCCCTGCAGAATCCCCATTCTCTTTCCAACTTCAGTTAAGATATCTTTGTTCTTCAAATCACCTAAAGAAGTAAGCTTGGGGTCTCCATGGACTCCTATCCATACATCCAATCAATTACCATTGGCGTTCATTTCCGCCTCTCTGTGTTCACTTATTGTCCTAGTTACTCATTTGGTTATCCTTTAAGTCTTGTCCAGACTACGGCAAAAGGGTCTTACTTTCGTACTCCTATTTCTCTTACATCATTTGGCCTATGTAAAGATTATTTTATGTCTTTATGGTGATGGTTGGGTTCAAGTTAATTAATACAAGTAAGAATGTCTATTGTCTATTTATAATCTATTTAGAGTTTTAAAAGTGACTTTGCATAATTATTTTATGTAGTTATTCTAGCAAGCTAGTGGAAAAAGCAGAAGATTTAATAGAAGACAAGGAAGCTTGGAGAAATAGAAGTGTTTGAGGACAGGCCAAGGACATATTTCTCCCAAGTTCTGGTCCAGAACATTTTCATTTCTTATGGACATAGTAAAGATTACATATATATATATCTGTGTGTATATATATATACATATATATGTATATATATTTTTTAATGGAATATATTGCTTCATAATTTGTGCTAGCTTCTACTGTACAGCGAAGTGAGTCAGTTACACGTGTACATATATCCACTATCTTCTTAGGTTTCCTTCCCATTTTGGTCATCACAGGTCACTGAGTAGAGTTCCCAGGGCTATACAATGGGTTCTCATTAATTTTTTTTTTTTCACATAGTAGTGTACAAATGTCAGTCCCAATCTCCCAATTTGTCACACCACCTCCTTCTCCCTTGGTAAGTCTGTTTGTTCTCTACATCTATGACTCTCTTCTAATGTGCAAATAAGTTCATCTATACCATTTTTCTAGATTCCACATCTGAGAGATCTTGTACAATATTTGTTTCTCTTTTTCTGACTTGTTTCACTCTGTATGACAGTCCCTAGGTCCATCCATGTCTCTGAAAATGGCACAGTTTTGTCTTCTTTTATGACTATTATAATATTCCAGTGTGTGTGTGTGTGTATATATGTGTGTGTGCTACAGATTCTTTATCCATTCTTCTGTTGATGGACATTCAGGTTGCTACCACCTCTTGGCTGTTGTCAATAGTGCTCCAGTGAACATCAGAGTGCATGTATCCTTTTGAATTATGTCTTCCTCCTTATGTTTACCTAGGAGTCGAATTACTGGATCATATGGTCATATTTCTGATCATAAAGCCAAATAAATAATATCTGGTCATCATGGCTTGGCTGCTCCCCTCCTCATACTTTTTACCACATAGTAAATTGTAATGTAGGAGCTTCCCTGATAGCTCAGTTGGTAAAGAATCCACCTGCAATGCAGGAGACCTGAGTCCAGTCCCTGGATTGGGAAGATCCCCTGGAAGAGGGATCCCCACTCCAATATTCTGGCCTGGAGAATTCCATGGACAGTATAGTCCATGGTGTTGCAAAGAGTCAGGCATGACTGAGTGACTTTCACTCACTTCACTCGTGGTAGTTCTATTTTTGCTTTTTTAAGGAACTTCTGTATCATTCTCCATAGTGGCTGTGAAGTGAAAATGAAAGTGTTAATCAATCAGTCGTGTCCGACTCTTTCTGAGCACAGTCTCCTCAGTCCACGGAATTTTCCAGGGAAGAATACCAGAGTGGGTTAACATTCCCTTCTCCAGGGTATCTTCCTGACCCAGGGATCAAAACCACATCTCCTGCATTACAGGCAGACTCTTTACCATCTGAGCCACAGGGAAGCTCAGTAGTGGCTGTACAAATGTACATTTCCACCAACAGTGTAGGAGGGTTCCCTTTCCCCCACACCTTCTCCAGCATTTATTGTTTGTAGATTTTTTTTGATGATGGCCATTCTAAGCAATATGAGAGTTAATAAAGATAAAAGAGCATTGCCTGGGAAGTCAGAAAAAATAAAGTTAAATCTTGGGCTCCATCACTTGTTAGATAGTATATATGTCATTTTATACAAGTTACTTAATCTCTCTGAGCCAGAGGTTCCTGATTTATTGTTGTTCTTAAGTCGCTAAGTCTTATCTGAATCTTTTATGACCCTATGCACTATATAGCCTGCCAGGTTCCCCTGTCCATGGGATTTCCCAGGCAAAAATACTGGAGTGGGTTGCCATTTCCTTCACCGGGGGATCTTCTTGACCCAGGGATTGAAACCACATCTTCTCCATTGACAGGTGGGGTTCTTTACTACTGAGCCATCAGGGAAGCCCTGATCTATAAAACAATGCTTTTACTCACAAGATTTAAAAAAATAATAATGTACATAAGGAACTTTGCCTCATTTGTGTCATAAAATACTGTTTTAGAAAGATTAAATGTAATGTGAATAGTAGTTGTAGTATAACTGTTCTATCAGATTGTCTTGAAACACATGATGACCATTTCCCCCTTCTTTATGATATAAAATCATGTCAGGATAATTTTGGTTTATTTCAACTCTAATTAGTCTGACAAGATTATGAAACTCGTCAAAAGCAATTTCTTGCTATTAGTTTCATTTCCTCTATACAGCTGTGTGGGGGAGAAAGAAGGAGGCTCACTCTTTTCTTGTTTATTTACCAATTTTTGGTTGATATGGAAAATTTCCTTCGAGCAGTTCAAGATGTGTCCTAATCAAAAATACCCTTTAATTTTGAAAAATTAATATTCAGCACACAGAGCAGTTCAAAAAGTGGAAGGCAGCTACTGAGTCTTGGACCTAAAATTAAAATGAAGCAAAGACGAACTATAGAAACTAGGAGAGAGCAAAAAAAAAAAAAAGAAAATGTAGGTTTTTTTTTCACTCACTTTTATATTATATCTGATTTTTGCCTTGGATTGTAAAGTATCAATGTAGATTGTTCACGAAGCACGGGAGTCCTAGCAAAATACTCTTGGGGAAAAATAAGAAAAGATTTTGGAATGCCTAAGGTCTAAGGTGCTGATCCAGTGAGCAAAGTCTTTTTCTGTTTTTATTCTGTTTTGTTTTCCCCTTGAGGAAACCTGATGAAGATTTCATGTATGAAGGTAGACTGAATATACCAATCTCAGTCCTAATTCTGAAAGCACTTGGTATTAGGCCATCCATTAAATGACAGAAGGTGTGGCAGTGGGAAGTGCCTGACAAAATAATTGGGAGATAAGTGGCTGTGGGGTTGTCCCTGGAGAATTAGCTGCTTTCTACAGGCCAGAGAGCTTTAGGTTAGAAGTCTGGCTCTAAGAAAGGGGATTAACAAGTTTACCATAGTTGCAGGGTGGGAAATCAGTTTGAGAGGAGAACCAGAAACTAGTCAGCATGGCAGATGGGTAGAGAGTATGTCTTGAGTCATGAATGGAGCCAAGGTGAGATGCAGTAGGTATTCTGACTTTCCCGGACCATGGTGCACTGATCCCAGGTCCATTTGACAGCTTTTGATGTGGAAAAGTAGGAAAGAAGCATGAAATCCAGTAACACTTGGGACTGAGAATCATGACCATTCTAATATGGTGGCAAACTTGCACTTGTTGCAAGTGCTTATTTTAATACTGGCAAAATTAGAGACAAAGAATTTCAGACAGGCACCAAACATTCTTGGTCCAGTACAGAGTATCAACACTGAAAAAAATACAGCATTTGACTTTAAGGAATCCACAGTCAATTTGGCAGGAGGGACAACTAACTCAAGTAGAGAAGAGAGAACAAAAAAGTCAGGATATGATTATCTGCCAAAATATAATAGAAACAATAAAGGAGGTCAGAGCAGAGAGGGGGGAAAAGAACTTGCTCGGCAATAGCAAAGAGCATAGCACAATATCCTACTCTTGGTAATTTCAGATCATGTTGAAAAAATTGTACAAATAAATGAAACAATGTTAATCTTCAGTGAATTTCTTTCTAAAGTTGAAATACAAATGCAGTCTCTTGGTTTTGTTCTCCATTTTCAATCCTACCAGCTTGGATTTTAAACTAATAAGATATTGAAAATGATACCAGTTCAATATGCAGCAGAAACTCTGCTCAACCCACAAATCAGAGAAGCAAAACTCCTACAGGTGATTGACTCCTGGGGTCACAGTCACAGATATCCCCGGGTCAGTCAGGTTATCTATGCAAATCAAGGGTGAAGGGAGAGAAAGCCTGATTCAGAGAGAACTTGTTCTATTTACAAGATGCTGAATCTACACATCTCCACCTGATAGTTCTCATGCATACCTTAACCAGTTCTTCACATCTCATCATTTTTTAAGAGGAGACACACAAATACAGACTTTTTTTTAGAAAAAGTAAAAATTATCATGTTTCAATTGGAAGCTGATTCAAAATTCTCCAAAACATTGTTCAGGCCCAACAACATATGTCTGTGGGTTGAATTTGGTTGGCAGTCTGCCGGTTTTCCACCTCTTCTTGAATTTATAGCTGCTCCTAAGAAAGCAGGAGCAGGGTGTAATGATTAGAGAGAACTAGAATCCTCCAAGTAACTTCTGTGCACACAATGAATCCTAATAAATGGCTGGAGACTGACTAGCACATTTACTTTATGAAAAAACCTCCGTTTATGTATAACCCTTTCATTTAGGTCCTTCTTTTGTTTGTCTGCCTTTCACAACTAGGCTCATTTTCCTTGCTTGGAAGAACAAACTCTTCTGCTGCCAGCCCTCCTCAAAGCATTGTTTTAACTATTAAAATGTCTCCAAAATTTAACTTTCCTAAGTAATAGCAAATATAATAATCTTTAGTTTCCCTGATTTTCACAAAATCATAAAATATCGAATACAGATCAGAACATCTATACTTGTAAAGGATGAATTGTCAGAGGGCAAAGAAAAGAGAGTTTTGGTTTTGTATACCTTAGGTGGCAATAATAATAGTAGCAACAATTTAAACATGTGCACACATGCATACACACACATATATGTGTGAAATTCTTAGTACATAGGATGAGGAAATGTAGCCCAAGTGTGGCTGTATAACCATCATATGTGTTATCTCTTAATAGATGATTATCTCTTTTCCAGAAGTAGTCATGAAAATGGATATAAATGATACAGGAGGACACAGAGAAAAAGAACTACCGTTCAATAATTTTTAAGTTAAATAGGTCATCTGATAGACATTTTAAAATTCTATCATTTATGAATTCCTTTTTCACTTCAAGATGTCCAAGCCAAAATCCTATATTTTGCTTTATGAGGGGTCTAAATTAAGACAGAAATTTGGCTAAATTACTTCAAATTACAGTAACAGTTAGTTGGAACCTAGTTTGATAATTCATATAACTATCTTTTCTAACTCCTACTTCCTGAGGAGAGGCCTCTGAAATCTACTTTGAAGAAAGACAAGCAAAACAGGACTTATTTAAGTGGGAAAATATCCCCTAAACAAATCCTGGGTTGAGGTTCCTAATAATATCCCTGAAGCTCTTCAAGCAATTATAGCAACATCAGTTCAGTTCAGTCGCTCAGTCGTGTCCGACTCTTTGCAACCCCATGAATCGCAGCACGCCAGGCCTCCCTGTCCATCACCAACTCCTGGAGTTTACTCAAACTCATACCCATCGAGTTGGTAATGCCATCCAACCATCTCATCCTCTGTCGTCCCCTTCTCCTCCTGCCCCCAATCCCTCCCAGCATCAGGGTCTTTTCCAATGAATCAACTCTTTGCATGAGGTGGCCAAAGTATTGGAGTTTCAGCTTCAGCATCAGTCCTTCCAATGAACACCCAGGACTGATCTCCTTCAGGATGGACTGGTTGGATCTCCTTGCCGTCCAAGGGACTCTCAAGAGTCTTCCCCAACACCACAGTTCAAAAGCATCAATTCTTCGGCGCTCAGCTTCCTTCACAGTCCAACTCTCACATCCATACATGACCACTGGAAAAACCATAGCCTTGACTAGACGGACCTTTGTTGGCAAAGTAATGTCTCTGCTTTTTAATATGCTGTCTAGGTTGGTCATAACTTTCTTTCCAAGGAGTAAGCATCTTTTAATTTCATGGCTGCAATCACCATCTGCAGTGATTTTGGAGCCCAAAAAAATAAAGTCTGACACTGTTTCCACTGTCTTGCCATCTATTTGCCATGAGGTGATGGGACCAGATGCCATGATCTTACTTTTCTGAATGTTGAGCCTTAAGCCAACTTTTTCACTCTCCTCTTTCACTTTCATCAAGAGGCTTTTTAGTTCCTCTTCACTCTCTGCCATAAGAGTGGTGTCATCTGCATATCTGAGGTTATTGATATTTCTCCTGGCAGTCTTGATTCCAGCTTGTGCTTCTTCCAGCCCTGCATTTCTCATGATGTACTCTGCATATAAGTTAAATAAGCAGGGTGACAATATACAGACTTGACGTACTCCTTTTCCTATTTGGAACCAGTCTGTTGGTCCATGTCCAGTTCTAACTGTTGCTTCCTGACCTACATACAGGTTTCTCAAGAGGCAGGTCAGGTGGTCTGCTATTCCCATCTCTCAGAACTTTCCACAGTTTAATGTGATCCACACAGTCAAAGGCTTTGACGTAGTCAATAAAGTGGAAATAGATGTTTTTCTGGAACTATCTTGCTTTTTCAATAATTCAGCCGATATTGGCAATTTGATCTCTGGTTCCTCTGCCTTTTCTAAAACCAGCTTGAACATCTGGAGGTTCACGGTTCACATATTGCTGAAGCCTGGCTTGGAGAATTTTGAGCATTACTTTACTAGTGTGTGAGATGAGTGTAATTGTGCAGTAGTTTGAGCATTCTTTGGGATTGCCTTTCTTAGGGATTGAAATGAAAACTGCCCTTTTCCAGACCTGTGGCCACTGCTGAGTTTTCCAAATTTGCTGGCATATTGAGTGCAGTACTTTCACGTCATAATCTTTCAGGATTTGAAATAGCTCAACTGGAATTCTATCACATCCACTAGCTTTGTTTGTAGTGATGCTTTCTAAGGCCCACTTGACTTCACATTCCAGGATGTCTGGCTCTAGGTGAGTGATCACACCATTGTGATTATATAAGAGCCTTTAGTTAAGCAGCCTAGAAATGATACAATTTAAGATATATAATAATGGAGGATACTATAGTATCTTCAGAGACTAGCATTGAAAATCCAAATTCAAAACCTTAATTTAAATAATGTGGACTGCTAAAAATTTTTACTATTTTGATATTCTTGACTTCATGAAAGAAAGCTTTACTGTCTCCAAATTTCAGATTAAATTTGAATGAAAACAGCAATATTTTGTGGAATCTGTTTTATTCTCACACTAAATATCTTTTGATGTTTAACAAAGAAGAGAATGGTTTTCAAAATGTTCAGATTGATGTTGTTTTACTCAAACTTAGTACGTTTATGACATAAACAACAACAACAAAAAACACTTGATGAAAGTTCTACAATAGACCTAGGTTGCTTGTGGTATAAGCCGACTTGATTTTTCCTCTATGTAAAATAATTAATTTTGCAGCAAAAGTTAGGACTGGATATATGTTCTAGATAGCTAAACATCATATTTTAATTAATTTCAAATAAGATATTCACAGTATTACTTAAACGTACCTAGGTGTCTGTGTGTCATTGTATAGATAATATATAATTAATGCTAAATCTATGTATTAAATAATATATATTTATTTAGCTGTCTACTCATTTCTCTTCTCGCTGTTCTCAACTATGATCCACACACCACTCCCCCAAAACACCAGCATATTCCAAAGGGAAGTTTAATTCCAGAAAACTTAATTAGAGCAAAAATATTAATAAGTATGAACCTAGTATTAACAAGTATGAACCACCGGTCTTTAAAAATAAGATACTGTAGTAATTCTAACAATTTTAGGACAATGAAAATGTGAAGTAAAAAAAAACTATATAATTCTGTCAATGTTTCTCATCAAAGTTCTGTGTGCATATGAATCACTAAGGGTGGTGGCCAAACATGTTCTTTCTCAGGCTCATCCTCAGTCCTGCTAAATGGGAATATCTTGGGAAGGTACAGTGAAATATGCATGTCTATGAAGCTTCTCATACTGATCCTCGAGAATCACTGCTCTATAGCTGTCAGCTATCTTCTTTCTCACTACTAGAGTCTTTTTTTTTTTTTTTTTTTCATTTTTAGCTGAAGTTGAGTTATTTCTGACCCTGCCTCCCAAGGGAACGCTTAATGTAGGGGATCTTTAACTAATTCCAGTGAAATGGAGTTCTGTGAGTTTAATAATAAATTGTAATGAGTGATTATGGCTTTTAGTCTGCACTTAAGATACACAAATCAAATATGTTACCTCCTTGTTTACAAGTCCCAGTGCCTCAGGAAGTCACACCTTCTTCATTAAGCATTGTTTTGTCCCTGACTACAACATCCTATACTAGAAAACTGGTCATTCATTGCCTCATTCTCTTCCTGAGATTAAAACCCCACCTCTCTACTAACAGTCTCCTATGTAGGTAATCGAGCTAGCTCTGAACAAATACCCAATGTTCAGAACTCTGTAACAAACTTCCTAGCTGATAAAAATCTGCAAATCTGAACTTCTGAGGATTGCTCCTCTAAGAATGGGTATTTTTTCCTACTTGTTAAATAAAGCTTTTTATTCAACTTGTATCCCCAGTTACCAAGTATTTACCAAGACTGTAACCAGATAGTTATGTAATTATTAGACTCAATGGCACCTACTGTCGATACCTGTGGATAAGAGAGATCTCCAATATCTGTTCCCTTCAGATGTAGAGCCAGGTCCCAGGTCCTTTTTCACCTAGATAAATCACAAGAGATGACAGTCCCTTCTAATTAAAATTATATATATATATGTGTGTGTGTGTGTGTGTGTGTGTAAATATATATACACAGACACACATATATATGTGCTAAGTTGCTTCAGTTGTGTCCGACTCTGTGTGACCCTATGGACTGCAGCCTGCCAGGCTCCTTCTGTCCATGGGATTCTCCAGGCAAGAATACTGGAGTGGCTTGCCATTTCCTTCTCCAATATATATATATAAGTTATTTATATAGAAAGAACATTATCCTACCTCACACCAAACAGCAATTATTTCCAAAAGGATCACAGTTCTAAAAAGAAGTTTAAACACCGAAGCTTTTTAGAGGAAAATACATGGTCTTTGTAGCCTTGGATTAGGCAAGGATTTCTTAAGAGGACCAAAAAAGCACTAATCACAAAATTAGATAAATGATACATTGGATATATTAAAGCTAAGCCTCTACTAATGAAAAGATAAGTGAGTAAAAAGCAACCTACAAATAAAGAAAAAATCACTATTGCAACAGATATACTAAAAAAAACTTATATCCAGGATATAAAAACAGCTTCTACAAATCAGTAAAAGGACAATTTTGCACAGATATTTCCAAAGAATATCAAATAGCAATCAGCTACACAAATGAAATTTTGAGTGAAATAAGCCCAGCAATAAAAAGTATATATTCTAGGTTTCTGTTATATGTAAGTTCAAAAATAGACAAAACTTAAGAAGATAGAATGATGGTTATCATTGTTGGGGTTGGGGGTAGACAGTGACTGGAAGGGAGCTTCAGAGGGCTTTTGGAGTGCTGTCGATCTTGAGTTTCTCAGCTTGGGTGTGGTTACATGAGTGTGCATTCAGTTTGTGACAATTCATGTTACACAAACACAGGCGTACACATACACACACATAAACACACACAAAAAAACGATTTAAAATGTATTTTATGCATATGTTATTGAGCAAGAAAAAAACCATTTTTAAATGCATTTAAAAAGTTATTCTGAAATATTTATATCTTAATGGTGCTATCATTGTCACAGCGATGGACCATATTACTGTCCCATTCTCAGACATGTCCCTTTGGCACTGAAATCCAATTCAATCAATTCAGAGTTTGAAGACATGAGCATTAGGGAAAGACTAATAGGATACAATAACAAATTTGCTAAATAAAACAAATGTCAGCCACATTTTACTACTGTCGATTACTGACTCTCGTTAATTACTGTTGAACACTAATTATGCAATATGCAGCTTCCCCATATTTTAACTTGGGCGGGCCAAGATGGAGATAGAGGGAGCCTAGTGTACTGCGATCAACGCGTGATTAGATTTCATCTGCTTGATAAAAGGGCTTCGCAACTGAGTCATGTCCTTTAGGAAATAAATTCTATAGGACATGAAATTCCAGGAAACAACAATCACAGGTTGAAATGCGTATTTTTGCACTTGATACACTTCCAACAAAGATCAGAGAGTCAGGCCTGTCCCAGAGAATGAAACAGCTTGTTTTGCCAGTTTTTTAATTCTGTGACTGCCAAACAACTTGTTGGAGAGCGGATGCTTTCTCCTTAAGTGACATTTCATCATCCACTGCCCTAAGATAGTCACCCTGTTTTCCCTTAATTGATACTTGTACACAAGAGGCGGAAAATGGCTCAGCGTTTCTTGCTAGATTAGGTCAAAACTGACAGAGGAAGCAGAGAGAAGATTGCATTACTTATACCCCTTATGATTTTCTTCTGTATCTAAGGAGATTGCCATTTCATAAAATTTCTTTTGCTGCCTGAATATCACAATAACACAATAACACAAGCATTTAGTTCCTATTTGCTTTTCTTCTCTCTCTCTTTTTTTTAAAACTGCTTACCTGATCACCAGTGGGAAATTCATAAACAGTTCCACTAACTCTTAACTTTATTTTTCTTCTTTGTCCTTAATAAGATGTAATTGTGTCCTTGGACCTCTCTTCTTTAAATGCTTCATTTTGTCTTTTCTATGGAGCCTTTATTTTTTTCTTCATTTGATTTATAACCAGAAGCATTAAACCTGCCCCTGAAAGTTCAAAGCGAGGTTCCTGAAGGTTTTTTGATTTTGTTTTTCCCGGATTGTGGGGGATTCTTATCATAAGATTAATGTTTACAAATAGATGTGGTGGTATTTTTTCTGATTCAAAGTTAATTAAGAAGCATCCCATGAAAATGCTGCTGTTCATTGTGCAACCTCAGTGACTGGGGATCCATTCTTCTGGGTCTCTTTTCACCAAGTCTTTTGGAAAGAGGTTATGTCTTTAACAAAGTCATCAACAGGTCCCAGAATCTATAAGACAAGCCCACATTCTTTAATAAAGCAGTTGTGTTTCTGTGCATGTGTGCTAAGTTGCTTCCATTATGTTCAACTCTTTACAACCATATGAACTGTAGACTGGCAGGCTCCTCTGTCCATAGGATTCTCCAGGCAAGAATACTGTAGTGGGCTGCCATGCTCTCCTCCTGAGGATCTTCCCGACCCAGAGATCGAACCCGAGCCTTATGTCTCCTGCATTGGCAGGTGGGTTCTTTACCTCTGGCATCACCTAGGAAGCCCCACAGTTGTCCTAATCCAGCTCTAATCCACTGTCTGTATCTGGCTTTCCAGACTATCCACTCCCCTCTATTATGTGTTGTAGATGTTCACTTTGCTTTTCCTTGAATTTTTTTACCTCAGCCTGCACTGCTCTTGAAATCCCTTCTCTGCCTTTTAAATCCTGTTTACCATACAGTTTCAAGTGTATCATATGGTATCAATTTCACCATCATCAGAAATTGCCCTCAGACCCATTCTCTATTGCACTCTAATCAGACTCCATTGTAAGTAAGCATGTGTATGTCCAACTCTACTCCAGAATTTTTAGTAATTTTTGTAGAAACTGTGGGACCTAGCAAGTCTGTTTCTCAGGGTAGAGGCTCAATGGTTATTTGAAATATAAAATATGTTGCATTTCTCCCAGTAGGATGGAGACTAGTGGGCTAAGGTGCCCGGGGAGTGAGCACTAGCAGCATGATACTAAGGTTGCCTACCATAGTTTCATTCAGTACTTATTCTACTAAAACACATTTTATATTTTGCTTGTCATTTTCACCATTTAGGATACCCATGTGCAAAGAGAATAACTGTATTACCATTTATCCATGAAGCTGACTGCCTGACTTTGTCAGTAAATGCAGCATATCACCCAGATTTCTTGATAGAAGTTAACTAAATGCAAAGCCTTATTATAACATTTCCTATATGTAATACCTGTCCAGTCAAAGACAATGTTACCCAATGGTGTGGCTATGGTCAAATTCCTTTACTGTGATCTTCCTTTCTCATTATATTTGACATTTTTGAAACTGAGTTTTATTGCACTTGCTCTGCTTGTGAAAATGGTCTGGGGAAATTAGACTTAATAGAGATGTAGAAGCCACAGGGAAAAAAAAAAAAAAGAAAAGGAAAGCAAACTCGAAGGAAAGTGAAATTAAAATGTTATTTTGGTAAATGGCTGCTCTGGTGGAGATGACAAACAATCAGAATGCAAGTTAATTACTGACCTATCAGGAAAGTGTAGCATGGAGGTTGTGCCATACGTTACTGCCGGAGCAACCACAGCCACAAGTCATTTCCACAGGGGAACAAACAGGCTCTGCTTTACCACAGATCAACAGAAGATCTTTCTGGGGGACAGAAATGAGTTTCTCACAGATACAGTGTCTGTCTGTGGAGTTTCCACACACTCTTAGTAACCTGGAGAAAGCTCTTCCTACACATTCCGGAAAAGGAATGGGGTCATATTGCCACAGGAGTTCCTGTGTGTTAAGGCAGAGAGAACCTTGGCTTTTGGTGGTTGTGGTGACCATTCAGCTCACTGCTACAAGTGGAAACCCAAGCTGACACCCAAGGAATGGGAAAACACTGGGGCACACGCAGAACTTAGCTCTGAGATACTTCTCCTCACTAAGTCTTTAGTGGGAATCCATGTCAGGCAAGAGAGTCCTTCCATGTAGAGAAAAAATATCAAGCACCCAAAGAAAATGGAAACTTGAGGGAGACTTTCTCTATTGTTAGAACACAGAACCCTGCTAAATCCCAAGATGGTCATAAATGTGGTCATTTTTTTAAATAGAAACAATGTTTATCTGAAATGGAAATAGGCTAATGTTCATATTTTTAAAATTTTGTATGATTTTCCAAATATACTTTAATGTTGGCTTCAAAGGGTATGAAAAGCATTGCTTATTTGCAGCCTCTAACTTACCATGAAATATCCTTATTCACTGGTCCTTAGACCCACTGGCCAGAGTAAGTTATACATATTCTTTTTAAAATAAGAAATAAATTTGATCAGAAGCATTTCTATTGGTAATGCTTTCCTGGGCTATGTACTCTGGCCTTAACTAGGTTCCATATTTATTTTCCATTTCTGTATTCTGCAAACATTTATTAAGTCTTTATGGTTTTGTCAGGAAGCACAGGGACGTAAATGATGAAAGACTTACATGATCTATACTTAATATGGGTGCTCTACGATCATTTTATCCACCAGATCTCCATCAGATTTCCTTTGGAATTCTTGTTACCTTATTTTTCCAGACACAGTTTCCACCTGATCTGGGGGTCTGTGACCAAGGCAAGGATGTTTGGAGATGCAGCACTTGAGATCTGCCCTGGGACTACTTTGAACAGGCTGGGACACTTTGGGGGAAGAACCATCAATATCCTTCAACTTTAGTTTTCTCTGCTCTGTGGCACAGAAATAATTTCATAGTGTCCATTCAGTTTCTCCTAACTCAAATAATTCTTAATATGCTTTTATTTTAATGTTTCTGATGGGAAAGAGATGTCAAAAATAAACTTTCTAACTCAAAAGGGCATGCTACTCAGACTTAATGTAATTAACAGAGTGCAACAGATAATTGACAGAGCAGCTATGAAATCTGGAATTAGATGAAATTTCACATTCATTCCTGTTTAGGTATTTGCAGTGTGAGTGGGAAAATCAGACCCAAAATATCACTGAGCCAAGTCTGTTGAGCAGAGCCAAAGTTTGTGGGGCTCTTAAGAAGTGCATTCTCATCACTGTTTCCTGTTTTTTAAACAATATTGAAAGTGGAACTAGTGTAATATCACAGGCTATTCTTGCTCTTCTCTTGGTACATATAAAATCAGGAAGTCTAGAGAAATTATGAAGGCAGCCTTAAGTGATTTACACTTAAATTTCTAACTCAAGGATGTTTATTTGGACAGTTTTGTAAAATAAAATTCACATTTTAAACACATGCAAAATGAACTAATTCTTCAATATTTTCCTTAGATATCCACCATGCTTCTGTGTGCCTCCTGTAAGAATATAAATGCATTAGTCTTCATTTTTTTCTAATAGAATTTAATAACAGTGATGATGATGATGATGATAAGATGTTATAGAAGGAACATAGGAAATACTAAATAAGCATGTAGATCACATGAAACAAACTTAATATGACATATAGTTAGCAGAATGCTTGATGTTCTAAAACTGTATAGAAATAAGCATAGAAAAGGGCTTCCCAGGTGGAGCTAGTATAAAGAACCCGCCTACCAATGCAGGAGACAAAAGAGATATAGGTGCAGTCCCTGGGTTGGGAAGATCCCCTGGAGGAGGGCATGGCAATCCACTCCAGTATTCTTGCCTGGAGAATCCCATGGACAGAGGAGCCTGGCAGGCTATGGTCCACGGGGTCGCAAAGAGTTAGACACGACTGAAGTGACTTAGCACACATGCACAAGCCTAGAAAAATATTGTTGATTTTACGATATACTCTACCAAATCTAGAAACTTGAGTGTCAGTGAGAAATGAAAATACAGGTGGAACAACAGAATATGATTTCAAAACCCTATGCATATTCTTGGAATCATAACATAAAAAGACTCTCTGATTAGAGCTCTTCATTGTCTCTCTTAACACATCCTGAAATTAATACTTCCAGGTTCCTGGAATTATATTCTTCCCCTGATGCTGGAAGCAAGTCATGATGGACCCTGGGGTTTGAGGGTTTCTTTCGACTCATAGTTGGGCAGACTTTATAATGGAGTTTGTTCCCCTAGAAACTTCTTTCATAAAGACTCAAAAATTAGAGTACCATGGCAGGCCATCACATCCCACAATTCCAGGAGACACCATTTACTAGAATACAATCCTGATCTCCTATCCTTAGTCACAAATGCTGCCTGCCTCTACATGTGCCTAAGAACACACACGAAGTAGAATAACCAGAGGTCTTCTACTATAAGATGTGTTCCCATGTAGCCAGAAGAGTTTCCAGTGTGAGACTCAGATAAATGGTTCCTGAGAGTTAATGTGAAATCTGACTAATCATTTATGGTATTGTGTTAATTGCTATAATCACTCCTCTCCCATATATACATCTAGGTGATTCACTGAGCAGATGGATTAAGTAAAAAAATGTAAGTAAGAATTGATGATGGCATTTCAGAAATATTGACCCTGTGGTTGAGATGGGGCCTAAGTAGATGGGACGGCTTTGGCAGTCAAAATGTTAAAAGGATCATAGTGTTCAAGGTAGAGAAAAAAGAATATTAGGGTGTGGGCAAGGGGAAAATGGGAAAGTTGAAGGAGTCTAAAGAGAAAGAACTGTAAGTGGGATCTGAACATGACTTGCAAAATTTGGTGTAAAACAGCCTTATCCACTTGGTGTGAGAGGTTTCTAACAGGATGAAAAAGAATAAATCACCTCTGAACCCACAGAGTACAACAGTTAGAAGTTTCACAGCCACCAGTGCAACTGTCATTTCTGGCAATTATATTTCCTTCCTCCTCTGTCCTCCCCCTTCCTCGGTTCCTGCTGAGGGTGAGGGGGTCCTGCTTCCCTCTGTCTTGCACTCAATTCATCCGTACAAGATGTTTGTGTATTATGCCAAGGAAAGCCCTCTTCCCAAATTCTCTTCCTCAGAGTGTCTAGAATACCTTGCCTCCTATAGCACTGGTTGGCTTAGGAGGGTTGAGGCTTTCAGTTAATCCTTCAGCCTGATGAGAGGACAGCAAGATAATCAGACTTACCCACATGGAGACTAAATGCCATTTCCTTCATGAAATCCAGCACTTGTCTTTTCCTTCAACTTCTTTGTACTGTAGGTTTTCTTCATAACACATGTCAAAATTTACCTTATAATTTTGCAATTATTTGCATACCTCTGCACTACCAAGTCCTTTGCCCAAAATGCCCAACTGGTCTTAATTTAGCTCCAGCATTGGCTGGTCTTCTTTTGCAGACTTTCTGTCTCCACACCTCACCATTCCACCAGAGTCTAATGCCATTGCTTCTCTTCCCACCTGGGTACAACTCTTTTCTCATTTAATTTGATTTATTTATTTAGCACACTCACTGAACTACTGTAAAGCACTTGGTTGAAGCAAACAAAAAACAAAAACACAAAAAAGAACGTCTACTGTAGTGTCTGTCACTTAGGAAAGTCTCAATAAACCTTAAGTAGGTAATTTATTTTCTTTGAGGAAGAGGAAGTTTGTGTCATTTTCTGTATTCTTCTTAGAGCAACATGAAACCACCATATTACAAATATGAGAATAACTATGAATAGTATCAAGGGAATACCTTTGTAAAACAAAATACAGAAGATGTTGAATAAAGAGAAAAAAATAATAGTGCAATGTGTTTTCAACAAAATATGAACTGAGGTCAGTTGGGAAAGGAAGTGACAGCTAGAGGAAAGAGTGAGAGAAGAGAAATAGCATTAACCAGTGTAGGGGGAAAGCAGCTTACAGAAAGATCTAAAGGAGGAATTTTGAAATTCCTTCCTGCAGATTGTCCCCTAGAAAACAGGTGGGGAAGCCAGATAAGAGTCTTTTTAAAGAAATCCAGCCTGTTGACGGAAACCCATCCCCAAACAAATTATGGGTTAATTGTGAAATCAATACAAGAATGCAGATGTTGATTTGATGCTGAAATGTGTGCAGTCTGAGGAAGCAACATTTCCTATAAATGGCACATGGTGAGGCTATGTAAATTCAGTGGCTTCACGCTTTTGGTCAGAAGATAGTGGCTTTAGCCAGAGTATGTCCCTCACCAGTGTGACAAGCACACTATCTTTGGAGTACAAATCCAATGAATAATGTGGAAGATCAAGCCTTGAATGAACTCCAAGGAGAATCCAGATTCTTTTAGAAAAGATTTATGTGTTTAATCCTTGATTATCCTCAAGCATCATCCACATCCCTTGGGCATTAGATCATACCAAAGCATTTACATTGCTGCCTATTTGCCTGAAACTTTGGAGCTCTGTAAATCTGCTGTAGTACTTCTCCAGCTCCCAGCTCCCAGCCCAGCGGTGTCGGAAGTGAAAAGGACGGTGCAGATCATAGCAGTACTCTTGGCTGATCATGCACCCTCACTCTCAGTTTTCTTCCAAAGATAGAACAAGGGGCCATGGACCTGTTCAAGGTCATGAAGGTGGACATTAGAGACTGCTGCCACTATAAGTCATCATGAGTTCTTTTTATGCAACTAGTCTAATTATAATGAATCCAAGGTCTCCATCACAGTCACAGTGCCTAGATTCTCATTGTTTCATTCATAATTACTTCATTCACTGAAACTCTGAAAAAAATCATGCTTTTATTAGTAGCACTTTATCAATGTAAAAAATCCATAGATTTGCTTTATTTTGAAATAACATCTTCTTAGCTATGAAAAATTGATGGCCTCGATAGTAAATAATACACAGAATAAAACCAGAAATGTATTATCCTGTACTGGGGTATATGGAAAAATAACTATTCATATCATCTGCCTTTGATTGCATTTACTTTTTAAAACACACTGATATATTTAACCTTCTATATCTTATTCTAGTTATATATAGAGGTAAGTTCCCTTATGCATACATTACTGGTCAGATTCGATCCATTAAAAAATTCTATTAAATGTAGTTCTAATCATATTTCTATGGAATAGTGAGGATAAGACTTCCTTATTTTATTACATCAAAGTTGTATTTCCAATGTTGTTGAAAGAGTCTTTTTATTCTCAATTAAATAAGTTTTTAAAATATGTCACTCATAAGATTATGAAAATGAATATATTTTAAATAAATGAAAATAAAATAAGTAGAAAAATAATTTGGTTCAGGAATTCTTAATACAACTATCCTGTAAACAACTTAGTTGAGACTTTCCCGGTAGCTCAGACGGTAAAAAATTCACCTTCAATGCAGGAGACCCAGTTTCAATCCCTGTTTCAGGAAGATCCCCTGGAGAAGTTAGATATTACTAAAGTACAATGAAGTGCAGTTGTTTAAAGTGTACAATTTGATCATTTTTAATACTTGTATATAGTTGTTAAACGATCATCACAATCAAGATAACAAACACATCCATCACCCCCAAAAAGTTCTTTGTATCCAGAGTCTACCCTGTCCCTAGACAATCTTTGTTTTGTCTGTTTACTTTGTTAGTTTGTATTTTCAAAAATATTGTATAAGTGAAACCATAAGTACTCAATGAGAACTTTTTAGGAAGAGGGCTTGGAAGTTTGCAATTCATCCATGTAGTTGCATGCATCAGTAGTCCATTTTTTATTGTTGAGTTATATCATGTAGATAAACCAGAATTTTTCTATCAGTTCATCTGTTGGTGGACTTATGGGTCGTTTGTGGGGTTTTTTTTAGTGAGGGGGTAAAATAAATATTCCACTTCTTTGTGTTCACTGTCCTTAAGAAAATTTTTAGTCCTTCCAATGCTCATTTTTCTCCTCTATAAAAACATGAGTATAATGTGAATATCATAGGAGCTTTGTAAGAATTAAACCAGCTAAATGCCTGGCACATAATAAATACTCAATAAATGTTAACTTTCTTTGAATTATCACTCAGTTGCCTAATTGGTATCAGTTTTTCCTGATACCACTTTTCCTCCCATTAAAATGCTTTTATTTTTTCCTAATTATTTTCATGTCCACTCAACCAGAACATTGCCACAATTCTAGCCCGGTTGTCTGTCCAACCAATGTAGAGGTACCAATACAATTAGCTCCTTAAAATATAATTCTTCTTTAGGATTATATTGACTTCTAAAACTGACTGGTGACAGATTTTTCTAATGTTGTACCCACTTGACCAGGTTAGCGCTGAAGCCTCTATATCGGTGAGAGATGGAGGCAACACTCAGGCTAGAAACGGGTCTGTTTCTAGAAACTTAGAAGCTATATTTGCATTGCAAATGTTCTATTTTAAATGAGTGGATGTATTCATTTGAGGAACTTGTGGGCAGGAGCAGCTGAAAAGGATTATGTATTTGGGAAGCAACTAAAAGCCCTCTTGGTCCACCCACCCAATTTATTTTCTTTGTTTTCTTTTTCTGAAGTATTCTTGTTTCATAGCCACTCCTTTAAAATTTGCCCACGCTGGATTTTCCTGGCTGAAGCAGACTCCTTCCAATAAACTAAATGTAAATAAATAAATAAACAGTGTTGTTGTGTTGATTTTCTCTTCCTTCATAAATATTATATCCAATAAGTTATTAATACTAAATCTAGTTCAGTTGGCAGATGGCAGTGGACAAAGGAATTTTAATTTTTCCCTGTGGATATTCCAAGTAGAGGTGGGGGCTAGGACTCTGAACCAGGCTAATGAGGCCAAGCCAACATATTTGATAGTCAGTGGGACCAGCTTGGTTTGCTCTAAAGCCAATTTTATACACTTAAATTTGACCTTATTCACAGTTTTTTTGGTTTTTTTTCCCCCACTAAAAAAAAGTTGCCAGTAATGGTATCTGAAAGTGGTGTGGGATGGGGTGGCTAATAGATCAAAGACATTGTGAATGAAAAAAGCATATACCCTGAAGATGCTTAGTTGGCAATAGCATTTCCATATAAGGGAGATCATATTGTATTGTCATTAGGTGTTTCTTAATCAAATTAAGGAGCTACACAGAATTTGAGTGTATTATATATGAATTGAAATCCTCTGGCATGCATACAGTCGGAATATAGAGGTCCCAACTGATAAAAAAACAAACAAAAAAACACACTGCAAAGTAACTAACTTCTTCTTCACCACTCAAAGAGGCAGAGACTTTATGCCATTTTTGTACCTTAATGATGAATAGAGATGTCCACTCCACCAAGAGTTTTTCATAGAAAATTATGTATATTTAGAATAATATAATGCTTTTATATTTTATCAGGATAACACTGTAATATGCAGAAAACTACAAATTCTGATACCCCTGTGGAAACACTGAATCCCACGCGCCAAGGCACTGGAGCTGTGCAAATGAGAATCAAAAATGCCAACAGCCACCATGACAGGCTGAGCCAAAGTAAATCTATGATCCTCACCGACGTTGGGAAGGTCACTGAACCTGTAAGTCAGATACCCCAAGTTCCCTGATATAGAATTTTATAAAAAGTAAAAAGAGGGAGGGGGGCTAATTAGCCTTGTTTTATTTGTTTTTCTAATGTGCATGAGAAAACTGTTTTTGCAATGCATTTTATCTTGCCTACTTATAATCATAATAATATCCCCAGTTGCAAAAGAAGAGCTGGGCTTAATCCAGAGTGATAAAGTGGATTTGGAACTAGACCGAAGAGCACCTTTGACTCATTTTAAGGGCCTCCACTATCATGCTTCAGTGTCATAAAAATAATGAGGTTATGCTAGCATGTGGTGTTTGTACTTCCAAATACAGTACATCACTTTGAAGAGCCAGAGGCTAAAATTAGCTAAGAATAAACTGAGAAAAAATATATTTTTTAAATGTGAAAATCTCTTCCTTAAAAATCTTCCAACAATATATGGTATTGGAAATTTCAGTCTGATTTGGAATGAGTTTGAGCAGTGGAAATGGTGTGGCAATTTAAGGTTTGGAGAGGAAGCCATTTTGTCTCCATAATGTGTCATTAGGAAGATTTGAAATAAAATAGTTAGAGATGAACTCTACTGCCAATTGTGTCCCTGCCCCTGCACTCATCCTGAGCCACTAAACATACTGATTGCAATGAGTCTCCTCTGGTTAATTTTCTTCCATAATGGTGGTAACTTGCAGCTGAGGCCATAGGATGTTACAAAATTATTTATGCAATGTTAGCCACTCTTTTGGACCCCGGATCTGTTTTGTTGCTCACAGTGAGAGCAAGAGCAAGAGATAGGTTAGCTGGGGATGGCCTGTGAGTCCCAGTCACCCTGCAGTAACATGTGAGCTATTAATTGAGTGTTCTGTTAATATCATAGGGGCCTATGAAATATTCAGCTCCCTAACTGAGTTATTAAATGAGATCAACTTGCTGAGTAGCATGTTACTGATTATATTTATTCCCTGTTTTTCACTTGAATTTCAAATGCAAAATTAACCCACCACAATTTCAGGAGCCTGAGGAATTATATGATTGTAACTCTTCTTTCTTCAGGTATTATAGACAGATTTAGCATGAGGAAGCCAGTGATTATATTTTGGAAGTGAGAAATATATCCCTAGACAAGGTTCTGAGAGAAACATTTTTCTTTCTTTCTTTTCTCATTTAAAAGTATTGTCTGCTGGGAGGCACAACACAGTCAGCCTGACTTTGAAACCTGCTAAACCGTTCCTCAACCATGAACTTGAGACAGTGGTTAGAGTAAATTATTGGAATCTCTATAATGTATTATCAGTAAGAACTGTACCTTTGAAAAAGTTTAAAAGTTAAGTATATTTAATGATGCCTAACATATTTTATTGGCTGTGTTTAACAAAAGGCACTATGCCGCAGTTGTTTTTGACAAGCATGAAAACATCACAGCATGAGACTGCAAAAGGAATTATGGAGAGAAATTACAAGTGATCCATCTCTCAATGAATTATCCACCTCAATAGCCCGCAGAACTCAGCTACCAATTAACACCTACTTTATTACATGTTGGGATGTACTTAATAACTTTCATGTGTTTATGCACTATTACCTTGACTGATGCCTCTTGTACAATTAGGCATAATTGGCATATCAATATGCAAAAGTTAAAAGGATTAACCCTCTTAAAACTAATGAGCATTTCTGTATCCAGCTGCTAAATGAGACAAAATTAGCATTTTTCACTTTTGGGCAGGATTTTATCATGCAGTTTCTCATTGTTGATATTACCTTGTTACATAACTTTAGTTTGGGGGGTTGTATGCTGGACTGCTGGAGAATCAGAGTTTTCCAAAGTTAAATTAGCTATAATTATCCCAGCTTTTGTTTCCGCATTCTTAGCCTCGGCAATATGTATTCCTCGATAAGGAACAAAAATAAAAGTTACTTTTGGTTATGTGTGCTCAGTGCATAATTATATAAAAGGGGTATTTTAGTGAGGATATGTCATTTCACCAAGAAGACTTGGCTCAGAGATACTGTATTGAAAGCTTGCCATGGCACTAATTTTCTTTCTGTCTCAGTTCTTTTCATCTCTTTTTTCCATGCACAATTTTCTGACTAGATACTGACAGAATGTAAAGTATTTTGGCATATTTATTCAAACAAGCCTGTTAAAGATATCTGCTCAAGCTAAACTAAGAACTTGATTTTTCAGAAGTTGGAAGTTGGGGTAAGGTCAAGGGGGAGATTTTGAACTTAGGAAAAGTGGGCGAAGATATACACTAAAATGTGTGCAGAAGTTCACACGTAGCATGATTTTCTGTAACAGAGACAAATACATTTAATCTGTACAAGAAAAAATTGAGTATTTAGAAACTGTATATGTATTATGCGCCCTATTTCATATATTTGACATATGTATACTATTCGTTACTGGCACACCAATTATGCAAATTAACAAGGACTTAGAGTATATAATAATACAATCTGATATTACATTACTATGATTTAACTTATTATAAAAATGATAGTAATTCTAGGGTCAGATTTATTATGTAATTTTGTCATTAATTTATAAAGTCCTCTTTTTAAATTTGATTAATTAAAGTGTGTATAGTAAGACTGTAAGCTCAGAACATAATATAAAACTCTCATATATATGTCATAAGAGCCTATGTCCTTGATGTATTAAATCGAGGAGTATTTGAAATGCCAATATAAACATTTATGCAACCCTAAACTCTGCAAACACAGGTGAATTTACTTGTTGAATTAAAAGTTTCTATTGCCTAAATGCTGCAGGGAAGCATTCCAGTAAAACAGGTATCAATAGTCCATTAGTATTTTATTGTTGGCATGCATCATTTTCTTTAAACACCAAAAAATCATTTTTATGTGGTTCATAAGATTGACGCCTTTTCAAAATTCAAAGAGGCCACTTTGCTTTCTAAGAAATGTTGGCGAGATGGAAAGTTTGGACATGGAATGACACGGTTAGTAAGAAAATTGCGTATCTGTGAGAATGATCTGGAGGTCTTGGTTTGGTGGGGAGGGAACGCTCTTTGGTCTCAGTGATTTGTTATCTCTCCGCCCCTGCCCCAAGCTCCAGAGACCTCTTAAAGGTGGACTGATGGTTTACCCGAACGTGCTAAATACAGAAGCAGAAGGCTGAGTGAGCGTAAACAGGGGCAAGTAAAGTGTGGGGCGAAAAAGGCTAATGTGCAATCCAGCGAATACCTAATACAAAAGGTTTAATGTGACTTTGATGTTATTTGTAAGAGGGATGCCCAGCCTACTAGACAGCTTGAAAATAGATATTAATGAAGAATTTAAATAGCCCAAGTCAGGAAACCGCAGACATAGGATTTGCAGGCAGGAGCAGTTCTGGCATTTAATACTGGTGTCTTAAGCAGCATCATGTATGAATATTCACCATTTCCAGCTTGTAAACCCCACAGAAGTGCATCACTCCATTCATAGCCATCATAGACAGGAAAATGTTTTATTTTTATTAGTGTTCAGATAAAGACTTAGATCAAGCCATTTCTAAACATTAACATACAAGATTCCTTGTTCTGTTAACAGTGTTCCTTCATTTTTCTTTTCAATATATTATAAGGGAAAAAAAGGAAACAATTTTCCTTTGTTTCTTACTTCTGTGATTATAGGATACTTGCCAAAGTTGTGGCTAGCTAAAAAGGCAGACATAAAAATTGCTACTAAAAATATAAGCCTTCTGTTTAGCAGAGATTTTGAGAAATATTATGAGGCTGTAGGACTTATCCCTGTTTACTTCAAATCAAGCTTATAGTTAGGTTTGAGGCTTTGTTTGTATAAATTGTCCTGAAGTGGATCCTGATATTCAATTAAAATGACACTAAATCACATTGAATTGATAAGACTTGGCATCTCAAACAAAGGTAATTGCCCGTATTGGTTTTATACAAAAATAGCACTGCTTGGAAAATGTGCAGCCAACACAGACTGTCAACTCCATTTATAGATCAATATGTGAAAACCATTGATCAGGCAGGCATGTATAACAGTAACACTTTGCATTTATTTGTTGTTTTTATACCACATTAAGGCTTACAGGATTATAGGCTTCCTAAATATTTTGACTTCCTCATAAATATATGATCTGTTGCATGTTAATTAAATGAGAGTCTGCAGCCATTTCTAAAATTGTTTTTAGTTTGATGATTTCCTTTTATTGCTGTGGATCGTATGATCTGAAAATGGATTAGTTTCCTTTTGCATAAAGATTATTAAAGCTTATTTTTAATGTGTCCTATTTAGTATAAGATGTGGCTGCCTTTTTGCTTTGAAAAACACAGATACAGAAAATTATTTTCTCTTAGCGTGTGGCTGATCTTTTTTTATTAACTGGGCATTCTCAGAGCTCAGGGTAGAATTATTTCCTGACATATTTTGCACATGTTGTAGATAACGGGTCTTCCTGATTTTTCCTGATAGGATGAATTTGTTTTCTTTCTTTTCTTTTTGTCTAGCTCTGTAGTACAGGCATCTAATCAAACATTATGTGGAAAACAAACTGATCATCTCAATTAAATTCTAGACACACACAAATATAATTTGAATTCTATTTTCCTGATTGGAGAACAAGCCTTACGAACTGTTCTTATACACTGCATTCTGCAGTTAAATCTTTCTTATCTCATCAATGTAAGGACAGTGTTTTGTTCCTAATCTTTATCGAACTATTGTGGATGACATTTGTAAGCCATTTTGGTTTATGAGGAAAAGCTGGAGGACAGTGGAGTGAGACTCTCCATAGATCCAAATCTCAGATATGACTGAAATAATGTGTCTTCCACTGCAATTTTCTTTGCTACTGAGAGGTCAGTTTTGTTGAGAAATCCTTTTATATCCTCTATATACATTAGGACTACTGCTTTCAAGACAACACTCAGTTTTATATACAATATTAAAACAATAATAGAGAAACAAGTTTTCAGAAATAGCACCCCCCCCAAAAAAAAAGAAAGAAATCATGATATTCAAAGGTTACCTAAGGTAACCAGTCTGCTGTAAAGCAGACGAAAATATTTATTAGCTAGATTTTTGACTTTTACATAAAATGCCCTGGGGTGGGAGGGAGGAAAGAAGAATCCAAACCACTAGAGATTCCTTTCCTGTCCTTGCCATCCTATGTCATCTCATGCTGTGAAAATCTTTAACTCTGTTTACCAAGCACAAATTGGACATGCCAAAGGTTCGGGAAGTTTTCATTGACAGTGTAGAGTCTGTACTTCAAAGAATGAGCTGGGGCTCTTGAGTTCATGTTTGAGCTTGCGCGGTTTCCATTTTAACTTGAGCATAGCTAAATTTGTTTATAATCTCCTACTGATTGAACATGGCGCTGAATGTACATGAGATACATTTTTTTTTTTAAGTTAGTCCTCTGATTACTAATTTGAATCCAAAACTCTAACCTTGTTAGCATCTGGACTTATTTCCATAATAACAACCCCTTCAGAACCTACAAAGTAATGAATAATTGACAACAAATGAAATGTTTTGATAGTTGTCGGCACAAAGCATGTTTAATGTTTTGTGTTGCTTCCTAGCTAATTATGTAGATGACACATTTGTCAGACCTTGACTGCCATTAGAAACGTGTTTCCAGAGGGGAGAAAAACAGGCTATTCATAGAGTAATTAACTAGAATGCTCAATGACCTGTGAGAGATTCAAATCGCTGCCAGTTCAGACATTGTTTTGTTACAGAAGCAGAGGGGTAATTAAAATTCCAAATTACAGTCCTATGATGGAGCATTTGTTTGTTGACAGTATACTCTTAACTCTAGTTTGTTAATTCTTTTTTAAATTGCTTCTAATCCATTTTATAGCTTTAGGAGTTCTGTCTTTGAATTTACTGACAACTAATATTATGGTAAATTGTACTTCAATGGGGTACTGCCTGCCTCACAGTTTCAAGGGAGCACAAGGTGGGTGGGATAAAAATAGGTCCTTCCCTAAACTGATATATCAGGTGCTGTCAGTGGGAATGCCGCTAAACTGGAACATCTTGTTAAATACTGCATTTCCAGTTCTGTGTTAGGGGGAAATGTCCTGGCAGAAAATAGAGAGATAAAAAGGAAAGCAATGATGAACATCTAAAAAGGAGGAGAAAATACTCTCCCAACAAGAAATGGTTGATTAAGGTGTTTTATTAGACAAGGAGGAAGAGAGAGGAGATAGGGCTGAGGATGATGATGGGGAAGGTGTTGAGATTAGCACAGAAGATGTCTGTACAAGGGCTCTCTTGGATCACTCAGGAAACGGGTGTTTCTAGAGCAGTAACTTCCATCTCAGGTCAATAATAAACTGTAGGACAGGGGTATCACGCATTAATTTTTTTCACAGCGTTATTGGCATAGTTTACAAATCTGCAAGGCTAACAGAGTCTAAAAAAATCAGCTCAAGAGAAATATTTATTTAGGTTGCTGAAAGTGAGAATATAGTTTTATTAAAAAGATCTGACAGAAGTCACACGGTGTTTGACGCAGGCGAGCTGACAGAGGCATCCAGTGAGCGTTGATTATCCCGAAGTCACTGTCAGCCAGGATTGATTTTCACTTTCTCCGTTTATGTAACGGTTCCTGTAATACAGCTGACCCCGAATCACGTTACCTTGTCATTTCTCTGCATGGATCAAGAAGAGATGAGCTGAAAATAGCTAGACACTGACCTTGAACTTGCCAGAAAAGTGAGAAGTGACAGTGGGGTTTTTCTGTAGTGCATGCACAAAGATGAAGGCAAGCGGGGCCTTCTGTTGAGTTCACTGCAGCGGCACAAGGGGGCAGAGCAGTACTAGAGATTTCAGGTAAAACTGTTTCTGCACCAGCATGTGAAGGCTCTGAAATACCAAGTTGAAACAGAGGTCTCGTTTTTACATCTTAGTGTAGACATAAAGGAGAATTACTGATGAATCAAAATCTCAGGTCCCCTGATGTTCATAATCAGTAATCTTAAAGTGTACATTCTAATTAAAAAAAAAAAAAAGTTACCTAATACTCTCTGTGGCAGCAACTATGCTTTTCCACCAAATCATTCGCAGCATCTCTTATTTAATTCATATACTACTCTTCACCCTTAAAATAATTTTGGAACCACAGTCACTATTATTAAGGGGGGTTTATGGCAAATTCCTAAGATGATATGAGTCATTTCAGGTACAGTTGTATCAGAAACTGGGAACAGTCTTTTTAAACTTGGTCGTCGTGGGTTAGTTGCTAAGTTGTGTCTGACTCTTGCGACCCCATGGACTGTAGCTCACCAATCTCCTTTGTCCATGGGATTTCCCAGGCAAGAACACTGGAATAGGTTGCCATTTCCTTCTACAGGGTATCTTCCCTACCCAGGGATCAAACCTGCATCTCCTGTATTGCAGGGAGTCTCCTGAATTGCAGGCAGATTCTTTACCACTGAGCCACCAGGGTTTTTTATACTATTAAGTATCAAAACCCCCAAATTAAAAATTGGACAGTGTTATATGATGATTATAGGCACAAAGAGGTAAAATGCAAGCTGCTAAATAATGTTTGCCATTTCTGTTTTTATGTGCCTTGTACATTTTCCCATTTTAATACTTGCCTCACTTTTCAGAAATTTTCTTTTCTTAGATCATCATTATAACTTTGATTAACCTAAAGCACAGTATGTTCAGAATATTGTCCTTTGATTGTTAGCACTTAGGTAAGTTAAATCATTGTTGTACTGATGCGGAATGTTTCTTATAAATGATACTCAACTTGCCAAGTGAAGCAGAGAACTGAAACAGATTGGGAAACAGAAGAACAAACCCTGACTTTATCCCCTCGGTTGTAAGTGCCTTATGTAATGGCAAAATAGTATCTCTGTGTGCGTGGCTGCACAGTAACATTGCAAACCTCTACAGTAATAAGATCCTTTCTTGCCTATAGTGGATTCTTTCTTTGCGTTATTCATATATAGTAAATATACATACATACATCTCTCACTTCAGAGTGAGAGGGACATGTATATAAAATTTATATATTGGAGCTTATTTTTATATTCTAGGAAAAAGTTACATACATATATCTGCAAGCTGAAATATCCAGATTGCTACAGCACTCTTCTTGCAATAGATTTAACTCAGCACAAACAGACAATGTTAAGATCTGAAAAATAAGTAGAATTCCAATAAATTTCAGGGATGAAATAAATAGATCACTTGGTTGCCAGAAATGAGGTTGAAAATATTCAGAACAACTGTGTCATCAGAGATCTCCAGTACCTTGTTTTTGCCCTCACATACAAGATGATAGCTTGTGTTGTTGGCGCATAAGTCCTCCAAAGTAGGTCTTTGTGTGTGTGTGTGTGTGTGTGTGTGTGTGTGTGTGTATGTGTGTGTGTGTGTGTGTGTGTGTGTGGTGTAGGAGGGGTGGGGATAAGGCGGACTTACAGTTACAAAGTTGATGTGTCCAAAACTGATGTCTTGAAGGCAATCCTGAGGAAGAGTCACTTTCCTTTAGAGTCACACAATCTACACTGCATTTCTGTTCCTCAGAGTGTGCAGGGACCTCATGTGTGCCCTCTCCCAGGTGGTAGGAAGCCCAGCCCATCTCTAAAGAGTTGATTAGCTTCTGCTTCTGAGACCAAGGCATACAAAAAGGTGTTGGCTGCTAAAACACTTCCCCAGAGTTGTCATTCCACCACTCTTCAGTGTATAAGGCTTTTAATAAGGGACTCTAGTCCCTCATGTGTTCAGATCCAGTTTATTGTTACCATCTGTTTAATTACACTCTCAGGTTTGTGTTGGGAAGCATGAAAGTATGTTATCCAGCCTTTGAATCCCTGTGTTCCTAAAGAGATGTGGCTAAAGTGCATGTCAGTTTTCAAAGAGCGTATTAAAAACTGATAAGCAGAACCATCTCCAAACAACACTATGTAAGAAAAAAAAGACATTATTTTTTATATTAATGCATGTTGCATGTAATAGCAGATGTACAGTGATGTGGCACTCTCTCCCAGAAATGATGCCATTTTCTTTATGCACAAACTCATACGCTTCTCCTTTGTGATGATGGATTTTTATGATTCTCATTCACTTCCAGTGCACTCGCAATAAGTTTATTGGGGAAGAGATATGGAATTTGAGTTGTAATAGGAGGTATAGTTGTCATATGTCAAGCAAGTTTAAGGATATGCTAAAATGGGAGATAAATAATGAGAAGAGACTCTTTGGGGAAGGTGAAAAAACCCTAGAGGAAGTTGCTTTACTCTTTCTCTTCCTCCCCCTCATTATTATTATTATTGCATTTCTTTTTTTTTTTTTTTTGAGAAACACAAGCTTTTTTTTTTTTTTTTTTAATGGTAGCGCCTGTAGTCACCATGATATGGTACATTTTTCCACATGCAAATACCTTTGATAAAATTACACTGACTGACTCAGACCTCTCACTCATTTATGTGCAAATTATTTTATATACCAGCTTTTGGGTGAAATAAAACTTAAAATGAAACAAAGCCAAATTCTGGTATTTAAGTATCAAAATGTTGTAGAGGTCTGGCTCTGAAAACCAAAAGGAAATAAATTGTTTATACTTTCTAAATAAAACCAAAAAAAAAAAAAAAAAAGACAATGGCTGCTAGTATTTTATTTCTTTTGTCCCTGAGGAGATGATTTCAACAAGCTAGTTTCCCTGAGATTTGAAGATATTTGATTAATAATGTGTTTGAAAATGTCCAGAAGTACTAGTCTTATTTGTATTGTGAGTGCCTTCCACAGTACCATAAACACAAATAACCATGGTACTGTTCATTTTCTTTTTTTTTTTAAATTCCTTCCTGAAGAAACCAGTGCTGTTCTTGCCTCATAATCTTGTTTCTATGGAGGAGGAGGAGGAATAGTGATGACACTAACTTTCCTCCACTCCTTTTGGACACCTGACATGCTTTCTTTCCCACAGGGTAAAAGGAAACTGCAGACTTCATATTTCCAATGAGAAGGGACATGTGTCTCCTTGCATTGAATTGTCTTAGATCATATCATGTAGCACAAAGTGACCCAATAAAGGAAGACAGGAAAACAAAGTGACAGTTTTGTTTGCTCAAATATAAACACCAACATCGAAACATGGGGGCAAATCCTAGAGGTCCAACCGCCAGATCACAGGAATTAAATAGCAAGAGGTACTGATAAGTAGTGATATTCTGTACTTAAATAAAATGTGTTCAAGGCGTAGTCAATAATCATCAGGGAAAGGATAATGAATAAATAAGCTTAGTTCAGGTTAGACGAACTGATCCATGAGAAAGTGAACCTAGCTTTGACAATACATCACCCACTGTGGTCTTACCTATCGATCATAGCCTGACAGTGGGTAGCCTTACATGACAACGTCCTCGTTCACCATGGATTATTGACAGCGTCAATGCCAATAACACGTGATCAGATAGAACGGAAAGAACTTTACATTCCTGGATGTGCCATCTTTAACCTCCGTACTTTTAATATTATCCTTTCAAAAAAGAAAAAGCCATTTTCTCTCTTGTCTTTAAAGTACTAATGAATAAGATTTTTACTGTCACACAGATTATTAATTTGGCATCTTTTTGGTTCTCATCTATAACACATTTTAGATAATAAAACCCTGAATATAAGGGACCATTATAATTGATAATGTTACCCTGGAGTACTCCATCTTACATAACAAAAATCCTAGAAAATGGCATCCAGTGGTATGTTCTAAGGTCCCTTCATTAGTAATTTCCTGCTCACAAAGTTATGATCATCCCAACGCAGGCTCTGTTTGTGTCCCTTTTAGAAGTCCCAGAGTGGAAAATGGGTGAGCAGGTCAACTACTTTCATTTGCTCATTCATTAGTCCATTCTTTTTCATTTGGCAGATATTTATTGGCAGCTATCAAAGACTGCTTTGAAAACTGGGGACACAAAGCATAAAGGTTCTCTGTTCTCTTAGAGTTTACATTCAAATGAGGTAGAATCTGGGCATAATACCCCAGACTCATCCTGTTTGCTTCTTAGATGTCATCATTGTCACCACCTGCTCTTCCTCATCCTCCCTACTGATACTAGCATTGCCTACCTTTCACCTTTGTGCAAATATTGTATACAGTGTTTAAAACATACTTATGAAATAGCAGAACTTCACTGTCTCTTCTTATAGATGCATTTCTGTGGGTTGTACATCTCAAACAAGAGTTTTTTGCTTTTCTTTTTTTAATGTGAAATTGTGGAACTCCAACCTGATTTTGGAGAAGGCAATGGCACCCCACTCCAGTACTCTTGCCTGGGAAATCCCATGGATGGAGGAGCCTGGTGGGCTTTAGTCGATGGGGTCGCGAGGAGTCGGACACGGCTGAGTGACTTCACTTTCACTTCTCACTGTCATGCACTGCAGAAGGAGATGGCAACCCACTCCAGTGTTCTTGCCTGCAGAATACCAGGGACGGGGGATCCTGGTGGGCTGCCGTCTACAGGGTCGCACAGAGTTGGACATGACTGACGCAACTTAGCAACAGCAGCAACCTGATCTTAGCCTATTAATACTTTAAACTCTCTTTTGTACCCTTTGGTCTATTTCCCATGTAAATACAATATTTCCTTTAGCAAATACAAGTTATTAAAGTTCTTCTTCGGTAATAAGTCATGGTACAAGTGTTCCCAACTGGTTCAATTTATAACGCCTTTTTATCCATCGCCCATTCTTAGTCACTCTTCCATAGTTTTTGTGAACTTATTATGAATGTTTAACTGGAGTAGTTGAAATAATAATTTTATGAATACAAATTAAAGTGTTAGAATGTGTGCTTGACATCTAGGACTGTTTATGCTTTCAATATGAAGACTGAACACAGAACTAATTTAGAGGTTTACAGAGCATTCAAAATTTTCTCCAAGTTCTTAACTCTTATTTCCTCAAATTGCATAGACAAACTAGTGCCAAAATACAATAATATCCAGATTTTGTAATAAACGAGTCAGTTGACTAGTTTAAGGATTTAGCTCCATGTAGAGCAAAGTGACTCCTAGATATTTATGAATAAATGTATATTTCCCTTACTGTACTTGACTCTATGTTACTTCATAGACTGCGGTTTTTTTGTTTTTGTTTTTTACAAACTGAAAGTTTGTGGCAACCCTGAGTCTAGTGAAAAGGAGTACATCAAGGCTGTATATTGTCACCCTGCTTATTTAACTTATATGCAGAGTACATCATGAGAAACGCTGGGCTGGATGAATCACAAGCTGTAATCAAGATTGCCGGGAGAAATATCAATAACCTCAGATATGCAGATGACACCACCCTTATGGCAGAAAGTGAAGAAGAACTAAAGAGCCTCTTGATGAAAGTGAAAGAGGACAGTGAAAAAGTTGGCTTAAAGCTCAACATTCAGAAAAGTAAGATCATGGCATCTGGTCCCATCACTTCATGGCACATAGATGGGGAAACAGTGGAAGCAGTATCAGACTTTACTTTTTTGGGCTCCAAAATCACTGAAGATGGTGATTGCAGCCATGAAATTAAAAGATGCTCACTCCTTGGAAAGAAAGTTATGACAAACCTAGATAGCATATTAAAAATCAGAGACATTACTTTGCCAACAAAGGTCCATCTAGTCAAGGCTATGGTTTTTCCATTAGTCATGTGAGATGTGAGAGTTGGATGTGAGAGTCATGGATGTGAGAGTTGGACTGTGAAGAAAGCTGAGCACCAAAAAATTGATGCTTTTGAACTGTGGTGTTGGAGAAGACTCTTGAGAGTCCCTTGGACTGCAAGGAGATCCAACCAGTCCATCCTAAAGGAGATCAGTCCTCAGCGTTCATTGGAAGGACTGATGCTGAAGCTGAAACTCCAGTACTTTGGCCACCTCATGCAAAGAGTTGACTCATTGGAAAAGACCCTGATGCTGGGAGGGATTGGGGGCAGGAGGAGAAGGGGATGACAGAGGATGAGATGGCTGGATGACATCACTGACTCGATGGACATGAGTTTGAGTAAACTCCGGGAGTTGGTTGATGGACAAGGAGCCCTGGCATGCTGCGATTCATGGGGTCTCAAAGAATCGGACATGACTGAGCAACTGAACTGAACTGAATCTAGTGAATCAGTGAGATTTTTTCCAACAGCATTTGGCTATTTCATGTCTCTGTCTCACCTTCTGGTAATTCTTGTGTTATTTCAAAATTTTTCACTATTATTATATTGGTTATAGTGATCTGTCTGCAATCAGTGATCTTTGATGCTACTTTTGTCATTACTTTGGGATTTTTTAGAAATGAAGTATTTTTTATTTAAGCCATGTACATTTTTTAGACATAATGTTCTAGACACAATAGACTGAAGTATAGTGGTAACATAAATTTTTTATGCACTGGGAAATCAAAAGCATCTGTGTCACTGGCTTCATTATGATATTAGCATTTTGCAGTGGTCTGGAATGGTATCTGCAGTGTCTCTAAGTATGCCTGAACTTGGTCATACACAAAATAGGTTCTATTTAGACTTCATAGTTTCCTAATTCTCTCATGTGTGTGTAATTGGACAGAAATCATGCAATGAGAATGGACAAGGAAACCCAAACTAGATACTGGATGCATTAAAGAGATCTGTTTGCACCCTTTGTCAATCTGAGCTTTTCTCTACTCATGTTGACCTTTACAGTTCTGAGCTCCCCACCTTCTGCCTGAGTGCTTGCTGAAGCCAGTCTTGGAAGGTCTTTGCTTTCCAAGATCACTAATATATACCTAGGACTCCAATGGCTTCATTTTACTTATGCTTCAAGGATTTATTTAAAGACAATATCAATTTCATATATTCTTGTGACAAGAGGCTAATGGTCTAAAGTAGGATTTGCAAACAAGTGAATGATCCAATTTTGCCCATAGGTATCTTTTGCTTGGAATGATGTTTTTAAAATTTTGAATTTGAAAGCCCTTGGTTGGAGTAGCAGTGTCTCCCATCAATTTATGCTATCTGCTTGGCCCTGAGGAGATTTCAGTTTACAATCTTAGAGCCTTTTCAGTGACTGACTATTTAGAATTGAGAACATAATGTGGCAAGTCAGAAGATGACAATTGTTAGTTATCAATTTGAAAATTTAGAAGATGACAATTGTTAGTCATACATTTGGAAATGTAGTCTCTACCACATTTCACTGAGAGTGTGAAAACATTCTGTTATATAGCTAAATATGAATTTTCTTATTCAGACTTTTTTCATGTGGGATTAATTTCAATTTTAGACTCTTACATTATTATAAATTAACAAACAACTTGCTGCCTTTTAGAAAACACTAGATTATCTCTGGAAATAGTGTTCTTGTTACCAAGTTATAAATATTCTGTTTATTCTGGTTTATCTGCAATTTAACTTTTGTGAAGTTTGTTAAATATTTCTTAAAACTTGATGGTAAGCTTCTTTATATTTAAGTGAAGCAGTACACTTCTAAATATTATAAAAAAGAATCACACCAGACCCTTAGAAATGAGAAATGATACTATTTGACAGTTTATAATGTTATACAAAATTTAAATCAACTTATATTTGACTAATCATCTTATTACTTATCATTTACTTTACATTTTTACTAATTAAACTTAATTTGAAGGCTATTAAACTTTGTTAGAATTTTTATTTCTTTTTCAGTTGACATGTAATATCCCATAAAAAATGAAACACAAAAAAATGAACCCTACAAATAGTCTCAACGCAGCTCCTTATAGCCAATTTTTTTTTTTTTTTTTTGAGCATGGGCTTTACCAGGTCAGAAGCTGTGTGCCTTTATGGAGAGAAGATAGGTTCACATGAGGAAGAGAAAAAGTCCTTTGAAATAAAGATCAAAGGGTTCTCAGAGATCTTTAGACTTGCATCGTGCATGCTGAAACTGTCCCAAAAATGTGTTTTGTTTGTCCCAGTTTCCTTCTTGTTTTTTTAATTTGTATATGTGGAAAAATTTGTATATGTGACACATCTCAAAATATCAGACATTTTGGCGTCACAGGGCTGGCACCCCAAAGAGTAGGCAGTAACCAGCTAAAGGTAAATAGATGTTGCCCTGTCTAGATGTATCAAGTAGCCTCTAGCTCACCACATTTAAATCCAGGTTCCCTTCACTGGATCCTGTTACCTGCCTGACATTTGTGTTGGCAATGTCAGCTTTAGAGTTTCCATTCCACCCTTTTTTAAATGCCCACTAAGGACAAAGAGAAGCTGTGTTATCATTCAGGTAACTGCAAACTAATGTTTCCATTGAACATAACTTTTCTAAGTTGCCTCTTCCAGATGAGAATAAGGTTGGAAATAGGAAGATGTGGTTCATTTATGTACTGAAGTGGTTATTTACATAAATGAGACTTTGGAAAACATGATCCTCTGCTGATTCCCAGAGACACTAATTAATGCCCCTGTGGCACACAAATCTCCAGTGACAAATCAAAGATGCAGTCGTGGGGAGATGTGGCAAGTCTCTGTCCCTGAAGTGCCCCCTCCAGGTTCAATCAGAGCTGTCAGGGCAAGTGTCATACAGAGGTTGTGATGCTCTTGTTAGTTATGAGTTGGGTACATGTTCAGTGTTTTGACCAGTAACATTTGACTCTAGCCAGGATTAGAATTATTTTTAGGCAGTGTAACCCAGGCATAAATCATTCTCTCAAGCACCTCTACATGATGGGTTACCTTCAAAGTGCTTTGCCACTTCATGGAAGCAAATTGGAGTCTGGTGATGGGTTAGTGCTGAGCCGACATGGGGAAAAAAATCCAGGCTCTGCCATTTACTTACTATGTTACTTTGGACAAATTTCTTGATGGTTTGGGGGCTTCCTAGCTCCATTTTTATTTTATTTTTTAAAAATTTTTACTGAAGGACAATTGCTTTACAATAGTATGATAGTTTCTGCCATATATCAATATGAATCAGCCACAGATATACATACATTCCCTCCTTGAATCACTCTCCCACCTCCCACCCCATCCCATCCCTCTAGGTTGTCACAGAACACCAACTGTGAGCTCCCTGCATCATACAGCAAATTCTAACTGGCTATCAATTTTACATATGGTAATGCATATTTTTTCAGTGTTACTCTTTCAATTTTTCCCTCCCTTTCCTTCCCCTACTATGTCCACAAGTCTGTTCTCTATGTCTGCGTCTCCATTGCTGTCCTGCAAATAGGTTCATCAGTACCATCTTTCTAGTTTCCACATGTATGTGTTGACATATGATACTCATTTCTTCTCTTTCTGACTTACTTCATTCTGTATAGTAGGCTCTAGATTCATCCACCTCATTAGAACTGACTCAAATGTGCTCCATTTTATGAATGATGAATACTATTCCGTTGTATATATGTACCACAACTTCTTTATCCATTCATCTGTTGTTGGACATCTAGGTTTACATCTTAGGCATTGTCAATAGTGCCACAGTGAACATTGCAGTACATGTGCCTTTTAAAATTATGATTCCTTCAGGGTATATGCCCAGTAGTTGGGTCATATTGTAGTTTTATTCCTAGTTTTTAAAAGAATCTCCATACTGTGAATGTAAAAATATCGGTTACCTGTAGACTGATGAAAATTAAAGGAGATAATGTCTATAACAGGTGCTCATGGCAAAGAACACACCTGCCAATGCAAGAGGTGTAAGCGATGTGGGTTTGATCTCTGGATCAGGAAGATCCCCTGGAGGAGGGCATGGCAGCCCACTCCAGTATCCTTGCCTGGGATTCATGGACAGAGGAGCCTGGGAGGCTACAGTGCATGGGGTCACAAAGAGTCAAACACGACTGAGATGACTTAGCATGCACACAATGTATATAATGCACGAAGTGTGACGCCTGGGCAGAAGTGTTCAGAAATTGTAGAAAATCGCCATTGTAATCATGCCCCTCATTTGGAAAAGGTTGTACATGCCTGGCTCTGTAGCTTGCTATTTCCTATGTCCCCTCTGCCATTTGACCAACATCTTCCAGCAAACTGGCTCCAATATTCATCTATGTTCAAAAACATTTTGATTAAACCTTCTTGAGCTCTTACCCAACCTATTCTGGGTTTATTTAAGCTTTTAATTCTTAGACAAAGATCTTCTGATATCTGATACTGTTTTTCAAATAATACCTGCTGGTATCCATCCTCACGTATGACTCAGGGTTAGCTCCTATGTTACAGTAATACAAATGTTTGCCATTTAGGTGCATCTGCTATGCACCTGGCCCTGTGCTAAGTGCTGTAATGGAGAAGAATTGATTAAACCCTCACACCAAAGTTAAATGATGGAACTGAGACATAGTTATGGATAGCTATATCCATATGTCAAGGATAGCTGATACCAACGTCCAAGCTTTGGCCATTGTGAGCCACAGTCTGTATTATAGCTCCTAACCCTGAAGCCCTACCTTGCTGTTGACCCCATGGTGACATTCTGCTATGTTCAGTCTGGCCCACAGAACAAGTGAGAGAGACAGACATACATTTTCCTTTTATGCCAATTAAAATTTTATTCAACTTTAAAGAGTGAATTAAAACTCAGTCTCCTACCAAAGGGTTTCTAAACTGGCTTTTCCCTCATCTGAACTCCTATAGCAGTTATTCATTTGATTAATTATATAACTTTTCATTATGCACAGCTTTAATGTATTTCTTTATGCTTTATTTTGAAAATGTATTACTCTTTATTATCATTTAACTTTTTATATTTTCATATTATATAATCCCTACTAATCTGAAAATTCCTAGAAGTCGAATATTATACCTAACTTCAACTGAACCTAACTAAAAATGAGCATTTCACATGTTTTTTAAAAAATGTAAAGTGCTTTTAAAAAGTGTAAAGTATTATGTGGCTAGTAACACCTAGTGATATCTCTTCTAATTTCTGAAGAAACCATCTCTGTAACAAAAATATATACTTTTATCTGTATGACAAGAATGAGGAAAAAAATACAACCTAAGGATATCTTATAACTGTAAAACTAAAGAAGTTGAATTGAGAGCAGTAAAACCCCAATAGTCGATCTGTGCCTCTAATCCTGAACAGTGAAGTCATCATTGCATTCATTGAGGCCCAAGTAGGTGGCTCATCTCTTTGATGCCTGCCTTGTAATTCAGAAATAATGGTTTGTTTGCCGGCCAAACACTAGGAAAGAATCCCTGTACCGTGCAGGTGTTGTTTTATGAAACAACCAGAATTCTGTTGTTCTTTATCCTTTCCCCACCTTATTATACCCACTCAGAGACTGACACTCCCTGAAAACACTATTGCAGAGACAGTAGAAGAATGGCAGTAGAATAAGGCATTTAGTAACCACAAATATATTTCCAAAGGTGGAGCTAGAATTACCATGAGCACTGAATGGTGGGCTTGAATTTAATTATATATATATATATATACATGTAAAATAGCATTTAATTATGTATATATTCATAATTAGTATATAATTATATGTTACATATAATTTATTGTTAGTATATAATTATACATAATTATCATTTCAGTTCAGTTCAGTTGCTCCGTCGTGTCTGACTTTTGCGACCCCGTGAACCTCAGCATGCCAGACCTCCCTGTCCATCACCAACTCCCAGAATACACCCAAATCCATGTCCATCGAGTCTATGATGGCATCCAACCATCTCATCCTCTGTCATCCCCTTCTCCTCCTGCCCCCAATCTTTCCCAGCATCAGGGTCCTTTCCAATGAGTCAGCTCTCTGCATCAGGAGGTCAAAGTATTGGAGCTTCAGTTTCAACATCAGTCCTTCCAATGAACACCCAGGACTGATCTCCTTTAGGATGGACTGGTTGGATTTCCTTGCAGCCCAAGGGACTCTCAAGAGTCTTCTCCAGCCCCACAGTTCAAAATCATCAATTCTTCAGTGCTCAGCTTTCTTTATAGTCCAACTCTCACATCCATACATGACCACTGGAAAAACCATAGCCTTGACTAGACAAACCTTTGTTGGCAAAGTAATGTCTCTGCTTTTTAATATGCTATCTAGGTTGGTCATAACTTTTCTTCCAAGGAGTAAGCGTCTTTTAATTTCATGGCTGCAATCACCATCTGCAGTGATTTTGAAGCCCAGAAAAATAAAGTCAGCCACTGTTTCCACTGTTTCCTCATCTATCTGCCATGAAATGATGGGACTTGATGCCATGATCTTAGTTTTCTGAATGTTGTTTTAATTATATATAAATATAATTAAGTAATATATACCATTAGTCCATTACGTTAGAGGAACAAGGCAGGGATAGCTGAGACTACTCCCACCTGTAGATAGCAGCAGTATACTAGTCAGTCCTATTGACTAAACATTTGATGGAGAATTTTGGTTACCAAACAGTTCTCAGGTTGTATCTAACTCCAAGATGGGAATTCCACTACCCATCTGGATAATGAATTCAGTCCAGAAATAGTCATATGATCTTTGTTATAGTTAAAGCTTGCATTTGGCCCCATGGAACAGAAAAGTGGACATATTCACTTGGATAACTAATGGGCCTCTTTTTGTGTATAACAACAATGCAGAGGTAGTTAACTACCGGGCAGCTATAGTGCTTGGCTAAACAAAGTATCAGACACAGGCTTCTTTGGCTCACCCTCCTTAGAATTCAGTTTATCTCCAATTGCTGATCTTCTCATGGCCAGCAGATGGCTGCTTTACCTTTAGTATTTCAAATGCATTATAGGCAGGAAAAAAGACATGTTAAGGGCTAAAGGCCTGTGCAAGCTAAACCTACTGTCTTTTAAATAGCTTCCACAGAAGGTCCCATTCAGTGATTTCTACTTATATCTTGTTCAAAACTGTATCACATGTTTAGTTAATGTTTAGCTTCAAGGAAGACTGGGGTGTAATTTTTGTTCAGAAGACTTCCCTGCTGCAAACAAAATAATATCAGATAGAGATAAGGGCTAATGAAAGATCAGAGTTAAAGGACAGAATGAAGTAGAGTGAGGTGGGAGTGGAGATGTTCCTTAGATCACACAAGGCTTTGTAGTATACTCTAAGAAGTTTGGATTTTATTATTTGATGCATAATTGGAGGACACTGAAGGATTTTAAGCAGATGAGTGCCCCTGTTTGGGTAAAATAGGTTGAGAGAAGAAGAAAGAAAATGGGAGTGCTCTTAAGGATTTCAAACTATTCTTGATCCAGTAAATCATGGTAACTTGTACTGGATTGGTTGAGTGAATATAGATGGAAGAAAACAATTTAAGAATATTTTAAACATAGAATTGAAAAGACTTTCAGATGGAATGAATGCAGGTAGAAAAGAAGTGGGGAAGTTTCCAGGTGTTTAGCTAGAGAAACTGTATTAATATTCATGCCAATCACTGTAATGGGAAGAACCAAGAATAGACAACAGATCTGACAGTGTGAGATTTCAAGTGGTCATATTTGGTTATGGAAAGTTTGAGATTTCAATGACACATCAAAGTCAAAGTGTCAAGGTGACAATGAATTATGTGAATTTGTAGCTCAGAGAATGGGCATGACCTACAGATATAATTTTTATGTCAACAACCAACAGATAATATTTAATGACATATATATTACAAAAAGCCCATCAGGATAAAGCTAGACGTTAAAGGGGATTTAAACTTGCAGGGTAAACCTGCAAAGAAATTGATAGAGTGACTGGAAAAGTGAACATGAACCAAGAGATGTCCATGAATTTCAGGAAAAAAGGGGTGCCTGAGAATTTTTAAAGAAAAAAATATATATATATAAGTACATATTTTTTTATATATTTCATTTAAGTGCCTTTGATTCAGTTTCTTTGAAGGCAAAATTAATTCACAGTAATTGGAAATGAGGCAAAACTAGTGGCTCTCAGTGTTGGAAATTATGACGTAAAGATACAATAAAAACAGAGGTGTTATTTGTTTCATGTGTAAGCATTTTAGACATAGTTTATAGTCATATATGAATATGAATCCATGTACAAGTATATTTATCTATATACATTTTTATGTGTGCTCTGATCAAGTCTAAGCAATACCACGTATCTTTATATTTTTAAATATTTTTCTTCTCCTGGTAGAGGAAAATTCAAAATTTATTTTTTACTTTTAACTTTCCCTTAAGAGGTATAGTTTCTGGTTCAAGAAAAGCAATCTCTCACTGCAACATCACAAGGACTAGGAAAAAGTCAGAATGTCTGGAAAATGATAACAGGTTTAAACATGTGAAACAAATGTTCAAAGATAGAATCAAAGGGCAAACATCAAGGTGAAGATAAAGAAATAAACTATACAGAGATAATAAAGATAATCCACAAAACTAAACACACACACACACTCACACAACTCTAATTTTATCTTGAGTAAATTGAGTGGATATTTTTGAGCTTTGTTTTTCATTTATAGTTTGCCCCGGGATAAAACGATAAGCTCTATTAATCAGAAAAGGTTAATGGCATATTATTTCTTTGGTAGATGGATAACAGTTTCTGGACCAAGTTGTTTGTAACTTCTGTCCAAGTGGACTATTATACCTTAGCAGCAAATCACATGAAAATGTCAACCATGTGTTTGATTTTACCCACTTTACAGAAAGAAAAAAAAAAAAATCCTACAAGGAGCATTATAGGATAATAGAATATGTAAAATGAATCATTTTTTAAGGGGTCTTTTCCAATTCTATTCTCCTTGGTTGAATTCCTTCCCAATTTGGCCCTCAGATATGCATTTTATTATTGGAAGATGTGTTTGTGACAAGGGTACTAAGAGCTCACGTTGAGTTAACTCCCATTTATCAAACAATTCCCTCTCACCCAAAAATTCCCAGAGTAGTAACTACTAGCAATTCTCCTTTATTTGTACTCTCCATTTGTACCTGGTGAATTCTATATTATATTAATTCATAAAACCAGCTCTGCCAGACTCCCTATGGTTACAGTTATTAAGGCTGTAACTGAAATGATATTCCTCATATTGATCTTCAACCAGAAGTTTTTGTCCCGAAGCTTTTGTTTCACATTAAGACACTAATGATCGCCTCCACCAAATGAGCAGCTTAATAGTCACAAAAAGCTGAATGAAAATATTTTGATCATCACCTTTGAGAACACTGTATTCCAACATCTTTCCCATCTGTAATTGGCAAACACTAACAGAGCTTTCAGTTCAAAAAAACAAACAAAATGCTTTAAAGAACCTTTTTTTTCCCTTTTACAAAAATCATCTCTGTTTTCATTTGTTTTCACCAACTATTTTTAGCTTTACATACTCTGTTTGCTTTCCAGGTCATATCAATACTGTTGCCTAGGGATTATTTTTAATATTCTAATTTTTAACAGTGTTTCATTTCTTTTCTATGAGAATAAGATGTTGTGAATACAGTTAAAATGACAGAAATTAGGAAGCGCTTTAGAGTACCTGTTTGGTTTGTTAAGAGAATTGATACAGGTTAGTCAGTGTAGACTCCCCCACATCTAGAGGGACAGAGGAGCTACTTGATGGTTCTTATCTCCTCCTGGAAAAAACATAGAATAATGACTCTATAATGAAGCTTTTATACAAACACAGTGTATCCTGAAAAATATGAACAGTATTTTTTGAAATTGATCAAATGGGAAAAAAATTTCTGTAGGTATTAATTAGACATATTAACGTTATTCACTTCACTGTTAAAATAGTAACAACACTACTGAGACTTTGTATCCAAGTTTTAAGTCAACTTCATATTGTAGACTATTAACTTTCCTAGGAACCTGCAGATGCATAATTTAAAAATGGATACTCTGTAGTGGTGGACTTATGCATACGTAGAAAGAAAACTAGAGAGGGTTAAAAAACATCAAGCTGAATGTTTATGGGTCATTAGATCTTTAATGCATCTCATGGGCTCCTAAACCAATGAACTGAGAGCCTTGGGAAGCCTCTAGGCTGACCCAAGTAGAAGAAATGAGGAAGAGCACAAGTATTACCAGTGCTCAATGCTATTAAATATTCACAAAAGACTAATTTGGAAATGTATTAACCACATAGTAAGTTAAGGCCCATCACGGATCAAAAGCCAAGTTTTGGGACAGAAAGCAATTGTTGGAAATAATTGGCTGATATTCAGGGAGGACAGAGTGAAGGGAGAAGACTGATAGAAAATGACTTGATAGCCTTTTAAGGCCTGTGATTGGCAGAGTTCCCTGTGATAATGATCTGCTTCCCTTAGTGTTTCTTCTCTTAGGAGACACGTGCCTGAAAAAAAGAAGCTCTGTTGTCTCTATGGATATGGAGCAGGCTTGTACATAGACTGAAGGAACAAAATTACCTCCACCATTTTTATTCTCAACCACAGATCCTGGGGTGAATAGAACTTTCTAAAATCATCTTCAGAAGCCACTATAATTCCTTTACACTTCAGACTTCTTCCTTGAACTTGGAAATTAGTACAGTATTTTTAGGGTGGCCTCTCTTAACTACCGCAAACCTTCAGTATCTCAAGGGCTATGAAAAATGGTCATCTTGAAAACCCAAACTCATAGCAGATGTAGTTTCAATAAAAAAAGAAAAAGTCAAATTTAGTAATAGAAACAGATATATATTTGAATAATAGTGATAATGTAATCAATATAAGTGAGTAATATGATGTATGTGTGTGCTGTGTGCTGAGTTGATCGGTTGTGTCCTGACTCTGCAACCCTGTGGACTGTAGCTCACCAGGCTCTTCTGTCCAAGGGTTTTCTCCAGGCAAGAATACTGAAGGGTGTTGTCATGCCCTCCTTCAGAGGATCTTCCCAACCCAGGGCTTGAACCCCGGTTTCCTGCCTTGCAAGCTGATTCTTTATGGTCTGAGCCACTAGGGAAGCCCAAGAATACTGGATTGCATAGCCTATCCCTTCTCCAGGGGAACTCCTTACACAGGAATCGAATTGAGATCTCCTGCATTGTAGGCAGATTCTTTACAGCTGAGCTACCAGGGAGGCCCAATAAAATATATACAATACCTTAAAGAAATTATTATTTTATAATATATTAAAAATAGAATGCATATTACTATCTAGAGAGAAATTTTTATCACTGGCAAATATTAAGGGAATCACTACATGGTCAAGCTTGAGAAAAAACTGAGTTCCTATATTTTGAAAGATTCTTCTGTATTACCCGTTGATCATGTGAGAAAGAGAGGTGACCTCATTCCTTAAGTAAAATACATAAGGATGCTCTTGTCACACATTATAAAGATTCACCAAAGTTATTTTGTATTGATGAAAAATGTTAAGTGAGCAATGATATGGGAAACTTTACTAATATTCATCTATTCAGTAATCAGCTCAGTTCAGTTCAGTCGCTCAGATATGTCCGACGCTTTGCGACCCCATGAACTGCAGCATGCCAGACTTCCCTGTCCATCACCACTTCTGGAACTTGCTCAAACTCGTGTCCATTGATGTCAGTGATGCCCTCCAACCATCTCATCCTTTTCATCCCCTTCTTCATTCAGTCTTCATCAGGGTCTATTCTAATGAGTCAATTCTTTGCATGAGGTGGACAAAGTATTGGAGCTTCAATTTCAACATCAGGGCTTCCATTGAATATTCAGGACTGATTTCCTTTACATTGACTGGTTTGATCTGCTCCTTGCAGTCCAAGGGTCTCTCAAGAGTGTTCTCCAGCACCACAGCTCAAAAGCGTTCTTCAGCACTCAGCCTTCTTTATGGTCCAACTCTCACATCCTTACATGACTACTGGAAAAACCATAGCTTTAACTAGAGAGAACTTTGAAGGCAAAGTAATGTCTCTGCTTTTTAATATGCTATCTAGGTTTGTCACAGCTTTTCTTTCCAGAGGCAAGCATGTTTTAATTTCATGGCTGCAGTCACCATCTTCAGTGAGTTTGGAGCCCAAGAAAGTAAAGTCTGTTACTGTTTCCATTGTTTCCCCATTCATTTGCCATGAAGTTATGGGACCAGATGCCATGGTCTTAGTGTTTTTGATGTTGAGATGTAAACCAGCTTTTTCACTCTCATCTTTCACTTTCCTCAAGAGGCTCTTTAGTTCCTCTTTGCTTTCTGCCATAAGGATGGTGTCATCTGCATATCTGAGGTTGTTGATATTTCTCTCAGCAATCTTGATTCCAGCTTGTGCTTCATCTAGCCTGGCATTTTGCATGATGTACTCTGCATTTAAGTTAAATAAGCAGGATGACAATATATGGCCTTGATGTACTCCTTTTCCTATTTGGAACCAGTCCATTGTTCCATGTCCAGTTCTAACTTGCTTCTTGACCTGCATACAGATTTCTCAGGAGGCAGGTAAGGTGGTCTGATATCCCCATCTCTTGAAGAATTTGCCAGTTTGTTGTAATCCACATAGTCAAAGGCTTTAGCATAGTCAATGAAGCAGAGGTAGATGTTTTTCTGGAATTCTCTTGCTTTTTCTATGATCCAGTGGATGTTGGCAATTTTACCTCTGGATCCCCTGCCTTTATAACTCCAGTTTGAACATCTGGAAGCTCCTGGTTCACGTACTATTGAAGCCTAGCTTGGAGAATTTTGAACATTGCTTTGCTAGCAAGTGAGATGCGTGCAGTTGTGCGGTAGTTTGAACATTCTTTGGCATTGCCTTTCTTTGGGCTTGGGGAGAAGGTAATGGCAACCCACTCCAGTATTCTTGTCTAGAGAATTCAGACAGAATTCTTGTCTGAAGATGAGCCTGGCAGACTACAGTACATGGGGTCACAAGAGTCGTACACGACTGAGTGACTAACAATTTCGTTGGGATTGGGATGAAAACTGACCTTTTCTGGTCCTGTTGCCGCTGCTGAGTTTTCCAAATTTGCTGGCATATTCAGTGCAGCAGTTTCACAGCATCATCTTTTAGGGTTTTAAATAACTTAGGTGGAATTTAATCACCTCCAGTAGCTTTGTTCATAGTGATACTTTCTAAGGCCCGCTTGACTTCACATTCCAGGATTCTAGCTCTAGTGAATGATCACACCATCATGATTATCTGGGTCATGATCTTTTTTATATAGTTCTTCTGCGTATTCTTGCTTCCTCTTAATATCTTCTGCTTCTGTTAGGTCCATACCATTTCTGTCCTTTATTGTGCCCATCTTTGCATGAAATGTTCCCTTTAGTTCAGTTACTCAGTCCTGTTCGACTCTTTGCAACCCCAAGAACTGCCAACACGCCAGGCCTCCCTATCCATCACCAACTCCTGGACTTTACTCAAACTCATGTCCATCCAGTCAGTGATGCCATCTGACCATCCCATCCTCTGTCATCCCCTTCTCCTTCCACCTGCAATCTTTCCCGCATCACGGTCTTTTCCAATGAGTCAGTTCTTCGCATTAGGTGGCCAAAGTATTGGAGTTTCAGCTTCAACATCAGTCCTTCCAATGAATACTCAGAACTGATCTCCTTTAGGATGGGTTGGTTGGATCTCCTTGCAGTCCAAGGAACTCTCAAGAGTCTTCTCCAACACCACAGTTCAAAAGCATCAATTCTTCAGCACTCAGCTTTCTTTATAGTCCAACTTTCACATCCATACATGACCACTGGAAAAACCATAGCCTTGACTAGACAGATCTTTGTTGACAAAGTAATGTCTCTGGTTTCTAATATGCTGTCTAGGTTGGTCATAACTTTCCTTCCAAGGAGTAAGTGTCTATTAATGCAACCTTTCATGACTGCAGTCACCATCTGCAGTGGTTTAGGAGCTCAAAAAAATAAAGCCTGCAACTGTTTCCACTGTTTCCCCATTTATTTCCCATGAAGTGATGGGACCAGGTGCCATGATCTTAGTTTTCTGAATGTTGAGCTTTAAGCCAACTTTTTCACTCTCCTCTTTCACTTTCATCAAGAGGCTTTTTAGTTCCTCTTCACTCTCTGTCATAAGCGTGGTGTCATCTGCATATCTGAGGTTATTGATATTTCTCCTGGCAATCTTGATTCCAGCTTGTGCTTCATCCAGCTCAGCATTTCTCATGAAGTATTCTGTATATAAGTTAAATAAGCAGGGTGACAATATACAGCCTTGACGTACTCCTTTTCCTATTTGGAACCAGTCTGTTGTTCATGTCTATTCTAACTGTTGCCTCCTGGCCTGTATACAGATTTCTTAAGAGGCAGGTCCAGTAGTCTGGTATTCCCATCTCTTTCAGAATTTTCCACAGTTTATTGTGATCCACACAGTCAAAGGCTTTGGCATTGTCAATAAAGCAGAGATAGATGTTTTTCTAGAACTCACTTGCTTTTTCAATGTTCCAGAAGATGTTGGCAATTTGATCTCTAGTTCCTCTGCCTTTTCTAAAACCAGCTTGAACATCTGGAAGTTCACAGTTCACGTATTGCTGAAGCCTGGCTTGAAGAATTTTGAACACTACTTTACTAGTGTGTGAGATGAGTGTAATTGTGCGGTAGTTTGAGCATTCTTTGGGATTGCCTTTCTTAGGGATTGGAATGAAAACTGACCTTTTGTGGCCCCTGCTGAGTTTTCCAAATGTTCCCTTGGTATCTCTAGTTTCCTTGAAGAGATCTCTAGTCTTTCCCATTCTGTTGTTTTCCTCTATTTCTTTGCATTGACCACTGAGGAATTCTTTCTTATCTCTCCTTGATGTTCTTTGGAACTCCACATTCAGATGGATGTATCTTTCCTTTTCTCCTTTGTCTTTCACTTCACTTCTTTTCTCAGCTGTTTGTAAGACATCCTCAGGCAGCCATTTTGCCTTTTTGCATTTTTTCCCCTCGGGGATGATTTTGATCACCACCTCTTGTACAAGTCATGAACCTCCGTCTTCAGGCACTATCAGGTCTAATCCCTTGAATCTATACATTAATAGATTTTCTCAAAGTTTCCTTTGCAGTTTTCAAAACAATTAGGGAAATTCTCAATAAAAAAATAAACCTATTGCTTTGTTAATTTATTTGCTTCACATTTATCAAGAATAAAGAGGAGTTGATATTTGTATGCAGAAGTCAAGCTATTAATAAATTAACAATTATATATCCAAAATGACCCTGGCCTTTTGGCAACTGATACCTTCTCTGATGGCCCATCAGCTAAATAATCCACCTGCAATGCAGGACCCACAGGCAATGCAGTTTCAATTGCTGCTTCAAGAAGATCCCCTGCTGGAGGGCATGGCAACCTACTCCGGTATTCTCTGGTATTCTCTGGGAAATCCCATGGTCAGAGGAGCCTGACTGGCTACAGTCCAAAGGGTCACAGAGAGTCAGACATGTCTGAAGATACATACACCAACACTGGGAAGCTGGTTAATATTGTTAGATAATAGCAGAAGAAATCACTTACTGTTAAATAGTGAAAAACAACTAACAAATTGGAAAATCTATATTAAAATCATCTTGTCAGTTTTTTAGATTGCAAATATAGAAACCCAATTTAAACTAGTTTAACTAGAAAAACTGTATTAATTCATATAGTGTATACTAATTATCTATCATTGCATTATTAACCATCCCCACCTGTTTATGTAACTTATAAATCTTCAGGTTGATGAGGATGCAGTAGGGAAGGCTCATCTCCTAGGCCGAGGCAGTTCATCTCAGGCCTGGAGGATTTACTTCCAAGATAGCTCACTCACATTACTGGAATGTCAGCTCGGTTGTCTCCTGGAAGCCCAATTGGAGGTGAGGGTTGAGAGGCTATTTCCTTCCACATGGACTCTCCTTGGCCTATTCAGCTTCTTCATGACACAGTGACTAGGTTCTAAGAGTTAGTGTCTCAAGAGGACCAGATGAAAGTTGTATGATCTTTTAGGTACTGGTTTTGGAGGCCACGTAATGTCACTTTTGTGGTAGTTACAGACCCCTAATTTGAGAGAAAGGAATATATAAATTCTTAGTGGAAGACTGTCAGTGTGATGTTGTAAGAAGAACATGTGGAATGGCAGATCTTGTGAACACCTTGGGAAACTAAATCAGCCACTTGGTCAAAATTTGAGAAGGCTCTATCCTCTACTCCTGCCCCTTGCTCTCCAAATACTAGCTTTTTTCTCCCCTACTACAGATAGTCTTTCTCAAGAAAGTGAGTAAGGTGAGAGCTGGTAGTCTACATGTGTGGAGAGGTCTATTGTAGAAGAAAAAATCCTTCCCCATATCTTTGAGCCAGAAAAATCCTAGGCAAAGACTCAAATTGGCTTTGTTTTGTTCATGGAGCTATTCTTAGACCAGTCACTGGTCCAGTTGGATTGGGGACTTAAAAAACAAAGGACAGAAAAGGCAAGGTTATAATTTGGACAGAACCTACCAGGATGATTTCATTGGATTAGAAAAGGTCATCCTCATTCTCACCAAAGAGGAACTGCATTCAGGACAGATAACATAAAGTATATACACTATAGCATTTGATAACAGGAAGAGGCTTTTGCATTTATCTACCTTTTACTTTCTATTGTATATTCATTTGCTTGTTCATTCATATAACCATGCACGGAGATCTGACAAGCAGTGTTCTACATCAGTGATTGTCAAAGGGTGATCTAGAGATTCCTGTGGGTTCCTTTGTATTTCAGGGGATCCCAGAGGTCCAATCGATTTTCATAACAATTCTAAATTAGTATATATATTTTAAAAATATAAACCAATGCCTTTCAACTCACTATATGTTTTTTGTTTTGAAAAAAGTTATTTTCATAAACATATGTTATTTATGTTAACAAGCAAAGTTTTTATTATTGCTATGTGTAAATTAATACACAAGTATTTTTTTTAATTACTCAATTTTAGTTCCTAATATAACAAATATTGTTTGATATATCCCCCATGGAAAAGGTTTTCAAGGTCTTTAAAGAACTTAAAATGTTTTGAGTGTAAAGTCTGCAGAAAAATGTTTGAGAACCTCTGACTAAGTCAAGAATCTGGCATTCACAGGACTTCCCTGCTGGTCTGGTGGTTAAGAATCTGCCTTGCAACTCAGGGGATGCCTGTTTGATCCCTATTTGGGGAAATAAGATCCCACATGCCATAGGACAACTAAGCCCACACGTGCCACAACTAGAGGGAAGCCCACGAGCTGCAACTAAGACCCAACACAACCAAAAATAAGTAAATATTTTTAAAAAAGGAATCTGGAATCCAGGAAAGTAGACTAAGTTTCTATTCTGGAGTGCAGTAGACATACTAACCTATTTTGAGAAGGATTCCAAAGTTTGTCATGCAGCAATGTACTTATCTACCAAATTTTCAGTCTCCTGCCTAAGACTCAAAGTTCTTAGAGAGTGAGGACTTTGTATTATTTTCAGGAAAAAAAATGTTAAATAGTGATAGTTTGATTTTACAAAATGAACTACAAAGAAGCACTCAGTTTTATGCATGTATGAACCCCATTGAGGGATAAAGTCTCTCTTTCATGCTAACTTATTCTTGAGGTGGCAAAAAATGAAACTGAGAGTTTATCAATTAGTTTGAAAGTTCTCGTTAAAATTTTCAGTTTTTCACAAACTGATATTGCCTAAATATTGTCTAAATTGACTAAGAAGTGTTCATGACAACCGGTTTGTAAAATTCATTGTACTCAGAAAAATAGCATTATGTCAAGCACATTTTGGTAATTTGGAATTGTTAGAAAAATAAAATGTTTTGGCTGATTTTTTTTCTCTGACATTGTGTTGAGTTCTGCTGTTTTTTGAAGGTATATTATATGTCCTTCATAAATCTTGAGTTTTGTTTTCTGAGATTAGGTGTGGAATGTAACATAGAAACAGTAAATTTTTCGAGCTGTTGAAGATTGTTGGCTCCAATCTTCTAATTTCACAGGTAGGTTAAGTCATCAAGTAGCTAACTATCCCACGTTGTGGCCAACGGGTCGATGGCCAAGAAATCCACCTGAAACTCCCATTGAATATTATTTGGTGGATTAAGAATGTGGGCAAACTAGGGTCAGATCCTGGTTTAACAATGTACTAACTGGGGGATATTTTACATGTTCCGTAATCTCTTTGTGTCTCAGTTTCCTCACTAAAAAAACAATAACAGTCTTAAATTAGCTGAAAATGCACAGAATCTAGGCAGACCAAGTTGAACAGAAGCATCCCCTATAAGAGAATCAGTCCTTTAAACTCATTGTCTCACTTCATCTCCACACCTGCAAGGTAGGTTTTAGTAGTATGGAAACTAACAAGGTTACAGAGCACAGATACGGCCTTTAATTAAGGAAGCAAATTCCAGGGTGTAAATGGTGCTGTAATTCAGGAGTTCTTCCTATCTTTTTAGCTATTTGAGGTTTATCCTCATTTACAGTCACCTAGATAGGTGCAGGAGAAGGCAATGGCAACCCCCTCCAGTAATCTTGCCTGGAGAATCCCAGGGATGGGGGAGCCCAGTGGGCTGCCTTCTATGGGGTTGCACAGTGTCGGACACGACTGAAGCGATTTAGCAGCAGCAGCAGCAGCAGGAGATAGGTGCAATGGATTCATCAGCTCTAATTTAATCTCACTGGTATAAGTAGTCGTCCCTTTATTTGGCTGGCATTACCCCTCACCATTCCTGACGTTTCCAGGACTGTCTTCATACCCTTTCATCTTTACCATTGTTTTGGACAAGCCAAGTCTAGACATCCATTCAGAGCCTAGAATAAGGATAGCCCCCTTTCCTCACTGTTGTTCTTTCATTCTGGAAAATGTTTTCCAGTTATTCAGAACTGCTTTCATTCACAGCCTGAGATTACCAGATTATATTCTTTGACAATGATTTTGGAATCTCCAGACATGGAGACTGAATCCTAGAAGACTGAAATTCTAGAAGTAGAGTCTTGGGCTTACTTAGAATAGGATATCCAAGGAAATTATTAACATGCTCTTCTGCAGTGATTACAACATGTGACTGATCACAAGAATCATTGGCAGAGCTTTTAAAAATACAGATTGCTGAACTTAACCTAGATCTTAGGAATTAGAATCCAGCTTATAGCTATTCACTAGGTCCCAAAGCTTTCAGGCTACAAAGTTAAACAAAACGAAGAGCACTATCTATTGGTCAGACTGCTTTGAAACTGAGTCTGTGAAGCCAGTAGCACTACACTATACAAATTCAGTTTGCATTAAGAAGCTAGAAATGTTCACCTTCTACTCTGCATGTAAGGTTCCACCTTCTTCTGTTATGGACAAGTTAGACATAGTTCATCTGTCTTTTTTAAATCAACAATTTCCAAAGGAGTGTGTGTGTGTGTGTGTGTGTGTTTGAGAAAGACAGAGAGATAGAGACAGAGGGGGACTTAGAGAAAGACAAGAGGACATTGGTTATTGCAGAACCAACAGAGTATCACCTATATGGCTCCATAACACTTTTATGGACTTGTTTTATGCTGCCATTCACATAAAAACTCAGCTTCTGCTAGGATAGGAATTAATACATTAGTAGAATCTGCCTTCAGTAAGGCAAATATTTGATGCTGAAAGAAACTCAGATATATTTTAGCTAACCATGTTTACCAGCTGGTTCAAGTGCTTGGTGAACAGGGTCACACAGAATTTGAATGAGATGTTATTCTGTAATAAGGGTTCTGTCTGTATGTATCAGAGCCCTCACTAAGCAGCAGGGATACTAAACATATAATCTTGTCCCAGGAAGTAGAATGAGAAGGATTCCCTCAGCAACCAAGCATGAATCAGGTCCTGTCTATCACTGGGGAAGATCAGGGGGGTAAAGGCTAGCTGTCAAGGCTGGGAGATCAATCTTATAGATTAAGTTGATACTAGAGGCCAGCAGGAAAGATATGAAAGGGTCACAGGAATTCTCAAATTTGGACCTAACATGTAGGCCTGACTGGCACTAGGAATTCAGGGTGGCTTTTCATGAACTTGGAGTCTTGAGAGGCTCACTGACTATTCATCTTCTTAAGACAGTGGGACAAAGAAGACATATTTTTGCTCCTTTTATAACTGGTTCTGGAGCTCTGCTAAGCCACTTAGAACTACTCTTCAGAATCTAGGATAAGCAAAGGTAGAAGGTTTGCAGGGCTGTTGGGTGTTACCAGATGTTGTAATGTATTCATAACCAATGATTAATTATTATCAGCTTCAAGGGGTCCATGTTATTGGAATTATAAAGGCTTAAATTCTCTGTCAGATTTAAGGCATGTTTCTTCTGTGTAAAGGTAACAATGATTAATGAGGAAAATGGGAATGACTTTAGGGGACACCATCAAAGACTGCCATTTTTCTTTGTACTGTTATAAGCATATCTTTGAAAAAAAATAAAGTATATTAAAGTATCAAAAATAGGATCAGGAAAGAAATAGGATTACATGAAGGGGAAATAAAAATATATAGTGACAGAAAGAGTCACATCGTTCCAACATGAGTATGAGAATAAGACTTGGTAAAACACTCTGTAGATTTCTCTGTTTTGGATCTTTTTTTTAAGCTAAAGATAAAATGCTGTCAGATTAAAACTTTGTTTATTTTAAGCAAAATTGACCAAAATAAATAGACACTATCCTTAAATTAGAGTTTGAAGTTGGAACCACATTAGAAGGTAATCTTTTTAAATCATCAAGTTGACACAGTGGAGTAAAATAAAGGCATGAACTATTAGGCAAGCCAGAAGTTTCTCCTTTGTGACTGCCTTTGCTCTTCAGAGCTCTTTCCTTCTTTGACTAGTAGCCCATGGCAGTCCACTGCAACTAAGGAGGTCAGCAATCCAGCAGCCCAAGTTTCATGAAGAATGGACAGAAACATGTAACCTGAAATGACACAGCCGCTGATGCAGCTTGTTGCTCAGTTAGCTTATATTTTGAAGTATATTATGTGAACTGAATTGCAAAGAATAGCATTCGACAGGGTGAAGGGTTGCGTATATTACAGAGAAGGCAAGATTCTTGGGGAGGCAAAAGTCTGAAGGACAAGTGCCTTTAGCACCAACTGAAAGTCTATCTGTAAAAATGTGACCTCAAAAAACTGAACAGCACTGCATAGCCAATCGAGGGAGAGCAAACTGGACAAACTTACTTAGTTGTATTGCTTACTTAGAAATACTCTTTGATGCCTTTGATTTGAATAAAGCAGGACTATTTTCTTTATCCTTATTTTCATCTGTATTTAGGTTGGCATGTCCCAGTTAAAAGAGAACTGCAGGTTTTACTCTTTGCGGCCTCAGGAAACACTGTGGATCACTACAGAGTCTGATCTAATATCTAGTACTTAATATATCTGAACCTCAGCTTTTAAATCCATGATACTAATTAAAGAGACTGATTTTTATAGATCAAATGACATTTGGGATGTAAGTAAAAAACAAATATTTTTTATTATCATAATAATAATACCTAGTTTGTGCTGGACTCAATACTGTATTTTGCTCATTGAACTAACCAAGGAAATACTCATTTATACTCTAGCCTAATTTCCCTATCTTCCAAAAGGATATAATAATTTCCTGTATATTGTACAATACTGTTGTTTTTATAAATGAGCAAATTATATGAATTCATTTGGGGACATAAACTGAAATCTTTTATTGATATTTTAATATTCACCTTAGCAACATTCATCCCATGCCTATCATATGCCAAGTACTGTGCTGGTCTTTGGGATTAGTAGGATGAACTGCATACAGTCACTACCTTAAAATCAAAATACATTTCTTCTCTTTTTAATTTACATTATCCCTATGGAAACCTTCTTTGCCCCATTATTTTTAACTATTAGCACAGATTTAAGCTCATGTACTTTGAACTTTTCCCATATTTTTCCTGGCTTCAAATTTCGATCCTCTCATTGATTTTTTTATCTAAGATCAGGGTAGGAGCAGGTCATTATGACATGGGAGATATATATATATATATATATATATATATTTTTTTTTTTTTTTTCAAATTACAGCTCCCTCTAATTGCAGTGCTACCTAATGCCTATAATCCCTGCAACAGTAAGAGTTGTTACTTACAATTGTGTTTTCTTCAAGTATGTTTGGAGGTCCACAAATAGAAAGAGTTGTGATCATTTCTTTAGAAATACCTTTTCTTTATGGTTAGGATGAATTTTACCTTCTTCACCACACAATGTAGACTACCCTTATTAATTGCTATTGTAAGAAGTCTTTTTATCTTTTGTCAGTATCATCAAAGGGACTTAATAAATCATATGAAAGTGATTTCTCCTAAGCAAAAATTTTAAATTATTTCATAAAATGAAAGAAAAAAAGTATTATATCCTAAGTTTACAAGAATGATATGAAATATATATTTTAAATAATTTAATCCCAAATTCAATAACTTTACCAAATCTTTCAACCCCTGTCTTATTCCTTTTCTTCTTTAAACTGAGACCTCAAATTAACTTCTCATAGCTGTCTACAGTATGTCCTGTTCCCTGTGAAAAACCCCACCAATCTCCTGTAAAGGATATTTAATAAATATTTTTTACATCCCTTCAGAAAACTTTGCCATTAAGTTATCATTGAGCTTGTGGCCAAAATTTCAAAAATAATTCTCAACTGTTTCTTTTTTATTGATTCTGATTTGGGTGTGTCTTTCATTGTGGTTGGATGAGGAAAATCAAATCATTAGTAAAGCCACATATAACCAAGGAAATTTGAGCATATAAAATAGGAACAAAATCATGTTTTCCTCTTTTATGATTAAAAGTTAGCAATCTTTATTTAAATTAGTTCGGCTTACAAAGACCAAGAATGTGACATTTGCATCTTGAAAAAAATTATTTTGAAAACTTAATAAGTTAGTTTTCTCTTTTAAAATTTAGTGTATATAGTTTTCATTTTAAGAGATTATATTACAAAACCCATTTATTATAAAAATTTCCTTTAGCATACGACCTGAAACTTTGGTTCCTAGGTTTATTTTGCACCTGTTTGATGCCATGATTTAAAGTTCTTATTCGTCATTTTGAACTGCCACTAAGTTCAAATCCCTATCCTCAAACCAATATAATGACCATTCTATATCCCTTTATCTTCAAAATATTCCCACTTGGTCCTATATTTTATTATGCTTCACATTTCCCTTAAAATATCTCTAAATGAACCACAGAGGATTCTCCCCTAAATGCTCAGGATCACAGTTTGGGAACAATTACTCCATGTGACTGATTTCTCCCCAAACGCTTTGATCATTTAAAAATGATGGCCCTTGCCGAGAGCGCTAATGAGCTAACTTGTGCATTGTGGTGGGTTACACAATGGAGGATAAAATATGGGCTGGGAGTTAGACGCCCTCTTTATTCATCCAAGGGGAGCATTAGTGAGAGTGTTATTTTAAAAAAATTAATACAATTTTGGCAGCTTCTCTTGATTTGAAAATGAAAAGGTTTTAAGTAGGTAACTAGCAAAGAGGCTTTCTTTTTTCTTGGTTCAGTTCAGTTCAATTCAGTTCAGTCACTCATTCATGTCCGACTCTTTGCAACCCCATGGATTGCAGCACACCAGGCCTCCCTGTCCATCACCAGCTCCCCAAGTTTACTCAAACTCATGTCCGTTGAGTCAGTGATGCCATCCAACCAGCTCATCCTCTGTCGTCCCCTTCTCCTCCTGCCTTCAGTCTTTCCCAGCATCAGGGTCTTTTCAAATGAGTCAATTCTTGGCATCAGGTGGTCAAAGTATTGGAGTTTCAGCTTCAGCATCAGTCCTTCCAATGAACATTCAGGAATGATCTCCTTTAGGATGGGCTGGTTGGATCTCCTCACAGTCCAAGGGACTCTCAAGAGTCTTCTTTAACACTGCAGTTCAAAAGTATCAGTTCTTCAGAGCTCAGCTTTCTTTATAGTCCAACTCTCACATCCATACATGACTACTGGAAAAACCATAACTTTGACTAGACGGGCCTTTGTTGGTAAAGTAATGTTTCTGCTTTTTAATAAGCTGTCTAGGTTGGTCATAACTTTTCTTCCAAGGAGTAAGCTTCTCTTAATTTCATGGCTGTAGTCACCATCTGCAGCGATTTTGGAGCCCCCAAAATAAAGTCTGTCACTGTTTCCATTGTTTCCCCATTTATTTGCTGTGAAGTGATGGGACCAGATGCCATGATCTTAGTTTTCTGAATGTTGAGCTTTAAGCCAACTTTTTCACTCTCCTCTTTCACTTTCATCAAGAGGCTCTTTAGTTCTTCGCTTTCTGCTGTAAGGGTGGTGTCATCTGCATATCTGAGGTTATTGATTTCTCCCAGCAATCTTGAGTCCAGCTTGTGCTTCATCCAGTCCAGCATTTCTCATGATGTACTCTGCATATAAGTTAAATAAGCAGGGTGAAAATATACAGCTTTGACATACTCCTTTCCCGATTGGGAACCAGTCTGTTGTTCCATGTCCAGTTAACTGTTGCTTCTTGTCCTGCATACAGATTTCTCAGGAGGCAGGTCAGGTGGTCTAGTATTCCTATCTTTTTCAAAATTTTCCACAGTTTGTTATGATCCACACAGACAAAGGCTTTAGCATAGTCAATAAAGCAGAAGTAGATATTTTTCTGGAACTCTCTTGCTTTTTTGGTGATCCAACGGTTGTTGACAATTTGATGTCTGATTCCTCTACCTTTTCTAAAACCAGCTTGAACATCTGGAAGTTCATGGTTCACGTACTGTTGAAGCCTGGCTTGGAGAATTTTGAGCATTACTTTGCTAACATGTGAGACGGGTGCAATTGTGTGGTAGTTTGAGCATTCTTTGGCATTGCCTTTTTTTTCTTGGTATATTTCTGTAAAAAACAGAAACATGAAAAGCTTTCCTTGAACATCATAGAATAGGGACCTAATAGCACGTTACCCAGGGAAGGCAATGACACCCCACTCCAGTACTCTTGCCTGGAAAATCCCATGGATGGAGGAGCCTGGTAGGCTGTAGTCCATGGGGTCACTAAAAGTTGGGCACGACTGAGCGACTTCACTTTCACTTTTCAATTTCATGCATTGGAGAAGGAAATGGCAACCTACTCCAGTATTCTTGCCTGGAGAATCCCAGGGACAGAGGAGCCTAGTGGGCTGCCGTCTGTGGGATCGCACAGAGTCTGACACGACTGAAGCAACTTAGCAGCAGCAGCACCTTTCCGGCTATAACAACCTCTGGGTTATTTCTCAACTTCTTCCACTTAATGTCCAGAAAGATACAAACCTGGTTAATTAATAGCATGCATGCTTTTTAGGATATGGAGCTAAATATAAATGTAAATGTAACCATTTCATTCCTTAGCTATTTGTTAAGGCCATTTGTCTGTGTAAAATGCTTTCACTGAAGAAGAGAGAATGTGGCCAGAGAGAATAAAAGAGGGGCCACCTCCATTGTTTTCTCCTTTGACCCTGACTGTCACTCAAGGTGCATTATGGAGTGAGTCTTCTATTGGAAACTCAAGAAAGATCAAAGGGCTAAGGAAGACGTTACTTTAAGAGGGCTCTCTTAGGGTTCAGTATTAAAAGAGTTCTTTTGATAATGATAGTGACTAACATGGATTGAGTACTTATTACATACCAGGTGCTCTCATATTCACTTTCAAAGTATCAACCCATTTAATCATCCCATAACTTATTGGTGTAATCTATTATATTCCCTGTTTTGTAGATGAGGAAACTGAGACACAGAGATGTTAAATGACTTGTCCTAAATCATGCAGATTAATGGTGAATGCAGGGCTTGAATCCACAAATTGTTATGTGGTTGTGATTTTGTAACAATTATTTCAGTTGTTCTCTGCTGACTCAGACTTAAAATTCTTTCCTATTCAACTTGTATTCAAGGCTCAGATACGCAAGAACTTTTTCATGATGTAGATTGAATACCAAGACTCCTGGTTGGGTATTTATCCAATTTAGTGTGAGAATTCCTGCTTTCTCTCTCTTTCAAGTCTATTTGGGGAAATTTTTAATTTTTACATGATAAGTTACACTTGTCAGAATTTATTTTTTATCAAAGTTATACATGAACTTACAATATTAGTCTAGAAAACTTTTAATTAAACAGCATATCTCTGGTTTCTGCATCTATCTACTCGTCAATTTCACTTCCTAGAGGCTACCAATTTTAACAGCTTTAGTTTTTTTAATAAAATTTTTTACATTAACCTTCATGTTTTCAACACTATATGCAGTACAGATTTTTCCTGATTTATCTATTTTAGGCATTACAGATTAACTTTGTTATGATACTTTAAACTCCACACTCTCAAACTCCACACCTTCCTTTCCCTCACTCTTTTCGTTATAGTTCTATCACAGTTTTTGTTTCAATCACTAGTTGACCTTATTGTGATTTTCTAAATAACTTCAGCTGAGCCAATAATTATTATATAATTATCATTCATTTTCTATTCAGCATTCTTTCATGAAGTTAATAATTGCCTTAGTTTAAATTACTTACATTTTGTCATATCTATAGCTAATTTACCCAACAGTGCCAGCAAATCTGTCAAACTCCTACCAATCTTTTTCTCAGACACTGAAACATTAAATATTGTCTACTCCCATTTATTACTTTTTTTTTCTGTTTCTTTCCATCACCTTCCTTCAATTTGGACTGAAGATTGTTGGCTTGACACACATCTGTGAACTTCTCTTTACCATGTTCCTAGGTCTCCAGGCCGTATTTATAATGCCTTCTTATCTTTGGTCAAGTCTTTCTTTCTTTCTTTCTTTCTTTTTTTTTCAGGAGTTTGCCAACAAGAATTTAGTGGATGCAAATACTGAGCACCTTTCATTTCTGGAGATGTCTTTATTCAGTTCTGATTTTGATTGATAGTTTAACAAGCTGCATAATTCTAGGTTGACAATATTTTCTCCTTAAATTGTGAAAACATTTGTCTAGCCTTCAGTCAGCCAACACCATTCTGATTCCCATACTTTTGTATGTGATGTTTGTCTCTCTATTTCCAGTGTTCTATAATTGCATGACCAGCCTATTAATTTACTGCTCTGGACACCTGATAGGTTGTTTTAATCAGAAGGCTCATATTTATAAACTTCTATGATATTTTCTTGTAGTTTATTTTAAAATTTCTTACTGTACTTTTAAAATGTTGGTTTTATCTTTTAGGGTTTTCCTAAAAGGTAGATATTGAACTTCTTAGATTATTTTTTTATTTCTTCTTTTTATGATTCAGGCTCTTTGTTTTTATTTCTTGACTTGTTATTCCTATCCTCCAAGAATTATATTGATTTAATATATTTATCTAGATTTTTAATTTACAAATGCTGCTCTTTATTATTTTCTTTCTGTTTTGATGAATCCTATGTATTTTCTTATTTTTTGATAATATTACCAGTAGTATTTTTAAAAAATTTTATTCCTTTTTGTATTATTTCTGCTTATTTTGGGTTCCTTTTTATATTTGCTTTTTTGATATTCCTCTTCCATTTTGGGACTTTCCCCAAAGACTTTTTCATTAAAGCAGAAGTTATTTTTCTTCAGCACTTAGAATATATTGCACATATTTAGTTCTCAATAAATAAGTATATAATATAGTGACTATAATTTATTATATGTGTAATATAGTGATTATATGTGTATTACATATGATCTATAAGTATAATATACAAAGATTATATATTATGTAGTGTTATGTATTATATATTAATTAACTTCTTTTAGCTATTCCTACATGTTCATTTTTTAAAAGAAGCACTATAATGTCTCTTTTGGAGTTGGTATTTTGGTCTTGTTGACAGTCAGGCTTCTTTGTAATGCATGCTCATGCATGCTTTTCATTGAGGATGTCTGAGTTTCAGTATCTGAAGGGCTTTAGAACCATTCAGTCTTCTAGAGCAGACTCCTTAAATCTGGGTGAAGGAATACATTCTTTGCTACTGACATTTCTGGGAGAAAGGTTGAGAATGGGAGCTGAGGGTTCCATTGCTCAGTGTGTAGGCTTTAATTCCCTAGTTTGGAGTACCACACTCTTCTCTTCCCTCTGTGATGCCAGGTGATCCTGAGTCAAGACTGGAAACTGCCTGATTTAATGTCTGTCTCATGTAGGTCTGGGAGTGGTCTCTGGATATGAATGAATGAGTGAGCCTGGGAGTCCAGCTTTTTCAATGATGGCTCTTGTAGGCAGTCTTGATCTTCTCTTTATTTGGTGCTTCCAAGTGATAAGCCCTGGGGAGGGAGGGACTTACTGACATTTTTGTCAATAACATCAACTTCTACTGCTGCAACACTGAAGCTGTAGAATTTTCATTTTACAAGGTAATATACAATGTTTTCATACACTTTCTGTATTCTAAGCATTTTTGAGATACAGTATCCACTTTTGCTCATATTTTCATTCTCTGTGAATATATTTTTTATCTTTTTATTCTGATTTTAGTACATAGGAGGGATTAAGGTGTATGGTCAGTCCACAAGTGTCAACTAGAAATCTATGCTGGCAGCTTTACCTCAGCTGGTATATTATTAACATCTAGAGCAGATAGTCACTTTTCAGTTCCAGGATATACCAAACACAAATTCGTAGCACTATTTTTGAGTGGATATTATAGTAAAGCATATGCACCTTTAGTCTATTCATCTTCCTGATTTCCAAAACATTGCTATCATTATTTCATCTTAATGCTTAAGATGATTATAAAAATATTTTATTTGAAATATGATGAAAATAGAATAGACACATAGGCATAAGTAAAATAATTGAGTAGAAGTGTAATAAACAAGGATTTTCCTTATGGTCCAGTCGCTGAGACTCCACATTCCTAATGCAGAGGGCCTGAGTTTGGTCCCTGATCAGGGAGCTAGATCTCACAGGCTGCAACTAAAAACCTCCCATGCTGCAACTAAAACCTGGCACAGCCAAAAAAGAAAAAGAAGTGTGATAAATATCAGTGTATATTTTGATCTACAAACAGTGCAATATGATGATGGGCAGACAACAAGCATTTGTTGAGTTTCCACTTTGAAAGGTGGTAGGTTCAGCATTTAAAAGCTTTGGAGTCAGTATGCGTGGAGTTTTGAATTGAATGAATCTAGATTAATCAAAAGCCTCTGACCTTCACTTAACTTTCAGTCTTTTCCCACTTGCCTTAGATTTATCATCTATGCAGTGAAGGCAATAATCATAATTGCTTCATAGCATGGATAGTGCATAGTATTAAAGTTGTTAAACACCACTGGCTATAGAATCAAATTACTTGTGTTTGAATCCCTCCTCTGCTACTTAATAGTTGATCTCAAACTCAACTTATTTCAAAACTGAATTTAGATTTTGGTCTTTGAACTGGTGAGATGAGATTTAGATTTGTATGATGAGATTTTGGACTTTGAGTGGATGCCATAATAAAATAAGACTCTTTGGAATCATGGGAAGAGATGATGTATTTTGCTTAAGGAAGGGACATAATTTGTTGAGGGCCAGAGGTGGGATTGTGGTAGACAGAATTCTAAACCCCCAAGAGCCCCACCTCTTGGTGTGCATGTCCAGTATAACTAGATTTCTGAGTATTTAAAGCATTTTCTAATAAAATGATTTCAAAATGCCCTAGAAAAATAGTTGGAATTTTTTGAAGATATAAATTGTTTTAAAAGAGTTTTTAAAAGCATCAAAGATTTTAAGAGAATGTTAACAATGTTAATTATTCATGTGCAAGAATATATTTACCTATTTACTGGTATACTGGAAGAAGAATTATATAATTGGTATAGCAGAGGTTATACTAAGAAGGACCCACCATGTGACAAACTGCATATGGTTTAATTTACTTATTTCTAATGCAATCCGATGAGAAATTACTGCTATATTATACACATTTGAGGAAATAGAGACACCAGAAGTTAAAACAATATTCCCAGAAGGTAAGTGATAATAGAATATGAGTGTGTGTGTGTGTGTGTGTGTGTGTGTGTGTGTGTATGTGTGTGTGTGTGTGAATCACTCAATCGTGTCTGGCTCTTTGCGACCCCATGGACTGTAGCCCATCTGGCTCTTCTGTCTATGGGATTTCCCAGGCAAGAATACTGGAGTGGGTTACCATCTCCTTCTCCAGGGGATATTCCCAACCTAAGGGTTGAACCTACATCTCCAGCATTGCAGGCAGATTCTTCAGCATCTAGCCACCAGGGTACCCCCTAATAAAATAGAGAGCTCTTCAAAACAATAATCTACATAATTGGGTAATGTTATTTAAAAGCAGAAATATATCTGCCTAAATCTATATCCACAGCTTTCCATGGTGACCTAGATGGTAGAAAATATGCCTGTAATTCAGGAGACCCGGGTTTGATTCCTGGGTGAAGAAGATCCCTTGGAGAAGAGAATGGCAACCCACTCCAGTATTTTTTCCTGGAGAATTCCATGGACAGAGGAGCCTGGCAGGCTACAGTCCTAGGGTCATAAAGAGTCGGACATGACTAAGGGACTAACAAACACACATATCCACCCTATACCTATTTATATCTGTTTATCTTCTCAGATTTTTCCTCTAGAAGAGGTATATAAGCCCCAAGCTTATATAGATCAGGAAATTATTATCCTACTAGTATCTGTACATAGATCAGGAAATTATTATCCTACTAGTATCTGTTATTTCAGTTGCAGACTAATGAAGGTATCATTAGCCTAGATAGATCAGGAAATTATTATCCTACTAGTATACAACAACATAGATCAGGAAATACAGATCAGGAAATTATTATAGATTAGGAAATTATTATCCTACTAGTATCTGTTATTTCAGTTGTAGGCTAATGAAGGTATCATTTTAAAAGTTCAACTTTATTTCAGTAAAGATAGATGGCAAATCTCCTATAAGAAATTATGGCACTTCATCTAGAAATGACTACTGACTTGGTCTATATTTTGGAAAGAATGGTAAATATGTTTATAACAAGATAACATAAGGCAAGATATTATACCATTTGAAGGTCATGGTGAATTCAGTGAAAAGTAAGTCACATGTATCAGATGATGCAAAATGGAGTGTGGAGTGACCAATCCATGGCATATATTTCATACTACACTAAACTCCTTTGATTTAAAGATAAATAAAACTTGACTCTTATCCTCAAGAGTTTCTGGACAGCGTGTTTGCAGGGTTTTTTTGTTTTTTCATTTCTAAAGAAGTTGCTGCTGCTAAGTCATTTCAGTCGTGTCTGACTCCGTGCAGCCCCATAAACGGCAGCCCACCAGGCTCCCCCGTCCCTGGGATTCTCCAGGCAAGAACACTGGAGTGGGTTGCCATTTCCTTCTCCAGCGCATGAAAGTGAAAAGTGAAAGTGAGGTCACTCAGTTGTGACCGACTCTTAGCGACCCCATGGACTGCAGCCTACCAGGCTCCTCCATCCATGGGAGTTTCCAGGCAAGAGTACTGGAGTGGGGTGCCATTGCCTTCTCCTTAAGGAAGTTAGTAGTATGTAATTCTTACTGTAATATACTCAAGGTGTGATAAATCATGAGGAAAATTGTTTATTCTGGGAGCTCTGACAGTTATAGCATAGAAACCAGAGTAAGAGTTTTGGATGATTTTACATATTCTTTGTCTATTTTCACCAGAAGCTCTCAGATAATTTCAAATTGAGTTTTTCATAAATACTTTTTCAAACTATTCAAACTTACCTCTCCTTTGACTAGTTTTTTCTTAAGTATATATCTAAGCACATTGTGCTAACTTGAAGGTCAATAAGGAAAACAGAATGAGGGATCTGTCTTTTATGAAAATGTGCTGCCTTTGAGAATTTTTTTGGTAGGAAAAAAATGGCAGATTTTCTCTTATAAACCGTATGTTCTTGCATTTCTGATATCTGGAGTCAGTAGCTTGCCAGAAATATTCCCAATCAAAAGCCAGACTAACCCATGAAGGTGTCCAAAGAAGTCTGTTCTGATTACTGAAGATGTTGAACTAGTCCTGACTTCAAACAGTAGATATTTCCACACTTTAGTGGTATATGACAGCTCTATTCATTCCACAATGTCAAATTCTTTGGTTTAGGCCATTGGGTATTTATGCATTTCTGGCTAGGGAAGCAGAGAAACCTAATTTGATTCTTGAGCCAAAAGTTTTTAGGCCCTGTTCCTTTGGAACTTGGACTGGAGGATTTTGGCACTGTATAAAGACCAGGACAGAGCAAGTAGTCACACATAACTAACTGACTCAACAGAGCATATTCAGGGAGAAAGATCATGCCTACACATTGGATAACCATTCTCCAAGGCAGACTGACAACACCCTGAATTCAATCACCCTTAAATAAACACACAAGGAAAGCAAGCCTTTAACATACCTTCCGGCAGTGCTCTCCAATGCTGCCTGATTAGTTTGAGTGCCATAGGCCAGGCTGCAGATGCAACCATTACTGTTGTTCTTACTTATGTCTGTCTGCTGTCTGCTAACAAGCATTCATATGCTTTGGATCATTAAAGTCACAACCTCCTAAGCCAATCTATTCCTCTCCACGGGTTTGCTGTAGATTGGAAAGAGAGATGCTATTTCTGTTTTGTTCTCTATTAGGTCTTCCATTCAGGGTTATTTCCAAGGTCTGAATATCATAGCTTGCACCCTTGCCCTCATTGAGCATATAAATTGTGTTCCCATTAAGCTTGTTCTTTTTGCCTGATTTATTTTGTTTTCTGTTGTATGTGCCTTTTCAGTGCAAGGCAAGTGATTTGTGCTGGAGCTGCGACAGACAAAAAGTGCTGTAACTTAAGCTCTTTCCTGGTGCCATTGCTATCTGTGAGAGATCTGCCGTACTTACACCCTTGCTAAATTTCTTCTGACAGACTCCAGGTGGTCGGGATTTTCACAATCCAACCCATTTCTGTGTTAGAACTTGTCATTTGGGGCTCTGTGGATTCTTTCCTTTCATCTCACTGTTGGTAGCAGGTTGTGGGTGTTTATATATCTACCTGTAAAAGGCCATATGTGTCCACAGGTATTATCAGAGGTAGAGAAACATAAAGTTTCGCTTTCAGAGAAGGCACAGAAGACAGATACTGGAGAGAGAGAGAGAAAGGAAAAATTGTCACTTGTAGTATTATGCAGGCTGCCCATCTAAACCCATCATTGCCTGGCACCTACACACTCAGGGCAAGGATCCAGCCAACTTGTGAGCGGGCACTATGCCATTTGAGCAGATGGGCATGGAAGTCGGCAGCCAGTAGACCATGTATGTGCATCAGCGGTGGGTGTTGAGGGCACGATTCCCAGAGGAGAATGTCCTAACAGCTGTCTGGCCTGAGCCAACATACTTACGACCAAGGAAAAGTGCCATCCTTCAATCCTGCTGAGTTGGATTAACCTTCAGAACTAAATCTGCTTTTTCGGCAGCAGAAGGTGAGTTTGGGGGTCTATGAAAACCTCAAAGAATAACTGAAGAAAGGAAACTGGAAGGATACAGTTATTAGACATTCACTAAAGATGCCAAGGATATTCATATGCATGTTTTAAATATTTGACCCAAAGTCCATTAATTCTTGAAAGAACATCACAGTTATTAAAAGTTCTGCCTACCACAATGCTTTTACAATTGATCTTTCCACACAGGCAGAGCATTTATATTGAGTTAGATAGTACATTCCCATCTTTGTACTAAGAAATAATGATGTACAGGAAAGGTGTCAAAGACTATAGAAATCTTACTGTGGGTAAATGTCTTTATCAAACTTTACATATCATAGCTCAAACTAGATATTTCATAGATTACAGTTTTTCAAAGAAGAGAATTTCTTCTTTAGTGATTGAACATATACCTGAAAAAAAAGTAAGAAGGTAACATCATAATTCAACTTAAGCTGTTCTGGGCAATGAAAGAGACTTATATTTGAGACTGTATATAAAGCCTGATTCTAATTTGTTGAGAATTTCCAGATAGTTACATTTCATGAAATTAGATATAGGTCGTTTCTGCCCAGCATGGCCAAATAGCGATTTGACAATGATTTGTTTCAGTTAGCTAAAAACTGGTAGGCCATTTTAATAATTTAGACTCTCAATAATTGTTTCCTATTTTCCTTTGTTTAGAGATGTTTGTGAGATAGTTCTCTTGGTATCATTTTATACTGTCTTGAATCTTTCTATTTAAACAATAAATCATGACTTGCAATTGTGGAGAAAATAGCAATTTGGCCCAAGTGTTCTATATACCCATCTATATTTTTTTAATCTGCTCTCTAAATCCTTTCCTTTTGTTTACACCAACAGAGGAAATATGTCTGTTATGGAGAGTAAAAGAGATGAATAAGTTATTTTACCAACTAACTTTCTATCTGGCTCTAAAGAATTATGTAATGATTTAGATCTAATACCATTAGACCTAATACCATTAGTAGTATTATGAGTGAAATAAGATGTCTTTGTGTCTATTTGGCCTTTATTTGCTCATTATATCAATTTGGAAATTGATGACTAAGTATATCTTTGTTGTTGTTCAGTCACTAAGTAGTGCCCAACTCTGTGTCCCTACAGACTGCAGTATGCTGGGCTCCTCTGTCCTCCACTATCTCCTGGAGTTTGCTCAAATTCATGTCCATTGTGTTAGCTATCCAACCATCTCACCCGCATCTCTGCATCTCCTGCATCAGCAGGCAGGTTCTTTACCACTGTGCCACCAGAGAAGCCCTGGCTTAGTATAGATGAACCTATAAAGTAGAAAAAGAAAGTAAACTAAAAATTAAGATGGACATAAGAGCCCTTCATTGAAGAAAATATAGAAAATTTTATTACCCAGATAGCTCTGTGTTTCTTGTTTCTGATAGTTTTTGTCTTACAACCATATTTGAAGGTTAAAATTATGGAGTGTCCAAGTTCTATATGAATGCTACTTCTCAGTCTGAGAAAATTATTGGAGAGAAATATTCTATTGACGGTGAATGCTACATTGCTTCAGTCATGTCCAACTTTCTGTGACCATATGGATGTAGCCCTCCAGGCTCCTCTGTCCATGGGATTCTCCAGGGAAGGATGCTGGAGTGGGTTGCCATGCCCTCCTCCAGGGGATCTTCCCTACCCAGGGATCGAACCTGTATCTCTTACATCTCCCTTATTGGCAGGCAGGTTCTTTACCACTACTATTGGTAGTAGGCAAAAAGAAATAAGAAAACTAAAATAAATAGTATTTAACAATAAACAAGGAAATATATGTAATATATAGTTCATTTATAATTAAACAGGAAGGTAAAAGGCAGTTTGATTTTCTTCTTGGCAGTATACACGTTTGTGATTAAATAAAGGAGGGAAAATAAAAAGGAGTAAGAATCATTCCAGCAAACACTTACCTTTGGCTATCTGGGAGAAGAATATGTGACTGAAGCTGAGTTTCCCTCAACTAGATTTGTCCCAGGATTGACAGTTTAGTGAGAGCTTTAGGTGGCCCAGATGCTAACTAAAGAATATTCAAGAAACTAAAAAAAAAAAAAAAATGCTGATAAACTTTAATACATCTTGCAAATGTTTCTGAATCTCTCTTTCATTTTCTACAGGGGATAAAAGAGATGAGACTGTCAGATTTCTGAGTGACAATCAGTTCAGTTCAGTCACTCAGTTGTGTCTGACTCTTTGCGATCCCATGGACTACAGCATGCCAGGCCTCCCTGTCCATCACCAACTTCCAAAGTTCACTCAAACTCATGTCCATTGAGTCAGTGATGTCATCCAACCATCTCATCCTCTGCTGTCCCCTTCTTCTCCCGCCTTCAATCTTTCCCAGTATCAGGGTCTTATCCAATGAATCAATACTTTGCATCAGGTGGCCAAAGGATTGGAGTTTCAGCTTCAACATCAGTCCTTGCAATGAATATTCAGGACTGATTTCCTTTAGGATGGGCTGATATGATCTCCTTGCAGTCCAAGTTATTACTCTTAACAGTCTTCTCCAACACCACAGTTCAAAAGCATCAATTCTTTGGTGCTCAGCTTTCTTCATAGTCCAACTCTCACATCCATACATGACTACAGGAAAAACCATAGCCTTGACTAGATGAACCTTTGTTGGCAAAGTAATGTCTCTGCTTTTTAATATGTGGTCTAGGTTGGTCATAACTTTTCTTCCAAGGAGTAAACGTCTTCTAATTTCAGTGCTGCAGTCACCATCTGCAGTGATATTGGAGCCCCAACAAAAAATAAACTGCCAGTGTTTCTACTTTTCCCCATCTATTTGCCATGATGTAATGGGACCAGATGCCATGATCTAGTTTTCTGCATGTTGAGCTTTAAGCCAACTTTGTCACTCTCCTCTTTCACTTTCATCAAGAGTCTATTTAGTTCTTCTTCACTTTCTGCCTTAAGGGTGGTGTCATCTGCATATCTGAGGTTATTGATATTTCTCCCGGCAATCTTGATTCCAGCTTGTGCTTCTTCCAGCCCAGCGTTTCTCATGATGTACTCTGCATATAAGTTAAATAAGCAGGGTGACAATATACAGCCTTGACGTACTCCTTTTCCTATTTGGAACCAGTCTGTTGTTTCATGTCCATTCTAACTGTTGCCTCCTGGTCTTATACAGGTTTCTCAAGAGGCAGGTCAGGTGGTCTGCTATTCCCATCTCTTTCAGAATTTTTCAGTTTGTGGTGATCCACACAGTCAAAGGCTTTGGCATAGTCAGTAAAGCAGAAATAGATGTTTTTCTGGAACTCTCTTGCTTTTTCGATGATCCAACGGATATTGGCAATTTGATCTCTGTTTCTCTGCCTTTTCTAAAACCAGCTTGAACATCTGAAATTCACGGTTCACGTATTGCTGAAGCCTGGCTTGGAGAATTTTGAGCATTACTTTACTAGCGTGTGAGATGAGTGTAATTGTGCAGTGGTTTGAGCATTCTTTGGGATTGCCTTTCTTAGGGATTGGAATGAAAACTGACCTTTTCCAGACCTGTGGCCACTGCTGAGTTTTACAAATTTGCTGGCATATTGAGTGCAGCACTTTCACAGCATCATCTTTCAGGATTAGAAATAGCTCAACTGAAATTCCATCACATCCACTAGCTTTGTTTGTAGTGATGCTTCCTAAGGCCCACTTGACTTCACATTCCAGGATGTCTGGCTCTAGGTGGCTGACAATATACAACCAAAAAAGACCTACGGAAAAATAGAAGAAGAAAGGCATTTATGTATGCCACTATGGTAATTGAATGATATTGTGGGCAGATGGAAGAAGAGAACCAAATTGTCAAACACTATACCATAGTACATTAATAATGAGTAAAACAGAAGATTTGGTTTTTGTATAGTTTATGTTATTACCTCTCATGAGGACTATGAAGATACATTTAATAAGGGTAGAATAATTATGAGGCATGGATAAATTTTACATGTGCCTACAATAATTTGTAAAGTTAGAAGATTAAATGCATGATAAAGTAATGTTCTTATATCTTAACTGCCTTTTTTTTTCAAAAGCAATTACCTACCACATATACATGATTGAAAACATATAACCATCACTTGTGTTGACATTTATTGTCTCTAAACAATTAAGTTGCTATAAGTACAGGAAATACTGACTACCTTTCCACATAAACCTACACACACACACACACACACACACACACACACAGCGTCACTAACTTTCCTTAGTTTCTGATTATAGTAGCTTTAAGAAAGAGATTTTGGTGAAACATATGAAGATTTTTAACGTAAAACTTGGGATATACCAAAAAAAAAAAAAAGAAGAAAAACTTTTGAGAAACTGTGAAGATAGAAACTAAACTTAACCACAAATTTATTTCTGTTTTTCATCCAAGTATCCAGGGAGGTTGCTAATGGGAGGTATGCCTCAGAAAATGTACATGTCTGTGAAAATGTTGGAACAAACTAATGCTTTTATTCTAGCGATTTTATTTCAATTCTAAGCCACAAGCTATAAACTTTCATCAAAAATGGTAATCTATTTAAAATCAGAGCTATGTGGAATGTTTCATGTTTATGTATAACTTTCATAGTAGACCCTCCTACACAAGGAAAATAATATGCTCAAATTCTGTTATTTTTATAGTTTGTGTAATAGATCAAGTACTAGTCCCACCTATCAGCTTCATATTTTTAAAATAGATTTTAGAAAAAGGAATGGAAGAACAAAATGAAAACACTGAAAAAGTGACTTTTTAATTCCTCTTTCTGGAGGAAAAGATATCTGAAAAAAATTATAATGCATATTCTAATAAGAATGAAAAGAAATTTAAAGGAAAATATACATTGCACATCTTGAATACTTTATTTTTCCACTTTGCATTACACAATGAGAAAGTGGAGTACCTGGGGAGGATATAGGAGTGGAAGTAGAGAGAGTGGTGGGTGGTGATAAAGAAGGAAAAACTCATAGACTTGAGCTAAAAGAATTTCAGTGATATATTAACTTAATATTGAGTTCAAAAAAATCCAAGTCAAAAGATATTTGTTTTTCAATTTTTTTTCCAATGGTAGCCCCAAATCATTTCTATTTACTGGAAAAATAAATCAACAGGAAGATGGCATCACTGAAAAAAGATGAGGTCTGACTTTTTTTCCTTCTCAAAAGAAGAGTTGCCATCTACTCAACTACTCTTTATTATGAAAGCTTAGCTTATTATGATGCAGAATACCATGATAGAAAAAACAGTTTATGACATAACCATGTCACCTCAAAAGAAACTGTTAAGTAACATTCTTTAATAAATAGGCCAGAGAAATTTTAAGGTGGAAATTTTAAGGTTTCTTTCTGCTTAAAAGCTAGAAGTGAATTGAGAAGTAGCAATTCATAAAATTCTCAAATGGGAATTGTAAAATCATATTGAAACAAATATGTCATAATTTAAGAGTATAAGAACTAGCCAAAAAAATCAGGGTAGAAAACAAATATGTGGTGGGTATACATACATGTTCATTTATGTTTAAAAGGAAGATCTGTATATGATTTAAGATATTTGGAAACAGAAAAGAAAGCAGACACACATTAAAAAATCATATTTTCAGACTTCCTCAGAAAAAATACTTCTGTAATTCACAGATAAAATAGTGTATCAAAAATTTTGTATCAAGCCACTGCTAATATTTTGACTGTTATTTAAGTTTAACAAATTCAATGATGAGCAATTCCTGCAAAAATGAAAAGGACCTAAGATTAAACAATGGAGCCCAACCTTGCCAGCATTCTGAAACTTATCCAAAAGCAATTTTCAAAACAAGATATAGGGTTTTTTGTTGTCAGGTACTTTTAAAAGCTCTGATATTCTGGGGGAAAAGTTAGGATTGTCCAAAATAAAGTATGTGTTTTATTTGCAACACAAGAGATTTTTTTGTAATGTCAACAAGCAAGTACATTTTAAGCACTCACTATTAGAAATTACTGGCATATGAGTATACTAAACATGAAATGTTTGCTGGGTAAAATGAATGGCTCATAAAAACATCTGTGGAAAAGAGTAAATATTATATATATATGGCCTCCCCAGTGACTCAGCAGTAAAGAATTCGACTGCAATGCAGGAGATGCAGGTTCGATCCCTGAATTGGGAATATTCCCTGGAGATGGGCATGGTGACCCGCTCCAGTTTTCTTGCCTGGAGAATCCAATGAACAGTGGAGCCTGTTATGCTACAGTCTGTAGAGTCACAAAGAGTCGGGAATGCTAAAGCAACTGAGCATGCACAGACACGTGTATGTGTGTGAATCTGAATCACTTTGCTGTACCGCAGAAAAGCAGAAAAACACAACACGGTAAACAAACTACATTGCACTACAAAAAGTCTAATGTCTTAAGTGGTAATGTTTCTTAAGAGATCATCCCATAAAAATTTGCAAAATTATCAGATACTATTATATTAATAAGTTATTAATAAATAATTCTGTAAACTGTAAGATTTTCTGTTGTTTATGCTATGACTTAGGAGAATCCTTTTTTTTCTCCTTCAAACTTACCTCATGAGATTGTGGTTGACCTCAAATTTTCTTTACAATTATTATTTCAATTAAGTATGTCACAGAAAGACAGTTCTTTTCAAACAGTCTAAGTTTTTCAGATATCCATACAAGACAACTGAGCAATTTTGGATCAAGAATTTCCTAAATCATAAGTCTCAGTCAGCATAATCTGATTTGGCATAATAGCATATTTCTGTACCTAATGCTTAACTGAGAAAGACATTAAAGCAAAAGACAGGTGATGAAAGTTTTCTTTTCTTCCATATCCTTGTAACTTGGTTGAATATGATTGATTAGCTAGCTTATTGATTTAGGAATGATCAGCAATATTACTTCCCCCAGAGGAATATTAAGGTGATTCATAACAGATTCAAAATCTGATTTCTAGCTTCCTGCATAAACGTGTACAAATTTATAGGTTTAGCTCTCCTCAAATTTCTACCTTACGAATATCCACTTATGCACACAGGGGATCTCTGTAGTTCCCCAAGAATTTAGTGACTGTTTTTATACATAAACATTTATATTGCTGGAAAAATAATAAAGTACAATAACTAAGGGCTTAAGTACACATTTCACTAGCTGTGGATTTTCAAAGTTCCCGAAAAGGTCTGTGTTTATCTTTTTTAAATATATGTCACTGATCTCTTAATTTCTGGGTGATAATTATTTTAGTATATTCAAAAACACTTTGAACAGTGCCTAGCAAATAATAGGTACTTAATAAATATTGGCAGGTAGTATTGTATCATATCTTAAGTTGAATTCTTGTTTATACCATGGAACCAAAGGTTTCCCTCAAAGGTGGTATGTGCTTAGTAACTGGTCATTTCTGATCCAATTTCTTTCTATTAAAATTTGTTTCCCAAGCTTCAGTCATTCACTTATTGTGTTTGTGGGTTTTTTTTTTCCCCCACATTTCATTTACTTAAATAAGAAAACTCCTTCTATCCCAGAATTCTCCCACCATTGTAAGTTGAGTATAAGACATGAATATTAAATTCCCAGTATAATGAGTAATAATTAAAAGTAGTAAATTGTAAACACATAGTCACTTAAATAAATTCCTAGTTCTTTAAGAGGCTTAAGTCTCAAATATATCTATCTATATCTATATCTATCTATCTATCTAATCTATATACATATACATACATCCTCCTGTTGAAAAGCTGAAATATCAATGAATAACAGATACAAAGTTTTGGTTCTAGGATTTCTCCCATTAACTGCTATTCTGTTCGCAGTTTTCTTATGCAGAAGATCTTTCATTTCAACACTAACTAATCATCAATTATGGTTTTCTTACTTAGGGTAATGCTAACAAATATAAAATTATCTAAAATATATCATGGCTCCACAAATTAGAAGTTTATTCCTCACTATTTAAAAGTTCAAAGGGCATTTTCTACCTGAACTTTCTGTTCTCACTACATCATCTTTTTTCTCAGTATAAAATTATTCCAAAATAAAGTTGACTAAATAAGACAAAGTGAGTTTTCCTGAACTATGCTTGGGTTTTCTTGACCTGGTGATTCAGCATTCTCCCATCTTGCATTTTCATTCTCCCATAAGGCCTCGGTTGGTGTTTATTCCCAGCTGGTATCCTAGGAAAGAGACCATGTGGGGGGAACTCTCACTGGTTAATAGCCTTGAAAGAGAAGTGGTTCTCATTGTTTCTACTCATTTGTTTTTGGTCTAAACTAGTTACATGACCACTCTCAACTGTAAGGCAAGCTGAGAAATGGTCTGGAAATGTGCCCTGGAAGGAGAGGACAGAATCTGGTGAGAGACTTCCAGATTCTTCCTCCCTCCCATATATCAATTTGCACCTGTCTTTCAACACTTAGGAATAAACTCATACACCTCCTCAAAGGAGACAACCAAAAGCCTCACCTAGTTACTGCCTTGAGCTCCAATTCCAGAATCTCTGGTGGTAACAGCTTTCTGCGTCAGCTCCAAATTTTCACCAGGGGATTAAGAACGTCAAACTATTTTCTCCATCATCTCTAACAGATAATGCTAGGGCAAGCAATTGATACCTGGAAATAAGCAAAAACCAAAAATCCTCTAATTTATAAGGGAAAGAATGGCAAATAACCAACAGTCCCTGGATGCAAGTGATGATGAGCCCTCCTGGTCAGGTCCTGTGAGACCTGTCCAGGCAGTAGAGACAGTCTCTGGCTCTTCTTCCTAGGAGAATTTCCCATATCCGTTGTTCTCCAGGGTTTTTGGCTGTGCTTTCTGAGTCTCTTCCTTCTCCATTACCCTTCATGGACCATATCTGAAGTGGCCATGGAAGAGAATGGCCTCCTTGAAGGCTGTACTGCCTTCATAATTGTTTTTGTGGAGCAAATATGGAATTCAGGGATTGAATAGAATCACAGGGTCTTTATATCAGGCTTTTGGTTTCTTTGGGAATACAATTCCCTCAAAATCTTACCAGACCATCTTATTTGCCTCCTGCGAAACCTGTATCCAGGTCAAGGAACAACAGTTAGAATCAGACATGGAACAGAAGACTGTTTCCAAATTGGGAAAGGAGTATGTCAAGGCTGTATATCGTCACCCTGCTTATTTAACTTATATGCAGAGGGCATCATGCAAATTTCCAGGGTGGATGAAGCACAAGCTGGAATAAAGATTGCCAGGAGAAATATCAATAACTTCAGATATGCAGCTGACACCACCCTTATGGCAGAAAGCAAAGAGGAACTAAAGAACCTCTTGATGAAGGTGAAAGAGGAGAGTGAAAAAGCCGGCTTAAAGCTCAACATTCAGAAAACTAAGATCATGGCATCTAGTCCCATTACTTCATGGCAAATGGATGGGGAAACAATGGAAACAGTGACAGACTTTATTTTCTTGGGCTCCAAAATCACTACCTGTGGTGACTGCAGCCATGAAATGAAAAGATGCTTGCTCCTGGGAAGAAAGCTATGACCAACCTAAACAACATATTAAAAAGCAAAAACATTACTTTGCTGAAAAAAGTCTGTATAGTCAAAGCTATGTTCTTTCCAATAGTCATGTAAGGATGTGAGAGTTGGACCATAAAGAAGGCGGAGCATCGAATTAATGCTTTTGAACTATGGTGTTGGAGAAGACTCTTGAGAATCCCTTGGACTGCAAAGAGATCAAACCAGTCAATCCTAAAGGAAATCAATCATGAATATTCATGGAAGGACTGATGCTGAAGCTGAAGCTCCAATACTTTAGTCACCTGTTGTGAGGAGCTGACTCATTAGAAAAGACACTGATGCTGGGAAAGATTGAATGCAGGACAAGAAGGGGCCGACAGAGGACGAGGTGGTTGGATGGCATCACTGATTCAATGGACATGAGTTTGAGCAAGTTCCAGGAGATGGTGAAGGACAGGGAATCCTGACATTCTGCAGTCCATGGGGTTGCAGAGTTGGACATGACTAAGTGACTGAACAACACCACCACCACAATCTTAGCTGGCATTGAATTGATCTTTTCAGTCTGTTTCATGTGCTGGTAAACAGAGCCAAAATCATCCAAAATTATTTTCTAGACATAGTGCTTAATTTAAAGATTCCTTACACTCATATCTCTCTCTCTTTCTCTCTCAGTCTGTGTCTCTTTCTTTCTCTTCCTACTGATTTGTCCCACCACCTTCTCTTCTTTATGCAAAGTACTGGAAAATCCCTTTATAATGAAATCATACTATTAATGAGAGCTTTTATTAAATTTTAAAATATGATTTTTAATTATAAATTCCTTCCTTTTTTTTAAACTATAGAATCTGTCTATGATGCTTCTTCAGGAGAAAAGGCATTTAAAGCAAATTTGTTCTGAAAGCACTTACTGTGTGTTTTGTATATTTATATATATATGGATAACAGTGGAAAACATAGACATTAATAGCACACTAACTCTGAAGAAGCTAAGTTTATAAACACACAGCATAAATACAAAAGTTTCAATATTAAATATTTTGTCCCAGTTACTACTACTGCTTTGCAGATCACTCTGAAACACAGAGATGTAAAACAATGATTTTTTTTAATGCTGATAGACTCTGATCAAAAATTCAGATAAAGCACAATAGGAGTAGATATTGCAGTGTTTGATATGTCTACTGAGAAGACCTGAAAGCTTTGGGGATTCAATGCCTAGAAGAAGAAATCATGAAGGTATTTTTATGTTCACATGGTCAGTGACTGATACTGGCTGTCTGCTGGAAACTCACCTAGTCTGTCAGCTAGAAAACTGGTCTCTCTCAATGGGCCAATTTGGGCTTCCTGTCAACATGGTGCCTTTTTTTTTTTTTTTTCTTTTTAACAAAAAATAGCAAATGTATTATTCAATGTCCAGTACCACACCACAGCACCACCTAGAGACCTCACCTTCCCTCCTTACCTGTCCCCAAGGGTACACCCGAAATGGAAAAAATAAAAGTAAACCCAGGTCTCAGCTCCTTCTCTGGAAGAAGGGGCGTTGGCCTTGGGAGCCCCTTTCTGCAGGTCCCAGCTGGCAGGAGAGCAGGTCCTTCCTATGCCCAGAGAGCTGGGCTCCAGCCTTCAATAACAGAAAGAACATTCAAACAGGAGCAGAGCCCTGTTTCTGCAGAGGAAGATGATTTGGAAGGGTTCCAGAACAGGTGGGGAGTGAGTGGTATTTTTATACTCTAATATTTGGAGTCATATATGTCCCTTCTGCCATGTATTCTGGTTAAAGCATGTATAAAAGTCCACCCAAGTTCAAAATGAAACAGCATACAGCCCACCATTTGATAGGAAGGCTATCAAGGTCAAAGGGTAAGGAGACCACACGGAATATGAGATATCGTTGCAGCCAGCCATCTTTGAGTACACCTTTTATCCAAATTAGTTAATGTCCCAAACATTTACTTCCCTTTTAAATTTACTTTATTCACCTTTTTGAGTGAATGTGAATATGGTGATTTTCCTGTGCACAGTTACAAAATTATGCTCTTTAAAGTTTTTTAATATAAATTATATAATTGTATCAAATGTCACTATTTTTTCAGATATCCCGGCACAGAAGAAATCATTCACAGCATGTCTTGAAAGATGTCATTCCTCCATTGGAACAATTGGTAAGTATTTCACTTCAGTACTGTATTATTTGTCTACTGTCAACAAAATAAATTACCTCAGAACTCAGCAACTTAGGACAGCATATACCTCAGGTTTCTGTGGGTCAGAAATCTGGGCATAACCAAAAGTTTTCACCCAAAATTTAAGCTAAAATTGTGGTAACATCTGAAGGCTTAAATGGGGAAGAATCTGTTTTCAAGCTCAAGTACATGGCTGTTGGCACGATTTAGTTCCTTTGAGGCTTTTGGCCAGAGGTTTCTCTTCCTTGCCACTTGCGTATTTGCTTTCTTCTTCAAAGCATGCTGGCTGAGAACGCAAGAGAGTCTGTTGTGTGTGCTCAGTCACTTCAGTCATGTCTGACTCTTTGTGACCCCCATGGGCAATAGCCTACCAGGCTCTTCTGTCCATGAGATTTTCCCAGCAAGAATATTAGAGTGGGTTCCCACGCTCTCCTCCAGGAGATTTTCCAGACGCAGAGACTGAACCCAAGTCTCCTGCATTGCAGGCAGATTCTTTACCAGTTGAGCCTCAGGGAAACACCAGAGAGTCTGTTAGAAAGGTGAAAAATAGAACCTTTTGCAACCTAATCATAGAAGTGATATCCCATCAGTTTTGCTACATTCTCTTGGTCACTAAATTCAGTCTATACTTAAGGAGGCGGGATTATGTGATGAGTGTGAGTAAGAGGTGGTATCGGTGGTTTAGTTGCTAGGTTGTGTCCCATTCTTTGTGATCCTATGGACTGTAGACCACCAGGCTACTCTGTCTATGGGATTTCCCAGGCAAGGATACTGGAGTGGGTTGACATTTCCTTTTCCAGTGAAGTAAAGGTTATCAGGCACCTACTGCAAATTTTGACATTTTTAAGGAAAAATTAATCCCTTATCTTTAGATTCTAAGAGTGAGAGCAAGTTTTTTTTTTTAATCTTCTTGTTGTTTATTGTTGTATCCTAATGACAATTAAGAGTTACCTGAAACATCCTACAAAACATAAAAGAATGAAGTAGATATAGAGATAAATTACTTACAGATGTCTTAGAGATATCTTAAAAACAAATAAACACAAACTTTGTGATATGTAACTTTCTTTTTATTAATGATCTCCTTTTTGAAAAATGTAATGCCTCCTTTCTCCTTGCTTATCCTTCTTGTATTTCATATTAGTCAACAGGACTTCCAGTCCTCAAAATGATTTTTTTCTTGGCTCAGTTCTATGATTTTCTTCGCTTGGCATGTTTTAGGTCACTTATGTCCACTCTAGCTAATTGCTTTGTTATTCTCTTTTACTTCAGAGTAAAAAATTCTCTAAAATATTGTCTACTTTTAATGTCTCTAATTTCTCCCCTCCTTTTACTTCTTGCAGCAACTCCATTTAGGCATTTATCTCAACCACTCACCTCTTAACGAGGTCGTCTGTTACTTTCATGTTACTAAAGTTGGTACCAGCATGGGCACATGTTGGTAAAGTTTTGGTTTTTTCCTTAGATTATCTTATCTCAGAATTTAACCCAATTAATAACTTTTTTAGAAACATTTTCCTCACATGACTACCAGGAAACTGCTGTCTTATGGATATCCAAATAATTAAGTGGTCACTGACTTTCCATCTCCTTTGCTGGTTCTCATTCATCTTGGAGATCAACTCTTTTCTTTCTGTCTACATTTATTCACTAAGGAATCTCATTTCAGTATTGTTGTTTCATATACTGTGCTACACTAACCACTTCTAATATTCATTCTTCAGGATAGACCATTGCCCTAAACTACAATACTGTACATTGTGCATTTTCATTTATATGTCTATATCTCAAATTTAACATCCAAAAGTAATTCTGATTTCCCTCCAAACCTGCTCCTCCCAGTCTTCTCCATTTCACAGGATATAACTCCATTCTTCTAGGTCCTACAGTCAAAACTGTTAGTCATCTTTGACTTTTGTTTATTTCATTACATAAACTAAAACACCAAAGAACCCCATTTTCTCTGTTTTTAAAATCCATCTAGAATCATTTCACTTTCCCCCACCTTCAGCTATGTCGTTCATGTCCTAGTTTATTACATGTGTATGACACAACTGAGCAACTGAACTGAACTGAACTGATCTGATGCTTTAGTTGCTTGGTTATGTCTGACTCTTTGAGACCCCATGGACTGTAAGCCCACCAGGCTCCTCTATCCATGGAATTCTCCAGGCAAGAATACTGGAGTGGGTTGCCATTTCCTTCTCCAAGGGATCTTCCCAACCCAGGGATCGAACCTCAGCCTCCTGCATTGCTGGCACATTCTTTACTGCCTGAGCTACCAGGGAAGACTTTGGGCCCTGGTGGCTCAGACGGTAAAGTTTATTATAATACCTTCCTAATGGATGTATCTACTTTCACTCTTGCTTTCTATTTTTTTTTTTTTTTAATTTTTGATATAACAGCCAGTGTGAGATTGTTAAAATGTAAGTTAGTTCATGTCACGCTTTGGCTCAAATACCTCTCTGATTTCCAGTGTCTCCAGGGTAAAACCTGAAAGACATGAAGTTACTTACCAGACTCTACAGGACCCAGCCATGTCTGTGCTTCACCTTTTCCTCTCTTCTCCTGGCTTACTCTGCTTCAGCCAAGATGACCTTTTTACTTTTTCCTTAGGGCTGTTTCACCTGCTCTTTGTTCTGTCTGGCACAGCATAGTTCATTTGGCACCCAGAAATTTGTAAGCCTTGTTCCTTTCATTGCATCTCTATTCAGATACCACCTTTTAAAACAGCTCTTCTCTACTCTCCCCTAAATACAAATGAACAAATTAAGAAAACCACCATTTCTGTCCACACTCCTTTTCTCTTACCCTAATTTAATTTTCTCCGTACAACTTCTCACCATGTGGTATACTCTGCGTGTTCTTTTTGTCTGTCATCTCCTTAGAGTGTTCTGTGGGAGCAGGCCTGTTGTCGCCTCTGTTTAGATCTTGATTCCCATGATCATAATAGCTGTAAGAATGTAATAAAATTTAAGTAAATGTGCATTAACTGAATGCACAAATGAGATAGTTATGAGATAAATGAGATAGTTAATGACTTTTTTTTTTTACTTCCAGGCTTATAATACACAGATTTATACTTGTGTATTTTCTCTTCATTATCTCATCGTATATCTTGAAGTGTTAGTCATTTGTTCTAGTATATCTTAGGGTCACTCTAGATGTTAAAAATTCCAAGTTGAACCCATCATCACCTTCTTCTCAAATTGACTCCTATTTCCATTGACCCCACCTTTATTTTTTATACTTATTTAAAAGAACAAGTTACCTCTTTTTAATAGAGAAGACACTTTTAAAAATTTTGTTCACATTTAATTTTAATTTCTTTTAGTTTATATTGGAGTATAGTTGATTAACAATGTTGTGTTAGCTTCAAGTGTGTAGCAAAATGATTCAGGTATATCTATATATTCTTTTCCAAATTATTTTTCTGTTTAGGTTATTGCAGAATATTAATCAGCATTCCCTGTACTATATATATAGTAGGTCCTTGTTAGTTATCTATTTTATATATAGTAGTGTGTACATGGGGCTTCCCGGGTGGTGCTAGTGGTAAAGAACCCTCCTGCCAATGCAGGAGACATAAGAGATGTGGGTTCCATCCCTGGGTCGGGAAGATCCCCTGGAGAAGTGCATGGCAACCTACTCGAGTATTCTTGCCTAGAGAATCCTATGGACAGAGGAGCCTGGCAGGCTATACAGTCCATAGGGTTGTAAAGAATCGAATACGACTGAAGTGATTTAGCACACACACAGTGTGTACATGTTAACCCCAAACTCCTAATCTACCTCATCCCTATTAGTAGTAAACATTTATCTAGGCTAAGAACACATTTTCTTTGGATCCTTTATTTACTCTATGACCCTTCATGTAAGTCAACATTTTCTGAAGTGGTTTCTCCACAGTGGGTGTGATGCTCTCATCTTTTTTCCATGTGTATAGGCACATGTTCCCAGGCCTTTCAATGCCCCTGCCTCACCCCACTGTATTCCACCACACCTCTCCCACTGATTCTGCAGTAATTCCACACCAGCCTTCTTTAAATAGAAGCTTCATTATTTCATTCTCCTAGTCACAACTTTCAGCGGCCTCCTATTTTCTATAGCGTCAAGTCTATAGACTTTCTCACAGCCGTGATTTACCTTATTTATTATCTACTGCCAAATACATACCCTCAAGCCGGCAATAGTAACATGATTAAGACATGGCTCTTACGCTGAAGGAGCTCGGATTTTCTGTAACAATTATAGTTCCTTCATCTCAACACTCTTTTGTGTTGTCCACTCTTATTTCATGGGTAATGGACTTGTTCCATGGCTAGACTATAAATGCTTTTAAGTTAGGGGTCATGACTTGTATTTTCTTTATTATATCATATTTCCCCTTACATTGTTTCTGGCACTAGTGTTTGTTTGTAAAAGACACACATGTCAATTGGTTTAATAATAAGATATTAAAGATGTATTAAAATAATATCATTGATTTCAGAGATTAATACATATATGACTGCTAATCATAGTGAAAGACATTTAAAAAATTTAATTCGATATAACAATATCTTGTTTTCAAAACTGACCACTTAGGTTTCAACTTAGAGAACATTTTCAAACCTGGAAAGTATTTCTTTGATTCCTCAACTTTGAATCAGGCAGCCCTTCTTTATTCTGCCTTTCTGTAGCAGCTTTCCTTGCCTCTATCTCTAAATTGACTCTATCTCTGATCACATTGAAATTGCCTGTTTCCTTTTATATCTCTCTTACTGCATTGTAAGGTATTTGAGGGGAGAGCTATGCTTCACTTACTGTTTTATTATTAAAACTTCATGGAAGGCCTGGCAAAGTATAGCTGTACAATGAATAGAAAAGTAATGATGTTTCTTTTGTATACATTTGCCTTACAGAACAAATAAAGTACATATAAATAAAATGCTTTATTTTAAGTATAGCACATGCAAATGTCTCTCTGAAGTGTTTGATGAAACATGGCAAAAGTTAAACTGAAAATGAAGCTATATGAGTGTGTGTATGTAACATAAATATGTATGAAATGATATGTAATTTTATATGTGCAAATATATATGAGATTATATTTGAAAAATGACATAAACTTTCAAATTTTTACATGAAATGTGTATTAATTATGAATTTTAAAAATTAAAATTATGATTATTACTTAAATTTAACCAATAACTAATGGTACACTTTTGCTATGCCTATATATAAAGCATAGGCTGATATTGAAAGAATTAAAATATTACAGAAACAGTTTTCTTAATGTACCTTCCTAACTTCAAGGCTATTTGTTGGTTTGTTGGCCGGTAGTTTATGTGCCTTGACTCTCAATTCTCAGTAAATAAAACTTGTTTTTAAAAGATCTCAAATTATGGATAGTGTAACTGAGAAAAAATACATCTATGTGCTTAATACACTATTCTAGATGAGATCAACTTGGGAAAGTGGCATTGGGAACTACTGCTAGATAAAAGGATAAAAACAGTAATTTGTTGAGCTCTTTAGCTTGCAGTCTCTCTAAATCTCCTTCCCTGCATTTCTATTCAATCTCTCTGTTTACACACACACACACACACACACACACACGCACACACACAAGCTCTAAAAACTCTATTGGAACTACCAACTAGCTTACTTTCTATGTCTGCATTGGGTTTCCCTGGATCCTTTCTATGAGAGCTCTCCTTCTCCCTTGTGAACAGAGGTTAGATTCAACTTTTATTCATCAGTCTCTACTTGAATTAAATTGTTTATTTAATGCTATTTTAAAAATAGAAATGCTTATCTTTTCCCTACAAGTCTTACTTATGAACTAGGCCATTATGATAGACAATGAGAAAATAATCACCAATTCCTTCTAACAACAAATTTGGATTAATTTTTAATTATCCATTACTGTTTACATCAAAACTTGAATTATTTTTCCAGAACCTATAAAGCTGCTTTTATATTTGCCTAATAAAACTGTATACTTATTTTTAACCTAGATTCAGATTTTTTTCCACAATCTGACATGTTCCTTTCTTCTGTCTCTACATCTCTTTTTCTTTCCCCCATCCCTGCCTCAGTGTTGCTTCTGTAGTCATCCATAAGTTCTTGCAATAGTTTTCCTTGCCAGTATCTACCCGGATGAGCTACCATATATAAATGGTATGTACCAAAATACTTTAGAAAATAGTAAAACCCTTTAAGTATATGTTATTACTCATTATTTTTACCATCTGAATCTTTGAGCTTATTTATATCCCACATTTTGTGCTAAAAATCTCATTTCCTTTATCTCTCATATTTAGAACTTCTTTGAACATTATCCAGCAATCATGAGAGCCTTTGACTTTAAGCATAACTGACAAAAAGTATCCCATTCCACCCACTCCCTTTGGAGGAAAATAATTCACTGAGAGTGGAGTCTGCTATGGTGGGTGATCCCTAGATGCTGTCACCCTTTGGTAACCATACTTTACCACTTAACTTCCCCTTTAAGAAAGAAGTTGCAATCAACATGTTTAAACAGCAACATAATACATTTCTTTTGAATACTGGCAAAAATATATTCCTAGCTGGAGCCTGAAATCTCAGGGTGCAAACTACCCAGTTCACTGACAGCTGACGTCACTTATGCCACTTGGTATGCAAATCCATATGCTATCAATGCAAGAGACTACATTATTTTCTGAGAAGCTGTGTTGTTTCTTAACCAGCTCTGTAACACAGTGAAGATTTAAAACATGAAACGTCAAATGTACTAATATGTACATTTACATCTTGTATATTTCACATTATAACTCTTTGTGAGACCTAATTATTTTCAGGGCATTTCCCCTTTTTCCTTTAATGAAATATTCAAAAAAACTAACCCTGTTTATAGCATGTTAAATCTTTATCATCTTTATGTTTATCAAAAGAGTATAAGGCATGTCTGGGGATAACCCTGCAGGAGTCAAAAGCCTGTGGCAGGTTTTAGAGAATCATCTGCTGCCTCCTGAGTTGGAAGGATTTGCAGGCCAGAGCTCAGGAAGTTGCCATGGCTTGAGGGCAAAGCAGGCTTTTGCAGATAAACCTTAAGTCACAGATTCTACCTTTTGGAGCCAGATATCATTTTGTGGATTAATTAATACTTGTGAGGGCTTTAAGGATGAAAGACATTGTGAGCATACAGCATTTCTTATGTTAAAACAAAGGACAGCCTCTTTTGGGGGAGTCGTTCTATTGATTAGGCTGTGCTTTCCTTAAATTGCAAAAAAAAAAAAAAAAAATGCCAAAAGCTCTTTAGTCTTTCAAAATTCTACTTTGTTAAGATAAAAATTAGGTTTTGGAAAAAGCACTCTCCCAAATCTTCAAGATGCTAGTATATTAATAATGTCATATAATTTAAGAACTCTTATGCAAACCATCTCCAAGTTTTCATTGCTTTATGTGCCCTTCCTTTACTCAAACAGGAGTGTTGTTTTAATTTTTTAATTTATTTTCATTTAAAAAATGTTATCAGCATATAGATTTTACAATGTTGTATAGGAGTGTGTTAACTCCAATATTTGTTGAGGCCATCCCTGTGCTAGGTTTGGGTGTGATATGATATGCTAAATAGTCATGTCCTTTTCTGGAGGGGCTGTCAGTCCAGGGGTGAAGAGAAATATTAAACAAATAAAGAAAGGCATAATTCTATAAATGCAAATTACATGACATGCTATGACAGCAGACAAACAAGTTTCTATGAGAGAGGGAGAGCCTACTTTGGATTAAGTATTTATAAAAGCACAATTTGAAAGAGCCATTTAAATTGAGATTTACAGGGTGAATAGAGTTTGTTAAGCAAATAACTGGAAGGATGCTGCAAACAGAAGGACTAGCAAGTACAGAGGTCTGGAAGTCAGAACAAAGTTGTTATATTGGAAAAACTGCATGAATACTGTACTGACTAGAAAAGAAAGAAAGAAAGTGAAGTTGCTCAGTCATGTCTGACTCTTTGTGACCCCAGTAACCTATCAGGCTTCTCCGTCCATGGGATTTTCCAGGCAAGAATATTGGAGTGGGTTGCCATTTCCTTCTCCAGGAGATCTTCCCGACTCAGGGATTGAACCCAGGCCTCCTGCATTGTATGCAGACGCTTTACCATCTGAGCCACCAGGGAAATGGTAGAATGACTAGGGATATAAATCTGAAATGTGGGTAGAGGGAGACAGTTCTCAGATGATGGTAAGCAGTTTAGAAGCCATTAATATACAAAAACAGGTTACAATAACTTTTCCCATCCAGGCCTCCATTTGAAATTCACTTAACTCTACAGTAGAGAACAAACACACAACAATGAAAAAGGTTATTAACATTGAGCAATCTTGTCTTCCCTATTGCTTTGACCAAAACTGGTTATAACAAAACAATTGAATTATGCCAATAAATTTCCCAGACGGTAACCAGGAAGACCATTCTCACTGAATCCCAATAGTAGTTAAAGAAAGAGCACCATATTTGCATCAATGACACGAAGAAATAGAAGTCAGGGAAGAAGAGAGAAAAAAGGAAGAAAAAGGAGATGTGTTTGTACAGGAAAACCTCCAAAAGACTGAATTTCTTGAGACAGAAAGAAGTGCCCTCATCAGCCTGTTTCCCAAGTAGAACCTGGATTCTTTTGGTGGTGACCAAATGAAACACACTGGTTACAAGATGAAAGGCTATGGGGGTTCTTAAACATCAAATGCTAGCTTATTCAAGATGATATTTTGATGAGTTAAGGGTAAATAAATCAGAGACATGTGGGTAAAATTTCCCTTGAAATACACAAGGGTTTAAAATGATGGGGAAATGCATTTGGCAAAACATAATATGTACTTTGCCAAACCCAACATTTGAAAACCGGTTCAAGACATTCAGCAGAACCCCAGAGCACAACATGTTCTCTTATCCTGAGAGTAAAAGAAGGAGAAAACCCATGAAAGCAATGTACAATACACACTGCAGGGTATAAATAATTTGCATTCAGCAAACCATGCCTAACTTTAAGACCTGAAGTCAAGACCAGCTTTTCCAGATCTTTAAGAATGCCTAATTACTCCTTGTAGGCACTGCTCATGTATGACACAGCATCATTTTTCTTCTATTCTCCTTTTCATCTAATTATTGTTTTCAACTTGAGAATTTTGGTTTACCACTTTTTAAAAGTATGCACACACTTAATTATGTATCTTTGTTACACAGAGATTTTATGTTTCATGTCTCCAAGAGCATCATAGTTCATTTCCAGCTATATGTAAGATGGCCCTAAAATTAAGCATTTATATTTTAAATTAGTACTTTATATGATATATAGATAAGCTACATTTTGAAGGTGATTTTTTTTTTCCCTTGTTTTTGTTTCTGTTCCACTACAAGACCACACACACGGTCAGCAGATCTGATGTAGCAAGAAAGCTAGAGTCAATACAGAAATAATTGGAAACTGAGAAGAAAAAAAATGTAAGCAGTGAGTCCCAAAGAGGAAAGTAGAGCAAGAGAGGGAAAGCCAGTGGAGTTCGGTAGATGACTAAGTTCTAGAGATTGACTGTACAGTAGGGTGATTATACCAGTTAATAAGGCTGTGTTGTAAACTGAAAATTTGCTATGAGAGTTGACCTCACATGCTCTCACCACAGTAAAATTTTAAAAAGGTAGCTATGTGAGGAAATGGATATGTTAAGTAGCTTGACTATAGTAATTATTTCACTGTTGTTGTTTGTTATTGTTTAGTCACTAAGTCATGTCCAACTCTTTGCAACCCCATGGACTGTAGCCCGCCAGGCTCCTCTATCCATGGAATTTCCCAGGCAAGAATTTTGGAGTGGGTTGCTCTTTACTTCTCCAGGGGATCTTCCTGACTCAGGGATCGAACACACGCCTTCTGTGGAGATTCTTTACTGCTGAGCCACCAGGGAAGCCCAAACATTTCATTATGTATATGTAAATAAAAATATCACATTGTACACATTAAATATATACATTTTTTATTTTAAAGACAGAAACATAAAAATAATTTTAAAAAGAAATCCAATGGAAAGAATACACAAAATTTCTATTTCTGTGAGTAGTGGAAAAGTTAAGATATTTAAAAAGGAAGAGAAACATCATTAGGGGGTAATGTGATGTAACCAGATATCCTCCTTCTGTGCTTTATAATAGAAATGATCAAAAACAAGATTATCAGCAAAGTATTGCGATCAATCGAAAGTTCAGAAAAAATATAAGGTGTCTAATTACTAAATTGGAAAAGTGGTAAATGCAAAATCTGTTTGAAAATTATAGTAGTTCATGTGTGTAGTTATGGAGATTCAATACAAAGTTCTCCCAGGAGGGAGGTTAGTCATTCACAAACTTTCACAGGTGCCACTACTTTGTAGGGTTCTCTCCAGTTCAGGCCTGGGGTTTGAGTCAGTTTGGTGGATCTTGATAGATTATATGTATCAATATTATCAGTGTTTACAGAGATGATGATCCCTAGGGTTTCCTTGGTAGCTCAGTGTCAAGAATCCCCCTGCTAACGAAGATGTGGGTTCCATCCGTAAGTCCAGAAGTTCCCCTGGAGAAGGAAATGGTAACCCACTGGGGTATACTTGCCTGGGAAATCCCATAGACTGAAGAGCCTGGTGGGCTACAGCCCATAGGGTCACAAAAGAGTCAGGCACAACTTGACAACTAAACCACAACGGGATGACCTCACATAAAGAAATTTCTAAGAATCTGCTGTATAAACTTGAAATCTGATTTATTAATTTGTAATGGTGCATATACTGATGTTGACTATGGTCCATCACATTCTATGTGAGAGGACCAAGGAAGCTGAATTAGGAGTCAGAAGATTGCCAGTGAACACAGGAATCAGAACAAAGGAGAAAAGAGCAACCACTCACATATATCAGCAGAGCGAAGGCTCTGTTTCTGGTACTAAACATCAGTCTTTTCTCGTGAAAATGCGCTGAAAATTTTAGATTCAATTTGTTTTCATTTATAAACATGTATTTCGACATAATTCTTATAATGTACTGGTATAGATGAAACTCTGTTGTTTTCAATTCTACTTATTCTATCTGAGAACTACCTGAAGACTTCACATAAAAAAATTGCAGTGTCTGTAGTTACAGTTACAGTCTGGTCTTTCTGCCTGATCGTCAGCATTAATCACAGGTTGTCTTCTGCTGTCTTGCCTTGTGTCTGGCTTCCAACTTAGGCTGATAAACAGGTGCTATCTGGATGGATATCCCACCACCATTCATCCTTTTCATATGTATGTCAGCGCAGTTGTGTCTGCTGAGTACTCCCTCACTGCTAGCAGACTGGCTGGCATCCAATCTGGACAAATTGCTGATCTTTCCTGCCACTTAACATTAAATAGGGCTTCTGAGGAACATTGAACAAATAGCTCAAGAAGCCAGATTCAGCATCTAAAGACGGGTTGCTGTTTTTAAGTATGTGGTTTAGGAAATGTTACAACTTTAAAGAACTTCAAGCTGGCCTGGAACTTGGCATGTGGTATCCCAAAGTGAAAGAAAATGCAAGTTTCAATTGATCAGTCTTGTCTGACTCTTTGTGACCCCATAGACTGTACCTCACCAGTCTCCTCTGTCCATAGAATTCTCAGGCAAGATTATTGGAATGTATAGCCATTCTTTGCTCTAGGATATCTTCCCAACCCAGGGACTGAACCCAGTTCTCCCACATTACAGGCAGATTACCATCTGACCCACCAGGGAAACACACGCCTAAACCTAACATAATTTTGTAAATTACCAGAGGCAAGGCCATCTGGGTCCTAGATGACCAACATATTCCACTGTAAATTATAGATTACTGTCCATTCAAACCATGGGATTAACATAAAAGAGGAATAAGTAATTAAACTAATTAATATGGTACCATATATAAAGCCACATGCAAAATACAGAGCAATCTTCTGCTTGCCCTAATACTTCTTTTGGCTCCTATGAGCCTCCTGGAATAAGTGATTCCTAGTGCCTGGAACATGAAAAAGTATTTCAAAATATGATGACAGAGTGTAATAAAGTAATTAAGTGTACATCATGGAAACTTCGCTTTTCAGCATGGGACTTGAATAATGCAGTGCGTTCAATATAGGAAACCTGACTGGAGTTTTCTATTCCAGGACAAATCTGTTCTCATCTCTGAGGTAACTGGAGGCAAGTATGGCATCCAGTCCCTCCAAAGAGGAGTAGGAGTATCTTGAAATGTGATCTCACAATGATATAAACCTCAATGAGATTAAGCTTGTCCTATTAGTCTTTGTGGGGCTTCCCCAGTGGTTTAGCGGTAAGAATCCACCTGCAATGCAGGAGACAAGGGTTTGATCCCTGGGTCGGATAGATCCCCTGGAGGAGGTCATGGCAACCCTCTCTAGTACTCTTGCCTAGAGAATCCCAAGGACAGAGGAGCTTGGCAGGCTGCAGTCCATAGCGTCACACAGAGTCAGACATGACTGAAGTGACTATGCAGCAGAAACATTAGCCTTTGCAGTGCCCTTGTGAGAAGAGCAACTGGTATTTAGGGGAAGGGGATGTTATTTAAAAATGTATTGAAAGAAGGTTGTATATCAAGTATGAAAAAAACGATGGAGAGAAATGAACAGACATGGGAATAGTTCATGATGGTTGTACATGTATATAATTACATGTAAAATGAATATGCAGATACACAGATATGTAAAAATATGCACTGTAGAAATAAATATAATAGGTAAAAGTACACACTAGAAGGATTACTAGTGTCTCCAGATGACCAGGAAGGCAACTTGGACTTTAGAAGATAATATAAAAGAAGATTCCTTACCTGTTTTCTCTGGGATCTCTGTGTGGACATGCCTAGCAACTCTATTGCATTGACCAAAAGCCATGAAAACTGACTCAGCCTGTTTGATGGCAATGATGTCCATTTATAGAAGGCTAACATGAGAAATCCAGCCCCTGGCCTCAATCTCAGGTATCCTGAAAAGGTCCAGTGCATAGAGGAACATTACTTATTCAAGGAGAGAGAATTTTAAGGTATATAACCCAAGCCAGCTTATGTTGATTTCTCCCTGCAAGAGAGTATTAGGTTTCTACTTTCACATTTCCCTTCTCTTTTGAGACAAGTGGTCGTCAATAATACATCTCTTGGAACTAAATATCCACCTGGTAGCCTTTTAGTGATTTTTTTTCTGAGGGAAGGCAATATTCTTAGCTAATAATGTATGCATAAAATTTTATTATGGGTTGAGAGATTTTGTATGTTTTTGGTAGATAGATCCAGTCTTTTGGTAACTTATTTTCATCAGAAGAAATCTTAAATAAAATGGTAAATTTTATCTATCATTCGTTCAGTTCACTTCAGTCTCTCAGTTGTGTCTGACTCTTCGTGACCCCATGGACTACAGCACACCAGGCTTCCCTGTCCACCACCAACTCCCGGAGCTTGCTCAAATTTATGTCCAGTGAGTCAGTGATGCCATCTGGTTATCAACCATCTATTATTTGTTACACAACAAAATTTTTAAATATACATTCATAAAGAAAGGGACATCTTCTGTGGTGCTAATTGCTCTTAAAAACATCTCTCTTCCAAATGTTTGTAGAAACTAGTGATGCCCAAAGTTAGTTACTAAATGTATTATATGGATTTAGGGGATAGACAAATAAGATTTTCTGGCACTAAAAGAAGAGACCGTATACATTAGGACAAAAGGTGATTAAAGCAAATGAATAGACATATCTAAGTATAAAAGAGGCACCACTGAATATCATGATTCTGTAAGTTATCTAAGAGAGCTTCCTTAGATTCTTCTAGGCTTGTGGAAAATATGCTGAAATAAAAGAAATTCTCTGGAAATGTAGCTATGTGAAAAATAGTATGCTATGATTATCATCAATCTTCATTGTCTTCATTATTTATTAAAATATGTATTCATCCAATATATTTTGAAAGCTAAGTATCATGCTATGTGTTGTGAATATAATAATAAACAAATCAGAAAAGAACTCTCTTGTAACAGAGTGAGTCTTGTAAATAGCCGGTTTTTTAACTTATGAAATTTTAGTGGTTTAGGAAAAGTATTAGTTGTTCAGTTGTGTCTGACTCTTTGTGACCCCGTGGGCCCCCTGTAGCCTGCCAGGCTCCTCTGTCCATGGAATTCTCCAGGCAAGAATACTGGGGTGGGTAGCCATTTCTGTCTTCAGGAGATCTTCCTGACCCAGGGACAGCTCACTCCCAAATATCTCTTTTTTTTTTAATCTATCGTAATGCACACATAGTTGTCTTTTGTAGTTGTTGCTTGTTTGTTTGTTTGCTTACCCAGTTGCCTATAAAAATTTAGACAAACATTTAGGCAGCCATTCACTCATCATTTATCCACTCATTTGTTCAAATGAGATTTATTATTGTAATTATTGGTGGCAGCAAGTACTCCATCTGCTGGGAACCCCAATGTGAAAGGAAAAGTCACAGCACAGGCGCAGGTACAACCCAACAAGCCCTATGCTAGTGATAACAGCAGCATGAAACACGAAAACTCAGAAAAGGGCGTTTAAAAGAGATCGCAGGGGAAACCTGGAAGAACTGGGTAACAACAGGGATACATAACACACTTTAAAGTGGATTCAATATATTTGGAAATTTGTGTGATGACAATATGGTGGGAGTGAAGTATCACAGTCAGGAGGAAAGCATGTAGGGTGGCCCTGAGGGGTATGGTCCTTTGTTAGTAGGCAGGTGACTCCTAAAAGCTTTCAGCATATAGTATGGGACACGGGTCAAGGTTGTTGGCAACTCACCAAGATTGAAAAGTTGCAGCAAGAGTAAGAACTAGGGATGAGAAGAGCGCAGGACTGTCAGAGGAAGGTAGAAACAGGGCACTAAGAAATTAAAACATCTATTGCAGACTTTGATGAGAGTCAATTCAGTTCAGTCGCTCAGTTGCATCCAACTCTTTGTGACCCCATGAGCCAGGCCTCCCTGTCCATCACCAACTGCCTGAGTTTACTCAAACTCATGTCCATTGAGTCGGTAATGCCATCCAGCCATCTCATCTTCTGTCGTCCCCTTCTCCTCCCACCTTCAATCTTTCCCAGCATTAGGGTCTTTTCAAATGAGTCAGTTCTTGGCATCAGGTGGCCAAAGGATTGGAGTTTCAGCTTCAACATCAGTCCTTCCAATGAATACTCAGGACTGATTTCCTTTAGAATGGACTGGTTGGATCTCCTTGCTGTTCAAGGGACTGTCAAGAGTCTTCTCCAACACGACAGTTCAAAAGCATCAATTCTTCGGCACTCAGCTTTCTTTATAGTCCAACTCTCACATCCATACATGACTACTGGAAAAACCATAGCTTTGAATAGACGGGCCTTCGTTGGTAAAGTAATGTCTCTGCTTTTGAATATGTTGTCTAGGTTGGTCATAACTTTTCTTCCAAGGAGTAAGCGTCTTTTAATTTCATGGCTGCAGTCACCATCTGTGACTGGGATGTCACTGCATCACAACTTACATTCTGTATATATTTACTCTGGGACTCCACAAAAATCTCTGTGGAGTGATAAGGAATAGTTGAATCTCTCTTAAGCAATATGCAGTTATATTAACAGTGAAAGCCAATAAATACAAATAGGAAAGGAAGCAAGCCCACCCCATGGAGGAAGATAATGAGATAATGCTGCTACAGTATTTCCTGGTAGCTAGCTGAACAAAATGCATGGAATGTCAGGGTTTTAAATGCTCTTCCAGTTTAACCAGATACCTGGTTCTATTGAATTTTTTACTCTCACTGGCCTCTCACTGGCCTCAGCAGGTACATAGAAGGGAAAGTAGAAATGAGGGGTGAAAAAGAGAAACTTTTCCATGGATGATAAGTAAAATTAAGGAAGGCATTAAATTTATCTTTGTTTTATCATTTTTAATCAATTTTGTAAGCAAGTGACTTCAATGCCCAGAAGGAAGTGTGAGTAAAGGTGTATCACTATTCAACAAATCATTCACATTACTCTTTGTAATCTTTCTTTTGGATACTTAACATCTTGTAATGACTATAATTTTGCAGGCACTTCCCATAAGCTATATATGCATTATTGATGAAGTTCTATGACTGGAAACTTCCATCACTGCAGTGACTGTTGGAAAGCATAGGTTCATTCAAATTAATAATGTGTATGAGTTTGTCACAGTTTTAATATATGCATTCTTCTTGCAGATGGTTGAAAAAGAAGGTTATCTTCAAAAAGCTAAAATTGCAGATGGAGGAAAGAAACTAAGGTAATAAACTTTTTTTTTAATTCACTTTTATATAACTATGCTAGTTCTCTATCTCCTCAATTTGTGTCACTGTTGTTGTTTATAAAGGTAGGCCCTATGGTGCAGGACTAGAATATTCCTCTCTGTTATCACTAAGGTCAACATTATTTTTAATGTAACTATAGTTTTCCAACAAAGCACTACATTTTATTTTATTGCACAGAATATGAATGAAGTGCTTCATGACCCCCTAAAACTTGAAATTAAAAAAATATGCAAAGAAATAAAAAAGTGGGTCTTGATTTCTGTGATTAACAGATTAAAGGATGAGGGACCCATTTTGCAGTATAAAAAATCTCCTATAATACATTGAGAGCATAATTTTTTGAAGGATGGAGGATTTGAGATACATTTGTTGCTCAATAAAAATCATTTGAGAAAGAAATGAGAGAAAAATAATATCATCTGTTAGATAAAAAGTTGGACGTTGCTGCACTTGGAGATGAGAGTGACACAGAGTAGGTTGAGAGAAATTAGACAATGCAGGAAGAATTTCCTTAGGCGACAGGAAGAAAAACTTTAATAATAAAAAATGGGGTTGATAAGAGAGTAGTCAAAGATGCTACATATTTTTTTTTAATGTATGGGCTATTTAGAAGTAAACATCTCTATTTTAGACTGTCCCCTATTTCTCATGTAAGTCTTATTATATACTTAGTTTTGTGCTAGGTTAAATGCAAACTGCAAAGGTATGTAGGAAGTACTCACAGGGGGAGACAAAGCATTTATTCACGACTATATAATTAACAATTAAAATCATAAAGGATAAATGTACTAATTAGCTACACAATGGGACACTTATTAATTGTATAATATAGTTTATTACTGGGATGGAACTCTGGCCAACACTAGAAAATGAAGTATGTTATTGTTTGCCTGCTATAATGGAGTAAGTATATATTTATTCAAAATAAGTAAAATTGGAGAAAACTATCATCCATAATTCCACTATTTAAAATAACTCTTTCAGTTTTAAAGAACAAATTCTATTTTCCACCCATATTGTGTTTCTAAAAACTCTTTTAAAGAAGAGCATTTAAAATATTGTGCTTTATTCTGGGGTAAACAGGGCCTTCAACCTTCTCCTAGACTACTTTTCTGCAGTATCTCTGCAGCCAGCCTCCCTTGAAGGGTCAAGGAGGGAGATACACAGGAGACAAGATCAAATGCAGTACTGTTTTCAAAGACTCATCTAGTTCAGGCTCCAGTGGAGAACCTGACTTAATGTGTTGAGTTCTGAAAGGGCAGTAGGGATTCTTTGACTAACCCAACCTAGTGCCAACTTTCCCCTGGACTTCAATCCCAGGTATATTAGCCCGTGGAAGGAGTGTGGAGGGTGCAGCGATAAGCCTCCCCAGGATAAACCAAAGCCCTTTCTTACCTTACCAGTGATGCGGACATCACAGCCAAAGAAGGATAGAAAAGGGCTTGTCAAAGTTACCACTTCAGCCTTTCCCTGAGGCTTGATAGGAAGGAGGAGGTGATAGCTTTGGTAGGTCTTAGACCCCAGCCTCATGCAAGGAAGACGAGGCGATCCTAATAGGGATCCCAAGCAAATTTTGTACAGTGTCCTTGCCCATAAGCCCTCCATGATCCGTTCTTGTAAAATGTTTTCCTTGAAGGTGGTGTCAAGAAAAATTAAAGGAGCAGAACCAGGCCTTTTCCGTCACTAGCTTGCATGAACAACACATTTTTAGGTAGCTTCAATCAGTGTGTGTACCATTTTGTATTTGTCTTGTTTGTTTGTTTAACCAGTTTACATGCCATTTATGTGTTCTAGTTTACATTCATATGAACATTAGTTTGTACTATGTTTCATTGTTATTTCAATCATCTTACATGGAATTATGCATTCTTTCAGCTTTTTTTCATTTAAAATTATATAAATTTTAGTTTTCCTTTCTTTTTGTTTTTAAGCTCAGGTGCACAAATTGAGTTGATTATCCTCTTCAGTGTGTGGCCTTGTGTTATCATCTTTCTGGGCAAGACTCCTAGCTGTGTGTACTTTCTTCTCAGTCTCCATTCCTCACTTCAGTCCTCTGTAGAATGTGTGCTCCTCAAATCCAGTCTCCATATATTTATTTGGCTATATGTGTGGCATACTAGAAAACAGCATGTAAGTGAACATGCTCTAAATTGCAGAAGTCTTGCAGGTTATAGGGTCCTCCCTGGTGGCGCAGCAGTAGAGAATCTGCCTGCAATGCAGGAGATGCAGGAGACACGGGAGACATGGGTTCAATCCCTGGGTCAGGAAGTTCTGCTGGAGGAGGAAATGACAACCCACTAACTATATTCTTGCCTGAAAAAACCCCATGGACAGAGGAGCCTCGCGTGCTACAGTCCATGAGGTCACAAAGAATCAGACACGACTGAGAGAATGAGTGCTTTGGGCTATAAGCTTCATTCTGTTTTGTACTACTTTCATTCAACATTAGTCAATATTAGGGTTAGCTATCTACAGCTGTATACTTAAAACAAGCTAATTTCTTCCAGCTTCTACCCATTTTGCCATTGTGTGCACACATCAAATTTTACTGACAGTCTTCCAGGAGTGGATACTTAAATTGTCCCTAATCCTTCCATCCGAAACAACATTGCAATAAATGACACATGTATGTCTCCTTACAAATATATTAGGTAGATATACTCCTAAGTGTTTTATTCTTTTTGTTGCAATGGTGAATGGTATTGTTTCCTTAATTTCTCTTTCTGTTTTCTCATTGTTAGTGTATAGGAATGCAAGGGATTTCTGTGTGTTAATTCTATATCCTGCAACGTTACTGTATTCATTGATAAGCTGTAGTAATTTTCTGGTAGACTTTGGGACTCTGTGGGAGAAGGCGAGGGTGGGATGTTCTGAGAGAATAGCATTGAAACAAGTATACTATCAAGGGTGAAACAGATCACCAGCCCAGGTTGGATGCATGAGACAAGTGCTCAGGGCTGGTGCACTGGGAAGACCCAGAGGGATGGGATGGGGAGGGAAGCGGGAGGGGGGATCGGGATGGGGAACATATGTAAATCCATGGCTGATTCATGTCAATGTATGGCAAAAACCACTACAATATTGTAAAGTAATTAGCCTTCAACTAATAAAAATACATGAAAAAATAAATAAATAAATAAACAGCAAAAAACAAAACAAAACAAATATATTAGGAATTCTCTCTGAGGCATAAACCCAGATGGCTCAGTGGTAAAGAATCTGCCTGCCAATGCAGCAGACATGAGATCAATCCCTGGGTTAAAAAGAACCCTTGGAGAAGGAAATGGCAATCTACTCCAGTATTCTTGCCTGAAAAATCCCACGGACAGAGGAGCCTGGTGGGCTATAGTCCATTGGGTCACAAAAGAGTTAGACGTGAGTTAGTGACTAAACAACACAAAAGGACTGCTTGATGGTAAAGACACATACAGTTATAAATCCATTGAGTGCTGCTGCCAGACTTTCTCCAGAATGAATACATCAGTTCATATTCTCTTCACAATGCAGAGATCACCCCTCACCACACTCTCATCGGTATACAGCTTTAAAAAATTTCGGTTTTGCAAGTTGATATCTATAGAACATCGTGTTGCTTTTATTAATATTTTTATTTCTCTGGTTGGTGTTTCAGTTAAGTATCTCGCTTTTCTTTTCTTTTCTTGTGACAATTTCTAATATGCACCAGGTAGTATATACCTTGGTCAACTTTTATGTTAAAATTATAAAGACTTTATAGATTGAAAATTGTAGATATAGTCAACATGTTTAATAACATATGATATCCTACAATGTTGATGGTACTATAAAGCACCAAGCCATTTCTACATTCCTCTTTTATTACATTTTTAAGTTGATTCAAGTTTATCCTAAAATAGTTATAATTGCAGTAAACCTACTATTGCTTGCTTTTGCATTTTCTTAACAGAAATTCTAAGCCTAGATGTCTTGATTAAATCACAAGACCGTATTTGTTTTAATGACTGTTATGTATAGCCCTACCGCTTGCCCAAGGAGTCTGTATGTTTTTGTAACTAACAACAGAATGACCAATTTAATCATAGCTGAAAAGTTGTGTAGTTTTTATCCCACTGATAATTTAGTAACTGTTCAGTAGCATACCATAGTTGCTATAATTTGTATTTCTTATGTAAAATTTCTTGCCATGGCCTTGTCCCCACTTATCAAGGAACTTTATATCTTTTTATAAATTTTAATGTGTTATAACAATAATAACAGATGCTTATTCTGTGGAGTACTTGGATAATTGCTTTCCCAGTAACACTGAAATGATACTCTAAAACAGGCTTTGTTACTGCTATCAATTTTACAAATGGAGAAACTTGGTCACTTGTACCAACCTCTCCTTCTTCCAATCTTACTCTATGTATAGTTGGTATCAGAGTTTAGCTGTGTCCTCTGTATGAAGTAGGTTAGATTTTTCCCTCTTGCTAGAAGATGTTTGAGGCCAGGAAGCAAAAACTGTCCTTTTATTTCATACCATCAGCTGTACCAAGGGTTTCAACTGTCACCTAACAAATACTATTGTATTAATCTCTATAAATTTTACAGGCTTCCCTAGTGGCTTAGTGGTAAAGAACCCACCTGTCAATGCAGGAGACATAAGTTCCATCCCGGGGTCAGGAAGATCCCGTGGAGAAGGAAATGGCAACCCACTCCAGTATTCTCGCTTGGAGAATTCCATGGACGGAGAAGCCTGATGGGCCACAGTCCATGGGGTTGCAGAGGAGTCAGACACGACTTAGTGATTAAACAACAAGAACAATAAATTTTCTACTCATAAATCCATGACAGATCATCCACATCATGTTTTGTGTTCTTATTTTCTTCCTTCCCCTCTTCCTGTTCCTTTTCTTTAACGTCCTTCCCTTTTTCATGTATTTTTTTCTTTCTTTTAAAGAAAAGTTTGACCTATCTCTGAAGATAGCAAGCGTTGGTGGAAAGTAGAACGCCTTGGCTATATCTTACATCTATAAAGGGCCATGAATTTAGCTTTATTTTGAAATGAAGTTCTAGAAGTTTCCCCAGACAGACAGGATTGAAAGCCAAAGACATTCAGCATTCAACTGTAGAATTTTCTTTGTGAACATTGAAAGTGTGTTTTTCTGATAAAGTTTAGAAATTCCTGCATTTTGTTACATCTGTTCCCAAAAGAGAAGTAGCTCATGTCTCTCTGAAGTTCTCGGAGACCTTAGCGAAGAGTTGCTTTCAATTCTTTAATTTATAAAAGGCCCCTGACAGCATGTATGCTTTCTGTCCCCTTATCTCTCCTACTACACCTTTCATTTTAAGCCTGCCCCTTCGTCATCTCATTTGTGGCGTGTACATCTTATCACATGTGGCTTTCCACTCTACTCTGCTCTTCAGAGGGAGTGGAAAGAAGTACCTGAGGATGAAAGGATGCACAGAGATGTATTTGGAAAAAAATAAAAGTAGATTATTGTTATGTCTACCAGTGTTCATTTTTATCCCAGAGCCCCAGAGCTATTAAACCTTTGTTTTGGGGTTTTTTTTTTTCTTTTTAAACAATTGTTTCTAAGAATAGACTTTCTGTGGAACATGGTACTAAAGTACCCCCCTAATGTAAACATTATTATTATTTTAGCCTTTTCTGCTCAAGATCCTAATGAATTCTTCCAGGTTGCATTTGTCTTTCTCTCTTTTTTACGTTCAGTACTAAGGACTAGGGGGAAAGTTTGGAGAGTATGGAATAGAGAAGTTATTTTGTAAAAGGTTCCTTTAGTTTCATGATTTCCAACACATATGCTATTATAATTTCCAACTTCTAGTAACCCTGTGAAAATAGAAAGCTTTTACATTTCTTGCAGTAGTGACAGGGATGCATATATTTATACACCAGTGTCTCTTTGATTTTTTTATTTTTAAAGTAGAGGCAAACTACAAAAAGCTTAGGATATGAGACAAGAAATGTGTTCCTTGCATACCAGTTTGAGAACTAGTCAGAATATTTAGCAGTGTCCAAGTGACTGTTCAGTAAATCAGTCAAGGACACTGGAGTAAATCAGTTTCACCCCCCACCAGGGGTGCAGAATCAACTCAAATCCAGTGTAACCAAATCAGATGACAGAGGCAAGCAACAGCAGAGAGAGTTTGAAATTTACAAAGTAACCTCACATCTATTTTCCTTTGATTTCCTGGTTTGCCATCATGTCATTACCAAAGGAGGCACTGGAGAGGTGAGTGTAATATATAAAACCTAAGTGTTAGGGTAGATGAATCGGTTCAACATGAGCCCAAGCTAACAGATTCTAACAATGATAACAAATATTTTAAGGGCCATTTTCCATCAAGTGTTCTTCAGATGAGCAGTTACAAAGTTGCTCTTATTATGTGCTGCCATCCGGTGTCCATTTCATAGAATGCAAAGAATTTTTGGTCAAGCTGATGTTTGTGTTTAGTTTCTTTGGTTTGGGGTTTTTTGTTTGTTTGGTTTTGGTTTTACTTTCTACTTTGACAAGTCAGGATTCATTTTAAGAATGTTCTCTAAAGTGTCACTTGGAGAAGATGTCCCACCAATTGCATTAACTGCTTGTCCTTATTAGAAGTTAATTCTTCCTCCTTCTTAATTACATTAAGGATCCTCACCGCCACCCCCTCCCCCATCCTAAATGTGATATCTTGTGACAAAACTTTAAAATAAATACCTGCATTTATTGTCTCAGGATATATTTCCTGTGCTGAATCACTAGTATTAATGTCAATCCCTTACCTAATTGCTATCTGTAAATTTATGTGGAGACTCTCACCTATTCCTAGGACATCTGACTTACTGAAGTTGGACATTTCCTGACCTATGTGTCTTACTTAACACACAAGTCGATCCAACATCTAGGTTTTTATCTCTCTGTGTGGAAAAAGAAAAAAAAGAATGCCCTCAAATTTAAGACGATGAAATGTTGATGCATTAATTGGCTCCCATCAATGGATGACATTACTTGCTGGCCATCTTGGGAAAGTAGGGCTGAAAAGGCTCCCAATTCAGCATTGAAGAACAGCCCAAATCAGCCTAAGAAGTAGCCTTGCTCCAAGGAGAAAGATGTTCAAGGACCTCTTCGGCAATAGTAGGGAGTCTTCCTCTCTCAGGGCTATCATGAGGCTCTCCACAAGCGCAGTATGACTGAGGGAGAGTTATGTGCCATCTGCTCTAGAGATGGTTGATGCAGCAGAATGAGTGTGGCCTTCAAGGTTCAGAAGACTTGGCCTGAATCCCATATTTATGACTTTTAGGCCCTTGGATAGGATGTAACCTCACAACACCTCAGTTCTCTTATCTGTAGTGTGCGGATTATCACCCATCTCCCAATGCTATTTGGATAATTTATTTGTTCCCATGTTTACCCGTCTCCAATGAGTTAGAGGTAAATGCCTTGAGGTCTCTGCTGTTTGCCTTTATATATGCAGTCTTTGGAATTGTATCTGTCCTGTGATAGATGCTCAGTAGATACTTGTGACTGGCATGGGGATTAAATTACTTGACTTATACAAAGTATCAGGTGCCATACCTAGCACAGGGTGAGAACTGATGCATGCCTACCAGCTTATCTTATTGACACACATCTGAGAAGTCAGGAAGCCCTCTAGAGAAAGCTCAGGTCATGCCACTAGAATTGTAAATTAGAAAAGATGTATTAAACCAGGAACATTAGATAGTTTTAAAATGATTCTATGAAAGACTTGTCAAAACACTTGGCAATTAAGTAATAAATAAGGGAAATGCAAGAAGTAGGTGCTTTGTAGCCCTTTTGTCACTGGTGTTGTTCAGTCATTAAGTTGTGTCTGACTCTAGATGTATGATGCTCCTGAAATTTGAGAACCTATATATTCTTTTACTCAAAAACATTTGAGAACTTTCCTAGTGGTCCAGTGTTTAAGACTGAGCTTCCACAGTGGAGGGCATGGATGCAGTTCCTGGTCAGGGAAGTTCCACATGCCCTGTGGTACGGACCCCCCAAAACCACCAAATATAAAAACATAACAAGAAGAAGAAAAAAAAAAAAAAACTTTGATGAGCACTCATAAGCACTCACCATATGTCAGATATGGGCTTCCCTGGTGACTCAGTGGTAAAGAATCTGCCTGCAATGCAGGAGACACAGGTTTGATCCCTGGGCCAGGAAGATCCCCTGGAGAAGGAAATGGAAATCCACTTGAGTATCCTTTCAAGGAAATCCCATGGACAGAAGAGCCTGGCAGGCTACAGTCCATGAAGTCACAAAAAAAGTCAGACGTGACTGGATGATAGCATAACAACAAGAAACACAACCCACAGATACTGTGCCCAGGAGTGGAAAAGCTCTAGGAGGTCAGGTATGGTGTTCCCTTCTTTGAGGGTGCTAGGAAAGTAGAGAGACTTTTCTTCCCATTCTGAAAAATCACTTCTTCCTCAAAAGGTCTATTTAAAGGTCCTGTGTAAGTAAGCCCTCTAAACTTGAAGGAGCTACTCACTTCCTGAGTTGAATCTCAATATACTGAAAAGCCGTCACCCATAAGGATTTGATGGCATGTAGAAAGCGTTAGAATTTCAAGTCAAGGCAAAACCTTGCCAGTTGATCCAATTCACAGTCCTTCCAGAGCTGACAGTGCCATCTAAATGCTCATTGTGTTAGAGTAACTGGTGAGAAGCTTTTCTGCTGCTATCCTGAGAATTACAGGTGACACAGAGGGCCAAACACATCAAATGGGGAATAGACTTGAAAGATATTGTAAAGAAAATAGCTAAGTCTTTATTCAGAAGATAAAGGTCCTGACCTATGTCATAAGGTAAAAAAAAGGATACTCCCAGTAGGTGAATTCTCAGTCACTCCTACAGGAGAGGCTTTTGAAACACTTTCTGGTTTTAGACTCCCTACTGAGCACGTGTAAGTCTGCTCATCACAAACCAGAATAACTCCCTAGCAGGAAAGAGACAGAGGTGGTGTCATAGAAGCACACCCCTGCTTCTGGCTTCTTCTGAGCAGTTGAAAGGCTCATCATTAGCTCCTTTTGGTATATGCTAAGTTGCTTCAGCGTGTCAGACTCTTTGCGACCCTATGGACTGCAGCCCGGGCTCCTCTGTCCGTGGGCTTCTCCAGGCAAGGATACTAGAGTGGGTTGCCGTGCCCTCCTCCAGGGGATCTTTCAGACCCCAGGATCAAACACATGTCTCCTGCGTCTTCTGCATTGCAGGTGGATTCTTTAAAGCTGAGCTACAGGGGGCGGGGTGGGAGGGGGGCAGTCCGTGAATCCTTTAAATCAGTTCAATTCCCAAGAGGAAAAAAAGCACTTGAGAGTAGTGGGCGTTTGACCAATCCTTCTAATTATCATTAGATAAAATAGTAAATAAGGCAGTCCAGATGACTTGTACCTTGTCATAGGCTCTGCTAGCTTCTATAGCTTGAGATTTAGGACCAAAACTATGGTGAAAGCTGACATGGATAATCTCCTTAACCAAGAAAATAGTACAGTCATACATTGGAAGTATGGCTGGTTTGGATCCAGGACACCTCCATAAAGAGAATAAAGCACCAAAGAGAGTCATATGATACTTTTGGTGTCCCAGCACTTATAAATTTATGTTTATACTCCACTGTAGTCTATTAATAATGTAACAGCATTATGTCTAAAAATCAATGTATATATCTTAATTCAAAAATACTGTATTGCTAAAACATGATGATCATCATCTGAGTCTTGATATGACTCACAAAAAAGTGAGTCATAATATTTTTTTGCTGGTGGAGGGTTTTGCCTCCGTGTTGATAGCTGCTGACTAATCAGGGTGGTGGTTGCTAAAGGTTGGGGTTGCTGCAGCAATTTATTAAAGTAAGAAAATAATGAAGTTTACCGTATCAATGGACTTTTCCTTTCATAAGCGACTTCTCTGTAGCGTGCAGTGCTGTTAAAGCATTTTACTCACAGTAGAACTTCTTTCAAATTGGATTCAGTCCTTTCAGACTCTGACACTGGTTTATCAACTACACTTATGTAATATCCTGAATCCTTTTTTGTCATTTAAACAATCTTCACAGAAACTTACCAGAAATAGATGCCATCTCATGAAATCACTTTCTTTACTCATCCGTAAGAAGCAGTTTTTCATCCCTTAAAGTTTTTCATGGAATTGTAACAATTCAGTTGCATCTTCAGGCCCCACCTCTAATTCTAGTTCTCTGGCTAATTCCACCCTATCTGCACTCACTCCTCTGCTGAAATCTTGGAACCCTTCAAAGTCATTCATGAGGGTTGGAATCAACTTCTTCAAAGTCCTGTTAATGTTAATGTTCTGACCTCTTTCCCTGAATCAGGAATGTTCTTCATGGTATGAAGAATATTGAATATTTTCCAGAAGGTCTTCAGTTTACTTTGCCCAGATCCATCAGAGGAATCATGACCTATGGCAGCTATAGCATTACAAAATGTATTTCTTAAATAATAAGACTGCCTGGTTCATGGGCTGCAGAATGGATGCTGTGTTAGCAGGCATAAAAATATAAATCTCATAGTGTGTCTTCATCAGTGCTCTGGAGTAACCAAGTACATTGTCAATGAATAATAATATTTTGAAAGGTATCTTTTTTTCTGAGCAGTAGGTCTCAACACTAGACTTAAAATATTCAGTAAACCATATTGTCAAGAGATGTGCTATCACCCATGATTTGTCATCCTATCTGTAGCATAAATCTTAAGGATCCTAAGATTTTCAGAATGGTAAATGAACTTTGGCATCAACTTAAAATTACCAGCTGCATTATCCCCTAACAAGAGAGTTAGTCTGTGCTTTAAGGTTTTTGAAGTCAGTTATCAACTTCTCTTCTCTAGCTGCAGATGTCCTGGATGGCATCTTCTTCCAACAGAAGACTGTTTTGTCTACATGGAAAATCTGTTGTTTAGTGTAGCCACCCTCATTGATGTTCTTAGCTAAGTCATCTGGACCACTTACTGCAGCTTCTGTATCAGCACTTGCTTCTTCACCTCGTGTGTTTATGTTTCAGAGAAAGCGTCTTGCCTTAAACCCCATGAGTCAACCTTTTCTGGCTTCATACTTTTCTTCTGCCACTTCCTCACCTCTCACAGCTTTCACTGAATTGAAGAGAGTTAGGGCTTTGCTCTGGATTAGGCTTTGGCTTACGGGAGTGTTGTGTCTGAACTGATTTCTGTCCAGGCCACTAAAACTTCCCCTATTATCAGCAATAAGACTGTTTTGCTTGTCTATCATTCATGTGTTCACTGGATTAGCACTTTTGATTTCCTTTAACAACTTTGACTTCACTTGGCTAACTTTGGCACAAGAGGCGTAGTACTCAGCCTGTCTCAGTTGATGACTTGCCTGCCTCAGTAAACTTAATCATGATTAGCTTCTGATTTAAAGTGAGAGAGATGTGACTCTTCCATTCACTTGAACACTTTGAGGCCATTATAGAGTTACTCATTGGCCTAATTTCAATATTGACATGTCTCAGGGCATAGGGAGGCCTGAGGAGAAGGAGAAAGTTGGGGAAAGACTAGTTGGTAGAGCATTCAGGACACACACAACCATGATTAAGTAGGCTGTCTTATATGGGCATAGTTCATGGCACCCAAAAACAGTTACAATAATGACATCAAGAACACCGATTACAGATCATCATAACAAACACAATAATGCAAAAGTTTGAAATATTGTGAGAATTGCCAATATGTGACTGAGCCATGAAGTGAACAAATGTTATTGGACTTCTGTCTTACTTGAAGCCAGGCTGCCATGAAACTTCATTCTGTAAAAAATGCTATATCTGCTAAGCACAGTAAAATGAAGCACGCCTATACTCCTTAATCTAAAAAACACAATATAAATTAGTAAAGAGATTATAGGCTTCAGAATCAGAGAAACTGGGTTTGTCTCTAAATGTGTGGCCTTAAGTAAGTTACCTAAACACTCTGAATCTTATTTTCTATACAAGGAAGTGGATATAACATCTTCATCATCTTTTTGAGAAGCTAAATCTCCACTAGACAATCAAATTTATACTACTCAAAATAATTTATTCTAATTCTTATTTTAAAAGAGATCGTGAAAAACTGAATTGAAATTGGGGCATCTGAAATGTTGAAAACCAGCATTCTATTCTTCCTTTTGAAATAATATTGTCTTAAACAAATTGGAAAAGTCCCTTGTTTTCATAGATATTATTTGTAGTTTATAAGTTCAAAAAGAAATTGCACTGTATGTAAAGTGCCAGAGCAATTTATATTACCAAAGTTACAACACGTACAATTCTTACCCTCTTCAGCCTGTTCATCAGATTCACCTAAGAGAGAATTCTTTACAGCAGCTCAAAGTTCTGAGAACCATGAGATAATCGAATTTCATGCAACTTCATTTCTAACCAATTCCAGTTCCAAGTTTAAGGAAGGAAAAAATGCCAACACGTTCTATAAACGATCAACATCTGAAACAGATCAAATCAGAACCGTTTATCCAGGACTTGCTATAGATAGGAAGCAAATAAGGTATAGAATATCTCCTGCCAGCAGATTAAAAATATAGTAGGAAATATAACAGGCAGGTTAAATAAAGATTCTGTCATGTCTGAGGATATTCCATTCTTGCTGGTTACATATGGTCAAAGTAAGTGGTGGAGATAACAAAGATGCCCAGTCTAGATCAGCAGTCCTGCCAATGCTTACTCTATCTTGGGTCATCTGATATTATGACCTCTGTCAGAAGAAGGCTACAGGTGCTTCAGTTCATCTTGCTGCTGGTGGTACCTAAAAGGAGAATGGGAACTAAGGCAAAAGAAGAAAAAGGTCTATGTGTTTTTATCCCGCCCCCCCATCTTTATTGTCATTTGATTGAAAAAGTGACTATTTGAAGACAAGTGGGTCCAACAACACAGAGTTCGTATTTGCATGTTGAAAAATACACACTATGTGTGTTTTGTTTCTGGTTTTCCTTTTTTTTTTCTTTTTAATACAATGCTGTATAAGTAGGAAAGCTTCAGGCATATAAGAGCCACCTAGTCTTGTAAATATTAACTTTACTGAATCAAAACTGTTCTTTCAATCAAACCCCTAGAGTCTATGAGGAAAGTGGAACTAAATTATACAAAGATCTTAAATGGTCATTTAAAACATATTTAAACATATTTTTGTGTATTTTATATTGCCCAGAATAGTGTTTTAATAACTTTTTTTTTTAAAAATCACTTTTGTAAAATGAATTCAGCTATTCAAAAATGAGTGTTAAACTAAAGCAAATATCAGCAACATGATGTAATAGATAGAAACTTAATGTATATTAATCTCCTTAATGTTTTACCCTCTAAACTAAGGGTATTCTTCATGACACAAACTTATACAGATCTAGTTACTTAAGTAACAATGCAATGCAAAGGGCAATCAAAGTTGGGGTTTCACTTTCTGATTTAACTATTGTTTATCCAATGTTTTTTATACCCCCATGCCTAAATTTAATCATTAACTCAACAAATATATATTTGTTGCCTACTCTGTCCAATTCACTATTGCTTGTCACTGAGGGTATCTTTATAAATATGAAGTATTTTCTGTTGGTTTGGGGATTTTTATTTAATGGGGGAAAGACAGAAGTGAAATTTACAAAATATTATTCTCAATATATCTTAAGTGCTGTGTGAGGAAGTCACGGATGACATATTTAAAAACTTAATGTTTGAACTTCTGATGAATGGGAATTAATAATCAGAAGGGGCTGGGATGGGTGAGGACAGTCATAGGTAAATAGTGCAGGATGGTATTTTGAACTATATGTTATATTATGGTCAACATTGAAAACTTCTCTTATCAGGATTCTTCTACAGAATAGGGTTAATTAGTTCCTTATATGAATCCATAATATGCAATTTGCATAACCTGTCTCTCTTTTTTTGATATTTTACATGCAGACTTAAGAAATGGTGCACGTCATTCTTGTGCAGAGAGCCTTAATTTATGAGATGATTTGTAGGATCAGTTTAAAGTCATAGTAATAAGCTTGTTCAATTGAAAGATACTACATTTAAAAATATTTTTAAAAAACATTTTGCCAGATTCACTCCTGAAAAGATGTTTGCACTCCCACCAAAATTGTATGGGAGAATCCATTTCTCCACACTCTCAGTAAGTAGCCCTTGGTATCATTCCTTATAATTCTAGCCAGTTTGATTGGCAAAAAGGAAAAAAAAAAATTTTTGGCTCCTTTTATTTTCATCTTTGCTTTCTGTTGAGTTTCAACATTGAAAAATATTGTGAACTAGACAGTGAGAAATTAGCTAGTTGGTTTTCAAGACTCCGATGTATGCTAAACCAATGAAGAGATGTAACAACGAAGGAGTGCATCCCCGACATCCTGGAGTGCAAAGTCAAGTGGGCCTTAGGAAGCATCACAACGAACAGAGCTAGTGAAAGTAATGAAATTCCAGATGAGCCATTTCAAATCCTAAAAGATGATGCTGTGAAAGTGCTATACTCAGTATGCCAGCAAATTTGGAAAACTCAGCAGGGGCCACAGGACTGAAAAAGGTCAGTTTTCATTTCAATGCCAAAGAGTGTTCAAACTACTGCACAGTTGCACTCATCTCACACACTAGCAAAGTAATGCTCAAAATTCTCCAAGCCAGGCTTCAATAGTATGTGAACTGAGAACTTCCAGATGGTCAAGCCGGATTTAGAAAAGGTAGAGGAAGCAGAGATAAAATTGCCAACATCCATTGTATCATAGAAAAAAGCAAGAGAATTCCGGAAAAACATCTATTTCTACTTCATTGACTACTCTAAAGCCTTTGACTGTGTGGATCAAAACTGTGGAAAATATTTCAAGAGATGGGAATACCAGACCACCTTACCTGCCTCCTGAGAAATCTGTATGCAGGTTAAGAAGCAATAGCTAGAAGCGGACTTGGAACAACAGACTGTTTCCAAATTGGGAAAGGAGTATGTCAAGACTGTATATTGCCACCCTGCTTATTTAACTTATATGCAGATTACATCATGTGAAATGCCAGACTAGATGAAGCACAAGCTGGAATCAAGATTGCTGGGAGAAATATCAGTAGCCTCAGATATGCAGATGACACCACCTTTATGGTCAAAAGCAAAGAGGAACTAAAGAGCTTCTTGATGAAAATGAAAGAGGAGAGTGAAAAAGCTGGTTTAAAACAACATTCAGCAAAAACCACCACAATATTGTAAAGTAATTAACCTCCAATAAAAATTAAAAAAGAAAAAAAAGAAAAAACCCTTGACATTCAAAAAAGGAAGATCATGGCATCCAGTCTCATCTCTTCATGGCAAATGAATGGGGAAACAATGGAAGCAGTGACATATGTTATTTTCTTCAGTTCCAAAATCACTGCAGATGGTGACTGCAGCCATGAAATTAAAACATGTTTGCTCCTTGGAAGGAAAGCTATGACAAACTAGACAGCACATTAAAAAGCAGAGACATTACTTTAGTGACAAAGGTCCATATAGTCAAAGCTATGGTTTTTCCAGCAGTCTTGTATGGGTGTGAGAGTTGGACCATAAAGATATCTAAGCACCAAAAAATTGATGCTTTTGAACTGTGGTGTTGGAGAAGAATCTTGAGAGTCCTTTGGACTTCAAGGAGATCAAACCAGTCAATCCTAAAAGAAATCAGTCCTGATTAGAAGAACTAATGCTGAAGCTGAAACTCCAATACTTTGGCCACCTGATGAGAAGAACTGACTCATTGGAAAAGACCTTGATGCTGGAAAAGATTGAAGGCAGGAGGAGAAGGGGATGACAGAGGATGGGATGTTTGAATGCCATCAGTGACTCAATGGACATGAGTTTGAGCAATATCTGGGAGTTGGTGATGGACAGGGAAACCTGGCGTGCTGAAGTCCATGGGGTTGCAAAGAGTCAGACATGACTGAGTGACTGAACTGTACTGAACTGAACAATGAAGGACAATGTTCTGATTTCTATTTTTAGTTTTCTGTTTTTTGTTTGCAGCAGAAAGAGCTTTTTATGGAGTGGGGGACATGGATACATGAAGTTGGATTTTTAATAGCTGAAAAAGATTTGAGGAGGATCTACAAATGAAACTTTTACTGTAAATGCCAGGATCTAAAAACTACAGAATTTTTTATTATTATACATATTCCATACCACCTATAGATTTTAATAAAGAAAAAGACTTTTAGGAATTCTAGTTAAAAAAGAGATAGTCTCTACTTATTCCAAATGTTGCTTATGCAATACTTGTGTTAATTTCTTTAAGTAATAATGCTTTTTATTTGCTTTTTTCTCTCCTAAGGAAAAACTGGTCTACTTCCTGGATTGTTCTTTCTAGTCGGAAAATTGAATTTTACAAGGAGTCCAAGCAGCAGGCACTGTCTAACGTGGTGAGTAGTTCTCTGTGTTTACTATTATCATCTTCATAGAAATATTGTTGAATTGAAAGTTTGGTTTCAACAGAAATCGCACTAAAGCCTCCAAGCAAGCAACATCTGAAAGCAGATGGAAGAAATGACTCAATAAACTTTTAATCAGATGAAGGGAAAATAGAACTTAGTGTCTGTTTTATTAAGTGGTGCATTTGGAGAATAATCACAAAATGAGATGAATAGTGAGCAGCTATCTAGTAATGGGAAGGTAACACTTTAAATTAAGGTGCCATTTATAAATGCTTTATTCTTATTTATGAAATGATCACTAAATGCAGCTACTTGCTCAAATAATGTATTATAAAGCATGTTATAAAATGCATTAGTAATAAATGCTTAACGGATGAGACTATGGGAAGCTGTTTTAAAGAATATTATAAGACGTAAATCGTATTAAACCATGTATGTGCATCTTTAATACATGAATTTAAGTTGCTATCTAGCATGCTATAAAGTGCTTCACACATTAATAAATAATAATAAGCTGTTTATAAATGGCACCTTAATATAGAGTGTTACCAATGAGGAAACATTCTAAGTTAACAAAGTGATTTTTTATCTTAGTCTAACTGTGACTTCTCTACATCCAGCTAACCTTTCTGAATAGTTCTGTGACTCCATCTAATGGCACTAATACAATTTCTGTATCCTGTAGTTATTACAAAGTGAAATTTGTAGGGCTTCTTGATTTGTACCTGGAGGAAGGCCTCACAAATGCCCACTGAGATTTGACAGTGATCGTAAGTAGGAGCAATTCTGAGCTAGTTACTGGGGCAATTCAAGCTCAAAACCTCACTGCCCGAACACCAGAGCTGCCACACGATGTCGGAGACAGTGGGCAAGCAGCATATCTGACAGCCTCCTGATTAAGAAGGACTCCGGGCAGAAACCAACCTGCCATACCCCATCGGCCTGATGGGCAGCCGGGAAAGGGGTCTCCTGGCAGGAATTAACCACAATGAGCTAATTTGTATTTGGCAGGTAATAAAACGATGGAAAGTTCTTTGCTTTCCAGCCACTAGTGGTGTTTGCTATGTAATCCTCTTTAAATAGGAAATAGAAAATCATTTGCTAGGAGATTTTTTTTTTAAAGGAGAAGATTTTAGTAAGAACAAAAGGTAGCATTTGGCTTGCTCCTGATAATTGCAATAGCCTTTATCCCTAAGTAGCTTGCTGATTTTTGGAGTCTCAGTACAGTCCAATCTGTAAACTAATTATGAATAAATTAAAAATATATCTCAGTCCTTTGTATTTTTAATTTAAACTGCCTCGGATATTTGTTTTAGGGTTTTGTTTTTATTTTTTATTTTTTTGGCTACAGTAATGTTGAGATAATCTTTTTTTAAGAAAAATAAAGTACCCCTAAGGCCCAGGCACAAAACAACTCCCATCCACCCACGGGTCCTTTGTCTTCCCTTTGAATGAGTTCTGAGGGGAAAGTCAGGAAGGAATGAAAGTAGCTTGCCTTTCTGAGTTTGGCTGCTGAGAAGATGATCTTTGTCCTGCTGGGTGGGAAGAATTCCATTGGAGCAGATTTGATGTGAATGTGCTGGGGTAATGGGAGAGATTAGATTTCAAATTAAAGCTTTTGGTTTGCTTTTATTTTATTATTTTAATCTCCTCATACCAGGAGATATAATTATCAGCTGCTTAATTTTGTACAGATGGAAGAGAACTCCCCCTTCCATAATAGGCAAACCTTGCAAGTCACCTCACTCATTGCATGCCTCCAGATCAAGCTTCAGAATTGTTGTAAATTGAAAATAGATTTTACCTTCAGAGAAAATGTGTTAACCTTTTTTTTTTTAGAGGGGTAGTCCCTATTTATTACATACAGTCCCATTTTCAGTGCTCTTACAATTTCTCTCACTGGCTTCAAAGCAAATTCAGGTCAGTAACTAACTACGTTTTGTGGTAATGGGGGAAAGAATCACAGATTCCTGTTTGTACTGCATGAATTGCCTTGTTAGTCAACTTCTTGGATACATTTCTAACCAAGCATTAAAAGCTTGGTGGGATAGCCCACATTTACCAATACCAGTCTCAGAGAAATGATATGATGATTGCCAAGCCTTGATTAAAGATACTGTGGTTTTATTTTGAAAGAGATTTATGCTCAAGTTTCTGAATTTCTCTTGTGCCCCCTTACACGTGTTCTGGCATTATTGTTCATTGTACTTTTGGGGAAAAATCTACCTTTTTCTGCAAAGGGTGCATCGGAACGGCTTAAGTGAGTGCAGAATGTGTTTAGAAGAGTAAATGGTATTTTAATCTGTATAGGAATGATCTTCAAATGCTAATGCACTGGTGAGACAAACCAGCAAAATGGCTAGGAGAAGGGTTTTGAAGTTCAACCACAGAGGACTCTTCTAGTTTTGCCACTTAGGAACTGAAAAGAGTTATTCAATTTCTTTGAGTTTCAGAATCCTCGTCTGTAAAGTGGGGATAGTAATATTTGCCAAGATAATTAGTAAGGAGTAAAATTAGTTTATAAAAATATACACAATAATCTTAAAATAATTATTATATTCCAATATACTCTATTAAAATAAATATACTATATTCTGTAGTAAATAATATGAAGTATAATGTATTAAGCTGATGTAAAAGTAATTGCAATTTTGGACCTTGAATTTTAAATCAGTATAGCTAGGCTCAGACACATCTTTGTTAATCAAAATAGGAACCATTACAATCAACACACTTTTTGCCGATGAGAAATAAGTCTGTGTATTCCTGTAGTGTAAAATCTGTGCTTCAGGCTTCGGTGAACTCTTGAAAAGCATATTCTACATCCTGCTGGTTGTGGAAGCATTTTCCCTGCAAAAAGTCAAGATGCTTGAAGAAGTGGTAGTTGGTTGGTGAGAGGTTAGGTGAATATTGTGGATGAGGCAAAACTTCCTGGCCCAATTCGTTCAACTTTTGAAGCATTCGTTGTGCTACATGTGGTCATGGAAAAGAATTAGGCCCTTTCTGTTGACCAATGCTGGCTACAGGCACGGCAGTTTTCAATGCATCTCATCAACTTGCTGAGCGTATTTCTCAGATGTAATGGTTTCCCCCAGATTCAGAAAGCTGTAATGGATCAGACAAGCAACAGACCACCAAACAGTAACCATGACATTTTTTAGTATAAGTTTGACTTTGGGGAAGCAGTTTGGAGCTTCTTCTCAGTCCAGCCACTGACTTGGGTCATTGCCGGTTGTCATATACAATCCACTTTTCACTGCATGTCACAATCCAGTCGCGAAATGATCACTGTTGTTGCACAGAATAAGAGAAGACAACACGTCAAAACACGATTTTCTTGATTTCAGTCAGCTTATGGGGCACCCACTTATTAAGCTTTTTCACTTTTCCAATTTGCTTCAAATGCTGACTGACCATAGAATGGCTGACGTTGAGTTCTTCAGCAACTGCTTGTGTAGTTTTAAGAAGATCAGCTTGATACTGCTCCCAACTGGTCATTGTCAGCTTCCAATGGCTGGCCACTCCACTCATCTTCCAAGGCTCTCATATCCTTTGCAAAACTTCTCAAACCACTGCTGCACTGCACATTCATCAGCAGTTCCTGGGCCAAATGCGCTGTTGATGTTGCAAGTTGTCTCTGCTGCTTTATAATCCATTTTGAACTCCAATAAGAAAATCACTCAAATTTGCTTTTTGTCCATCCTTTCCATAGTTTAAAATAAATATAAAATAAACAGCAAGTACTAAGTTATTTGCAGAAAGAACATCAAGCGAGAAATGTGCATTCAGATGATGTATAATATAACCACACTTATTTAAGTATGTATTCCAATATCAAATGGCAAATTTCAACAATGCAAAAACTGAAATTATGTTTACACTAACCTAATAATTATAGCTTATCATTATATTAGTTTTGCACTTGAATTGATTCACATATGCAGAGAAGAAAAAGTATATTAATTCAAGGAATGCCAACATGTATAGTCTCCAAAAAAAGAAATATGTATCCATAGGCAGCATAAAATATTGTTTATAAAGCCATTTCTCCATCTGGGGTTATAGATGTAACATCCTGGTGTCCATATATACTTTCCATATATATCTTCCTCCATTGCCTCTTACACTTTCTGCTTTCACGTTTAATACAGCATGTCACAGACTGTGGTGCCTGATCCCACATTGCATGTGTGACTATATTTTTTTCTCACTGAAATTCTTTCATTTTATAACCGTGTCCCATTTTTATCAAAAGCAGTCTCTCCCCTGAAGAGAGATACACAATCACTTTGCTGGTGTGTGTAAATCTGAGTTTCATAGGCACTGGGTCCTCAGTGACTTATTCAGGGAGGACTCATCTATTCTCTTTTTCTTTTTCAATAAGGTCATTAATGAGTAGGATGGCTTTTGAATCAATAATGAGTGGACTGAAGTTCATGTCTATATAAATTTTTGTTTCAAACTGATGAACCTTTAATAAAGCTGCAATTTCACTGAGAAAAAAAAAAAATGGGTACATTACCACCTACTACTGCTGTCACTGTCTAACATGAAGGACATCAAATAATACCCTAATCCCAAATCTAGATCAGATAAAACCTCAGAAAGAAAGATAGTCTTCACCAAGAGAGGAAATTGTGTTTTTCTTAAGGTCTATATATACTGTCTTTGTTTTGTTCACTTGTTTGGTCCAGACTGGTTGACCCTCTTGTGAAAAGGAGCATTGGAAAACCAGTGGTGTCCTTAGATCTGGGTTTTCTGGATTTATAAAGGAAAGGACAGTGGTCATATTCTATATTCTGACTTGTAACTCACTTTAAAATTTTAAAATATTGTCATTGGAAAATAATGCAGAATCTATTTTCAGTAAAATATATTAAAAAAATTTGTATATTTTAAGTTTTTAATCAAACTTCTGCATAATCACCACCCAGGTCAAGATATAGACCCTGCAAGCCCTCTAGACCCTGCAAGCCCTGCCAATTGTCTGTATGTCATCATAGCTTATTCCCTTGTCACAGACTTAGATGGCATCTTAGTCATTATTTTTTCACCCTTTATTATTTTCCCACCTATACCTATAGCTCCTAAAAATATAGTTTACTTCATCTTGTTTTGAATTTATAAAATGGAATCACTGCATGCATTTATTTTGTTTCTTGCTTCTTTCTCTAAATATGCCTTGCTTTATTTTTTCTTTTTTTTTTTTGTTTTAATCATTTCATATTTTTCTCTATTGATTTGGGAGTGATACATTTTGTGTTCTATTCATGACTTGCCTGAAATTATAACTTATTAAAGACTAAAGCTATTCAAATATTTTTTAAATTCACTAGTCTCCTTCCCAATGTATATGCTATTTCTGTCTGTATTTTAATTCTTTCTTTTCTGTTTTAACACCACTAGACATTATTTATCCTGTTTTATAGAATCAATACTGATTTATATTTGCTCAATATTTGCCACATCCCATGTTATTTATTTTTTCCTGTATCTTAGATCTTCCTTCTAGGATTACTTTCCTTCTGGTTGATGTATATTCTAAGAAATTCCTGTAGTAAGGGTCTTGTGGTAACAATCTGTCTGAACGTCTGCTTGTTTCAAATCTCTCTATTTCTCCCTCATTTTGGAAATATATATTCTCTCTGGATATAGAATTTTGAGTTGGCAGTAATTTTCTTTCAATACATCTAAAATAGCTTTCCACTGTTTTCTGTCATCCATTATTGTGATCAAGAAGTTACCTGTTAATCTAACCACTGTTCTTTGGTTGCTCATAATATTTCCACAGTTTCACAATGATACATTCAAATGTCAATTTCTTTTTATTTCCCTTACTGGATTGTTAGGCCCCATGAAATTGATTATAGCTCTAATTGATGTAGTTTATTAATAGAAAATCCCAAGATATTATCTTTTCAAATGAAACTTCTTTTACATTTTCACTTGTTTTCTTCTAAGCCCCTGGTTAAACCTATGTTTTCTCAATCTAGCCTCCACATGCTTTATATTCTTCTTTCTTTCTGTTTCTCTGAGTTGCATTCCAAATAACTTCTCTTGATTTATTTTTTCATTCCTTAATTCAGTCTCCCTTGTGATAATCATTGTTTTCCTTAGTTATTGTAATTTTAATTTCTAGAAGTTTATATTTTTAATTTACTATGCCATTTGTTACAGTTATTCACCCACACACATTTTAAAAACTCTCTTTTATTTTGTGAAAACTAGAAGGCATTTTTTTTTTCAATATTCTGTGTCTTGTGATTCTAACATCTGAAATCTATGTCAATTTCTGTTGGTTCTCACTCATGTTGCTATGTTTCCCTGTGTGTCTGCTTACCTTTGACTTTGTGCTAGTCATTGTTATTAAAATAACATGAGAAGTTCTCCAAGGTCTGGAATAAATGTGTCCTACTCCAGAGTGTTTTGCATTTTCCTCAGATTATCTGTGGGCATGTCCAGTGATTGATTAGATCAATGTAACACTTTAAAATTCTCAAGTTACGTGTCCATAAAAGGAGGACTACAGTTATCAGGGACAGAAGTATTCACTCCTTCTTCTCTTACATTGCTCTTCTACAAAGTCAGTCTTCTTTATAATCCCTTGGGATTGGAGAAAAGGTACAAGTTTAATATTGGTTCGCCTTTATCTTTTTATAATGCCCTCAGACAAGGTACAGTTGTGTTGATTTGATATTATGCTTTTCTCTCTGGGTTCAGATTCTCACCTCTAAAAAATACTTTCCTTGGAAGTTCCCACTATCTTTTCAGCTTTTCAATTTTAAAGGTAATTTTAAAAAGAAGTATTTTATCCAGCACTTTTCATTGTTTCCAGTGGGAGAGTTGATCCAAATAGCATAGTTTCTCATTACAGTCTACCTCACTTTCATTTAAATATGCATTTGGTTAATCAAGTTTGTGCTATTTATATAAGCCTTGGTGGGAAAAGACTTCATAAGAATATGTATTGAAATCCTACAATGAACAGCTTGCTCGTTAGGGCTACATATAAGGCATAGAGATATAATCAAGATAGTCTTTGCTTTATAGCATCTCTGCCAAAAAAATAGGATGAGATGAAACAAGAAACATAGGAGACTTTTTTTTTTTTTTTTAACATTTAAAGGAAGGAGAGCTCACATCTGTGAAAGATTTGAATTAGGCCTTGAAGGATGGTTATAATTTCAGTATGAGGAGATTTGTGGGCAGGGAAAATTCCAGCGGAGTAAAAAAATATGAACAATGGTATGAAACTGAAAATGGGCAAGGTCTGTGTGCTAAAAAGAGAAATGAATTTTTTTAGTTCGGTTGGAAGACAGGATAAAAGAAAATGATTGAGAAGACTGCCATGGATTGAGATTTGCTACCAGGGGCAACTCTTTAATAAGGTGTGTCTGTATTCTCCAAACATTTTCACCCTAGAATAATCTCTCATAGCTCTTCTTTTAACAAATATATACTGAACAGCAATATGACCCAGGTGTTACTTGTTTTAAAATGACCGGTACTGTCATAAGGAAGAGGCAGGAGGAGAATTAATTCTTCTAACTTCAATTCATTTAGTCCAAGAGCAAAACCTTTTGCTTCAAAAGCAGCTACAGTATTATTTAATTCATCTGGTGCCAGAGACATCGTAAAGAAACAAAATTTGTCAGTTTGATTTATCCTTTGAGGCCTTGGATCATATCCCCTTCCATTTTTCAGGTACACTTATCTATTTTTGTACCAGCAAAGTACTTCAGTTGGCTCCTGAAATTCAATTGCAACTTTTCTCCTGTACCTCCCATACTTTGTGATTTTAGAGCATCTGCCTGATATGGGGTAGACCTTAGACTATAGCTATGGGATCTGGCAAATATGCACTGCTGGTTAAACTATATATATATGGATTGCCTCATGAGGAAGAAGCTGTGTAATATAGAGAACTCATTCATTTATTTATTTTATGAACTATTAACAGCTCCTAACAGATGTCACACTATGTGTTATTAAACCCTAGAGATATTCAGATTAATAATATATGATCCCTACTCTCCAGGTGCTTGTGTTTCAGTAGAGGAAACAAAATCATACTTAGGTTTATTATAATAGAATATGACTAACATGATAAAGAAATATAAGAAAACATGCTGGGGAACCATAGGTCTAGCTACAGGTAGTCCTTTCCCAAGGAAACTCTGGTGTCGAGTAATGCTCAGCTTATGTATCTCTTCATGTAGTAATTCTGCAAATATCCCTGAGGGTGCTCGATGTTAAGCCACTATTCTAGGTATTATGAAAGATACAAGAATGAAACAAACTCAGATCTGTCATTTGAGGGCCTAGAAACAAATAGAAAGCACACCCATAAATCAAGTAATTGTAGTGAAACAGCAGACTTTGATAATAACTCCAGAATGGCTGGACAGGGGCATGAGTTAGTTTTATGGTAACTAAGTGGAGAGAGAGATTACCTCCAGCTGAAAAGGGTTCTAAATATATCCATACAGGAAGTGAAATTTTAGGATGTTTCTGTAGGCTGAAGAGGATTTTGATGCAGTAAAAGGGGGGAGAAAGACACTTCACCTAGAAAGAAGGGAGTGAGCAATGATAAAATATGGGAAATCAATTCCTTAACTTATTTATTTTCCAAATATTATCGATTTCTTGTATTGCTCCACATACTATGCTAGTCGTTGGTCTTAAAAATGTTTCTTGGTGGTTCCGAGGTCTAGGGTGTATATGCGCCAGTCCAGACTTATTATTAAACCTTGAACCGGATTGTGAAAAGAGGTGATTTCTTTCTATAGGCACTGTGGAGCCCTGCATCATTAATACCCGGTTGGCCATAAAAAAGATGTTATTGAAAACCCAGCAAACCTTTTGGCGGATTCAGTACTGTGTGTGTATATGTGCTAAGTTGCTTCAGTCATGTCTGGCTCTTTGCAACCCTACGGACGGTGGCCCTCCAGGCTCTGCTGTCCATGGGGATTCTCCAGGCAAGAATACTGGAGTGGGTTGCTGTGCCCTCCCCCAGAGGATCTTCCCAACTTAGGGATTGAACCCACGTCTCTTATATCTGCTACATTGGCAGGTGGGTTCCTTACCACAAGTGCCATCTAGGAAGCCCCAGCTACTGCATATTCTCAAATTAAGAGAGTTAGAGTTTTCAGAGACAGTTTGGGGGAATTAAGTTTTTTTTTTTTCTACAGTTAAAAAATGAAGATAAGACTTGTTAAACTATCTGAAAAACCTATTCTAAAAATCTATGAAATGGATGACAGCAATAAGGTCTGTGCTGGTATTGATAAAGATTATACCAAAACAGCTAAATCTGTCATCATTATGGCCCAATGCATTTAGTAGATCATAGGACATCTTCTCACTCAAAATATACATTAATATTCTCCCATGACCTGATCTTTTAGCAGTCCGGTCATTTATAAAGAAGTCTTCATACAAAGAAAGCAAATAGGGTGATTCATCTAAGGAGAGCTGAAAACTACGCTGTGCCCCAAACATGGGTATATCAGCATATCAGCGAGCAGCAGTTCAAACAGGGAGGTATTTTCATGTGACGCCAGAATATATGTTCCATGTGGCCCCTTACTGAAACAAATGCATTGTGCAAACTTTATTTCTGAATAGGAAGTATCTCATTTCCACATCCACCCCAAATCAGCCCAAGTGAACCTTACTACTTCCTTTTATATTTATCACATGGTACTCAGTAAACTTAGTATCAATTTTGACATAAATTCTGAAGTATTATAAGCATTTTAGGGACCATTTCTCCCCTCAAACCATACAGTTCTAAAGCCAGTGTGTTCAATATGGAAACTACATGTTGATTGTTTATGTAACTTGGATTTTTTGGCTACTTTTATGTTTTTCACTTTACCTTGTACTAATATTGCTAATCAGAGGCAAACACTGGCAAATTTTACTTCTAATGACAGAAAACTTTTCCAAGGCATTTAATAAACTATTAACGTTTTTAGACCAGTCATTCAGCCATAACCTTGAAAGTCAAAAAGAGTAATATGAAAGGCTTCATTAAAGTAATTTGTTTACTTTTTCTTAATATTGTTTACTTCCAATGCAGATAATGAGCATAAGCATTAATTAAATAATGCAATATATTTAATGTTCATTCACTGTAGCATGACTTTAATAATAAAGTAGACTTATTTATGGGAGTAAAATGATGTGATTTAGCAAAAAGATGAAAACAGTTTTAATCAGAAAGCTATTCATGAATTATTGAGTATTCTGTACAAAATGAATATGGATTGATTTTATCTTTGTAAAGTGAGTGCTAAGCCCTTATTTGGATCCCTGCTCAAAAAAATCATAAAAAGAGAGGTGCATACAATATATCTACCAACCTTAGCATAATAAAGCCATTTTAAATCTGTGATTAATGTCTTAATTCTTGTAATAATAGTGCTCTGGCAAAGTCAGCATGGTTAATATTGGGGCAGATTATTAGTACAGCCATTGATTGCACTATCATATGGTCTCATCATACATTTAAAAATTCAAAGAAAAGAAACAGTCCAAAATCTGGAGGATGACAGGTGGGTACCAAAGAAAGTAAAGAGAAAAAAAGGGGAAAATGAATTCTAATAACTGATTAACACAAACTCTGTAAGGAAAAAATGAAATCAAGTGATCGATATTACTATAAATGAGGCCATGTTCTCTGGTTATAATTTCCTCAAGATTTGGCCATTAACCACAATAAATTCTGTATCTTACATAATTTTTAATAACCACAAAAATCTATGAGGTTGATAGGATGCTTTATAAATGGATAATAGCTTACTGTCCAATAAACCTCACCTTAGGCTCTTTCAGAAAACTATTTTAATTATGAAGCTTGACTCTCTGTGGTTTATCATTTTGGTCAATGTAATACATGTGATTTAGAGCTTACATTTCTCTAAGATGAAGTGGACTTACTCTACAGTGCATTTTAAACTTTACTGAATGTATGTATTTATTATTCCTTTAAAATTCACTCCTAAATTGAAATGCTCTGGGAAGCAGTATACTATATTAGGTAGAAATAGGAGCCTCTAAGTCAGACCATCTGAGTTAGGAATCCCGGATTCACATTTTATTTGTTGCTACAATTCTTTAATGTTTCTACTGCAGTTTGGGATTAATAAGAGTACCTACTTCCTAGAGCTATTGTGAGATTGTGTGAGAAAATCGATGTAGCATGCCTAGCACAAAGCAAAGATAATACATATATTTGTTATTATTGTCATTATTATTATTACATACAGCAAGAGAGCATAGTGGTTAAGAGAACAGATTTGGAACCAGAACTAGATTCAAACACAAAAACTGCCACTTAATGACTATACATTAAAATCCTTGTCTTAATCTTAACAATAATGTAAAGATATTTCAGGTAAAAAAAAAAAAAACACTACTCACTGTCCAAATACAATTCATAATTTCTTCAGAACTTCATTTCTTACTCTTCAGTCAGTCAGTTCAGTAGCTCAGTCGTGTCCGACTCTTTGTGACCCCATTTACTGCAGCACGCCAGGCCTCCCTGTCCATCACCAACTCCCAGAGTTTACTCAAACTCATGTCCATTGAGTTGGTGATGCCATCCAGCCATTTCATCCTCTGTTGTCCCCTTCTCCTCCTGCCTTCAATCTTTCCCAGCATCAGGGTCTTTTCCAATGAGTCAGTTCTTCGCATCAGGTGGCCAAAGTATTGGAGTTTCAGCTTCAGCATAAGTTCTTCCCATTGAATATTTAGGACTGGTTTCCTTTAGGATGTATTGGTTTGAACTCCTTGCAGTCCAAGGGACTCTCAAGAGTCTTCTCCAACACCACAGTTCAAAAGCATCAATTCTTTGGCACTCAGCTGTCTTTATAGTCCAACTCTCATATCCATATATGACTACTGGAAAAACCATAGCCTTGACTAGACGGACCTTTGTTGGCAAAGTAATGTCTCTGCTTTTTAATATGCTGTCTAGGTTGGTCATAACTTTTCTTCCAAGGAGCAGGCGTCTTTTAATTTCATTGCTGCAGTCAGCATCTGCCGTGATTTGGTGTGAGTGATTTTGGTGAGTGATTCTTGTTCATACCATAGGCCAAAACAAACATTCCTGGTCAGTTTTCTGCTGCAGGGTGCCTGTGCCATCTCTCAGATCTGTCATCCCCTAGGGGCGGTTGAAGGAAGGTAAAGACAGCATCGGCAAGTCTGCAAACCGTGTTAAAGCTGTGAGCTCAGAGGCCTCTAACCTGATTCTCACTCGCATTCCAGTGATGAGAATGAGTAATGTGGCCACAGGTTGGTGTAAAGGCGGATAGATAAAATGCAGCCTCTAGCTGGTTGAGCTACTTCCCAGAGGAAAGTTGAGACTCTTGAAGAGGGAGCACTGCAGACATTTTAGTGGAGAGCTACCCTTCCCTGTCATAGGAAAGAAATACGATTGTCTCAGTCCTGATTCTCTAGAAAACAGAGCCAAAAGTAAGTACCCATGCTTCTATTTGGGAGGCGTGAGCCCAGGACACAGAGAGTAAAGTAAAGAGGAAGTGAGGCGGGAGATGATGGGAAAGGGTAAAGAGGATGTGTTATCATTCTGGCCGCCACTCTACACAGAGCCTCAAAGAGACACTGGAGAGGGCTACTGGGCAGGCGCAGCATGATTTTCAGAGAAGCTACAAATAAACTGGAGAGAGCATGAAGCAGTTTGTAGGAGGAAAGGATGGGGCAGGAGGAGGAATTATCAGCCAGGTTTCCTCCCATTTCTTGCTTAATTTTGGTTACAATGTATCACCTAGTCTCCACCCCCTGTATTGTATAGATCCTGGACACACCCTTATAACTACTCAGAAAGTCAGATCCTGTCCCCTGTAAAGCAGCATTTCATCCAAATCTAGAAGTGGTAGGGAGCTAAATGTCTATCTGCACTTTGGCAACTGAGAGGGCCTTGCATTCCAAGAAGCTGTCTAGTCTTCCACAGGAAGTGGGACCATATGGGCCCAGGCAGGACTGGCCATCTACAGGGACAGCTGAGGCCAACTGGGTGAATGAGGGTCTAAGGAGGGAATCTGAGGGGCTGCTGGAGCATCAAAAATATGCCCAAACTACTCACATTGCAGAATTAAGTAGTTTTATGTAATATAAATTTAAGGCAATATAAGTATGCAGCAAACATGAAAGTTTTTATATTTATTCTTGCAAGATTTTGATTTGGGATAAATGCAATAAGTTCTTCTTGAAAGGAGAGAATACTTTCTCCTCAACAAACAAAGTAAACAAACGTATAACATTCTAGTGCTCCAGATCACTAACAAGGCTATGCTTTTCTGAAAATCTGGTTTGATTTGGTCTTGTACTGAGAAATTTCACTGGAGAAACAATTTCAGCTATTATTAACACCATTTATATTCATATACATAAAACTCACATCTTACAATCAGAGTATCCACTTCTATGTTGACAGCAGCCATACTTTAGACATTAATAAGATCAGGTATCCATTCAGCACTCTTTCCTAAATCATTTTGCCAAAATGAGAATTTATAAGTGAGTTTTATCCTCCTGCATGATTGATTTTCCAGAAACAAAACCCGTTATATGATAGAACTTAATACCTCTAAACAGATTTGGTGTTTCATGTTTCAAACTGATAAGGACAATCTGAGTCTATATTCTGGAACAGCAATTAATCCAAAATAAAAAATGGTAGCTAATAACCTGTTTCATAAAATCTGAGCCTTGTCTGTTTTTCAACCACGTCGAATAATAAGGGTATGAGAATAAGTGGCCCAATGATTTGTTGCCCACACACATGCCCAGTCTTCATCATGGAAAATGCCATCAAGCAAAAGAGCATCTGGCCTTTGATATTTCTTTAATATACATTAAAAGCCCTCAAATATCCCATAAAGAGAAATGGGAAACTTAATCCCAAATGTTTAATCTACATCAGGGAAAAATATATTATGGAGAGCATATGCTGTCCACTATTATTGGGAAATGGTAAAGATGGACTAAGAAATAATAAAAATCAGAAGTGGACAAGACCTAAGGTCAATTTTTAATAACTTTGCGTTTTCCAGCAAAGAGCTTTTTATGTTTTATTGTCTAGAAGAAGTAACTTTTAAATACTTCTATTTAAATATTTTAAAAATCAGTCATTTATATTTTAAATTTACCCAGAATAAATCTATGTACACTTCTAGACTTAGGTTTATATTTAGTCAGTTTTTAAAAGTACGTTTTTATAATGATGTTCAATGTGATACATTGGCATTTTGTAGTTTAGCAGACTTTTTCATGTGTTTTATAGCTGTAGAATCAGAAATGTTTTCTATTAAAGGATTCTTTAATTTCAGACTTCTTGAATAAAATCTTGATTGACTTCCAAGTAAATTCTGCAACTTTTCTGAACAACTTATTCCAATATTTAACAATGCTGATAATTTCCCCCTCTAATAAAGCCTAGTCCCTAAAGTTGTCCTCCAAGCTTAGGTCTTTTTTGCTTTAAATTTGTAAAAATGAATGATTGATTAGGATCATTTTTATATAGTCCTTCATTTACTTGGTTTTCTTTTCTTGAGATGGATATTTTTATTTGCTAGACTTTTACCAAAATCTCTTTAGCTTTTTCTGGCAAACTTTAAAATTTAGTCCAAATCTCTATCATTTGCTTCAATTTTGCTATAAGATTAGTTCCTATTAAAGGTCAGTATAAATGAGACTATTGTGATTTTTATGTCAAATATTTCTCATTTTATAAACTATAATTCTGAGGTGTATTTTTAGTTTTATTTATTAATAAATTGGAATGAATCTAGAAATTTTCTATTGCAGGTTTCCAGTTCATAAATTGATTGAGCAGTTAACAGATTTCTGTTTAGGGCTTATTTGGGGCCACTTTGCTAGATTTTAGGAAAATAAAGATTTGTAAGACAAATCCAACTTGTTTTGATTGTATAACTGGAGGAAAGAGACACATCAAAAAGTAGTTGTAATATGTGGATAACAAAACAAATTGTCCAAAAAAAGCATGTTTCAGAGTAGGGAAAATGGTGAGAGGGAGTGAGTGACTGTGCCTACAGAGGTGAAGGAGAGCTTCATGTAGGTTATTTTGTAGTTACATCATGAAACGGAGCAAGATTATGGCAGATGGCAGGCAAGGAAAGTGGATGAAGAGAGAAATAAATGTGTTCCAGATGAAAAGGGGCGCATGTATACTCAGATCCCCACATAGAGAATTGTGAAAGCATGTTGCATTTTGGAAACTGCCTAGACTTCAGCATTGCTGGCATATAGAAGAAAGAGGGATGAATGCAACTGAGAAGGTGGTTGGAGGATAATGAAAAGAAGCCTGTATACTCTGCTAAGGTATTTGTACATTATTCTGTAGATAATAAATTTTCTAGAAGAAATATTTTTGAGATTTATATCTTAGAAAGAAATTCAAAACAGAGAATGAATAGAAATGGTTTTTCCTGTGATCAGAAGAAACAGCATGGAGAGGAATTCAGATGAGAGAAAATAAGAACTCGAATGAGACTGTGATTTGGTTCTGGAATTTGTGGCTGTTGATGGAAAGTAGAGAATTAAGAAAATGAGGAGAGTAAAGGAGGTAAAGAAATGATTAGCCAAGATGAGCAATAGGGAAAGGGGGGCAACTCTGAAAAGACAGTGATTTTACAGACTTGTCTGTGCTACATCCTAATGATAGAACATAGAGTTCTGGGGACAAGAAACCACTGGGAAGTTAGCATATTTATAAGTGATGGATCAGATCATAGGCAAGAGCCAAACCCAAAGGACACTTGTAAGCTATGAGAAATAATAAAGGTCTAGAACCATAAACCAAGGGTTACTAACATTTGAGAAATGGGTTTCCCTGGTAGCTCAGTTGGTAAAGAATCCACCTGCAATACAGGAAACCAACTGCGATGCTGAAGACCCAAATTCAATCCTTGGGTTGGGAAGATCTCCTGGAGAAGGAAATGGCAACCCACGCCAGTGTTCTTGCCTGGGAAATCCTATGGACGGAGGAGCCTGGCAGGTTACATTCAGTGGGGTCACAAGAGTCAGATATGATTTAAAAACTAAACCACCACCACCACCACCAAGAAATGGGATGAGGAAGCGAAGTCAGTTAAAAAAAAAAACAAGCAAACAAACAAAACCCCAGAAGAATTTGGAGAGAAAATGTTGTCTTAGCTTGAGAGACAAAGAGTTTTAAGGAGAAGAGTCAGCAGCATTTCATATTACAGAGTTCAGCTCGAATGTTTATAGGTGAGAAAGCATCAGACTGTTTCTATTGACCTTAATGCTTAAGACATTGTGAAGAGAATGGAATAAGAACAAAGAGAGAATATAACTACGGGAAACTCTGAAGAATCCTGGTCATCATAGAAGGAAACGGGTGAGATGGAGAAACTCTGAAGTTGTGGCTTAGGGCTTGCTTTCTTCTGTTTTTTTTTTTTTTTAAATTTTATTTGTTTAGTTTTTTTAAGCAAAAGTGACCTCAGTGTGATTATAGGCTAAAGGATATAATCTACTTGAGAGAAAATAAGGGATGTGATTGGGTGGAAGTAAGAACTACAGAGGAAAACCCTTGGGATGAAGAATGAGCATCTCTTCCCCTAAGGAAAAGCAGGACATGCCTTGTGAGTTGTTCGTGCGCTATAGGCACTGACCGACCAGTGCTTTATATGCTTGTAGATGTCACTGTCCTGCCCAGACATGGGAGTTCATTAGACACAGAGACAAAAGTCATAGACACATGTGGAGAAGTCTGGAAACCAGAAATGAAAGTGGGAAATGAGGAAACAAGGAAGAAACAGAATATGTTAATTCTTATTTTTGGACCTAAAAATGATGTTATATGGCCTAGTTGGAGAAAAGGATAGGAATGGAGGGGAGGCAGTGTTCAAGGACTTGGGATTTGGAGTCAGATAAAAATGAATCCATATCTCAGCTGAGGCCCTTATTAAGTGTGTGAGCTAATGCAATAAACTTAATCACTCTCTGCCTGAGTTTCTTCACATGTCAATTGAAGGGCATGGTGTTAACTTCACAAGATTATTGTAAGGAAATAAAGAAGTTGATATAAAACTTTCAGAGGGAAGACATATAGAATATATTCTGTTTGTTCATTTTGATTACACAGACTAACTATGAAAGTGGGAAGAATGGTGAATATTCTAGCACAAGAGCTCTATGACCCCTGTGAATTATGATTAAGCCATTTGGTGGGATAACTTGAAAAAGGTAAAGCTTTGGGAAAGAGGTGCCATTCAAAAAATAGGAACTTACTAGGAACACATAAAAATTCTGCAAAGCATTCATGACATTATTCTTGACAATGATTTCAGGGGTATGTTAAATGTCCTTATCACAATGATAGTGATGAAAGTGTCTCTGCGTAGAGTCAAAAGCCCAGCTTAAGTAGGTGGCCATTATTTGTAATGTTACTATATTGAGTAGTCATGTCATTTCTATAAATTTGAGGAATATGAAAAGGATTGTAGAAGAAAATGTGGAAGAGAGAGTGGAGTGAATCATCAAATGATGGAGAGAGAGGAGCAGGTTGAATTACCTGCTGAATCAGGACACAGATACGGACATGAAAGGAAGTGAAATCCAGGGCTTGACACTGGGAGAACACACAAAGGTCTGCAGATTTCAGTAACCTCAAAACCAGGCATGACATGGTGGGAGTAAGAATGACTCACAGAGTGGGAATTGTTAAGCAAAAGGCAGAATGAAGATTATTAACCATGGAGAGAAGGTGAAGCAGTGAGCTCATGAAGAACGTAAGATATGGGTCAAAGTCATATGAGTGAGCACTGGGAGGTGACTAAGAGTAATGGACAGAGCAAGCAAAGCAAAAACTCACAAAACAAAGACTGCTTAACCAGTAAACCAAATGCAAGCCCTAACTGATGTAAAACTGGAAATTTTTAAATGTCCAAACTTTCCCTCCAAAGCACAAACCCTAATTGCACTTTGGTATTTTCATTTATGAATTTACTAACATACTGGTCATAGCAAACACCCTCTTCCAACAACACAAGAAAAGACTCTACACATGGACATCACCAGATGGTCAACACCGAAATCAGATTGATTATATTCTTTGCAGCCAAAGATGGAGAAGCTCTGTACAGTCAGCAAAAACAAGACCAAGAGCTGACTGTGGCTTGGATCATGAACTCCTTATTGCCAAATTCAGACTGAAATTGAAGAAAGTGGAGAAAACCACTAGACCATTCAGGTATGACCTAAATCCAATCCCATGTGACTATACAGTGGAAATGAGGAATAGATGTACGGGACTAGATCTGATAGAGAGCCTGATGAACTATGGATGCAGGTTCGTGACACTGTATAGGAGACAGGAATCAAGACCATCCCCAAGAAGAAGAAATACAAACAAGCAAAATGGCTGTCTGAGGAAGCCTTACAAATAGCTGTGAAAAGAAGGGAAATGAAAAGCAAAGGAGAAAAGGAAAGATATTCCCATTTGAATGCAGAGTTCCAAAGAATAGCCAGGAGAGATAAAAAAGCCTTCCTCAGCGATCAGTGCAAGAAATAAGAGGAAAACAATAGAATGGGAAAGACTAGAGATCTCTTCAAGAAAATTAGAGATACAAAGGGAACATTTCATGCAAAAATGGGCTCAATAAAGGACAAAAATGATATGGACCAAACAGAAGCAGAAGATTTTAAGAAGAGGTGGCAAGAGTACACAGAAGAACTGTACAAAAAAGATCTTCATGACCCAGATAACCATGATGGTGTGATCACTCACCTAGAGCCAGACATCCTGGAATGTGAAGTCAAGTGGGCCTTAGGAGGCATCACTATGAACAAAGCTAGTGGATGTGATGGAATTCCAGTTGAGTTATTTCAAATCCTGAAAGATGACGCTGTGAAAGTGCTGCACTCAATATGCCAGCAAATTTGTAAAACTCAGCAGTGGCCACAGTTCTGGAAAAGGTCAGTTTTCATCCCAATCCCTAAGAAAGGCAATCGCAAAGAATGCTCAAACTACCGCACAATTGCACTCATCTCAGACGCTAGTAAAGTAATGCTTAAAATTCTCCAAGCCAGGCTTCAGCAATATGTGAACCGACAACTTCCAAATGTTCAAGCTGGTTTTAGAAAAGGCAGAGAAACCAGAGATCAAATTGCCAACATCCGCTGGATCATTGAAAAAGCAAGAGAGTTCCAGAAAAACATCTATTTCTGCTTTATTGACTATGTCAAAGCCTTTGACTGTGTGGGTCACACAAACTGTGGAAAATCTGAAAGAGATGGGCATACCAGACCACCTGACCTGCCTCTTGAGAAAGCTGTATGCAGGTCAGGAAGCACCAGTTAGAACTGGACATGGACCAACAGACTGGTTCCAAATAGGAAAAGGAGTACGTCAAGGCTGTATATTGTCACCCTGCTTATTTAACTTCTATGCAGAGTACATCATGAGAAACGCTGGGCTGGAGGAAGCACAAGATGGAATCAAGATTGCTGGGAGAAATATCAATAACCTCAGATATGCAGATGACAACACCCTTATGGCAGAAAGTGAAGAAGAACTAAAGAGCCTCTTGATGAAAGTGAAAGAGGAGAGTGAAAAAGTTGGCTTAAAGCTCAACATTCAGAAAACTAAGATCATGGCATCCAGTCCCATCACTTCATGGCAAATAGATGGGGAAACAGTGGAAACAGTGGCTTACACTATTTTTCTGGGCTCCAAAATCACTGCAGATGGTGATTGCAGCCATGAAATTAAAAGAAGCTTACCCCTTGGAAGGAAAGTTATGACCAGCCTAGATAGCATATTAAAAACAGAGACATTACTTTGCCAACAAAGGTCCGTCTAGTCAAGGCTGTGGTTTTTCCAGTGGTCATGTACGGATGTGAGAGTTGGCCCATAAAGAAAGCTAGCGCCAAAGAATTGATGCTTTTGAACTGTGGTGTTGGAGAAGACTCTTGAGAGTCCTTTTGACTGCAAGGAGATCCAACCAGTCCATCCTAAAGGAGATCAGTCCTGGGTGTTCATTGGAAGGACTGATGTTGAAACTGAAACCCCAATACTTTGGCCACCTGATGCGAAGAGCTGACTCATCGGAAAAGACCCTGATGCTGGGAAAGATTGAAGGCAAGAGGAGAAAGGGATGACAGAGGATGAGATGGTTGGATAGCATCACTGACTCAATGGACATGAGTTTGGGTGGACTCCGGGAGTTGGTGATGGACAGGGGGGCCTGGTGTGCTGCGGTTCATGGGGTCACAAAGAGTCAGACACGACTGAGCGACTGAACTGAAATATTCATTGAACAAGAGTTAGTTACCAGACATGGTTCTATAGATTGGAAAAATAGTGGAGGAAAAGGCAACCAAGTTCCCAGCCCAGGGAATTAAATTCTTGTGGGAGAAAAACAGACAATATAAAACTATATATATTAATTCAACTAGGAAGAGATCTATGGTGAAATTAAAATAAGTAGGTAAAGAGTAATCAGTAATATTGGAATGCCACTATTTTATATAAGACAGAGCAAAGACCTCTGACAAGGTGACATGTATCTAGGAGCTGATGGAGAAGGAGTCGGCCATGTAAAGATTGGGAGGTATTCCAGGTAAACAGGTGGTGTAAAAGCCCAGTGGGAAGATCAAGTTTAACAGAGAAAGACAGAAACAAGATCAGTATGTCTGTACTAGTCTAGTGAGAAAAGCATCTCTTTTTCCTAAATGTTTCATGTTTTAACATGAACATGATCACACTGTATATTCAATTTTCAAGGACAACACAGTAGTTAAAAACAGACTGCAGGGGTGCCGCTAACATTCAAGTACTGGCTCCTCCTTTCCTACCTGTGTTTTCTTGGGAAAGCTTACCAAAGCATTCTGACACATTTTCTTACCTGTAATCTGATAGTAACAGTAGTACCTACTTCATACAGGTGCAATAAGAATTAATAGCCATAAAACACATAGAGAAATGTTTGGCCCATAAAAAGTGCTTCTTATGTAAAATCTTATCTTTTCATTTTTTTTTTTTTTCCTGATTGCATTATGTGGGAAAGATACTCTTTTTTTCTTACATGTGCTTATTGATGATTATTTCTGTTGGTTCTGAGTGTCCCATAATTCAAGTAACTGTAGAAACAGGTTGCTCTTAATTTCTCTATGTCATAAATCACTTGACAATAAACATCATTATCATGCTTTAAGATTTCCACAGCAGTGACCACCTGGGTTGTGGAGTATGGGAAAATAGTAAAAGTATTTCACTGTCTGAAGCATTCATAAGAGCCGTGCTCATCTTGATTAGTTTCCCATGGAATTACCTCCAAATAACAAAAGAAAGATACACTGACAACTGATGCTTTGCCAACTGAATTTATCCTGGAGGAAAGTTGTGCTTGGCCTGTACAGTGTTTCCAAAAAATTTTTATTGCGTTGCCAAAAATCGAGAAAATCTCAAAATTTACTATTAAAAACCTCCTTATTTCTGGTTTCTTCTGAAAAATAATTTATTTACTGTAAATGGATAGAACATAGTGGGTAAGAGGCAAAAATTGTGGATAGATTTCTTATAACTTTTTTTACTATTTTTTTCATAATTTTATGCTTTAACCTTACGTTCATACTGTTAAAAATTGTCTAAAAATATTATAAGCCTTGTATACTAAAAACTTAAAGTATTCTATTGAAAATGGCTTGAGAAAATGGAACTTAATCGCTAGGAAAACCTAGAGTAGCTCAGAACATATAAAAATAGTTGGAATCTTTGAAATGTGGCTTTAAATAACTTTCTTTAAAAATAGTAAAGAAATTTTCCAAACAGGTAAGTTTTTAGTTTAATGTTCAGAGTTATGCTGATTGAAAGTTATGTACGTATGATGCACTTGAACCAAATGAAAATATGAAGAGACAAATATAGAGGACATTCCCATTAATTGATTATTATGAATTACTGAAGTAAAAACAGCATTTAAGTAACACCCACATTGTATTGTATAAAAGGAAGCACATGCCATAATCTATCTGATCTAAATTGACTAAATACAAATATATAAATATATATTACACTTACGTGTATAGTCTTAAAAGCCAGAAAAGTGAATTCTTACAAGCCATACAATTGATCTTTTAAATTTATTATTTTTTCCTTTTTTTCAGCTTTCTTGAGATATAATTGACAAATAATATTGTGTAAGTTTAAGGTGTATCATGTGATGGTTTGATATACATGTACATTGTGAAATTATTGCCACACTAAGATTAGCTACTAAAAATATTCATCAGTTCACATAGTTAAGTTTCTGTGTGTGTATTTATGTGGTTATAAATGTTAAGATCTACTCTCTTAGTAATTTACAGTGTTAACTATAGTCACCATGCTGTATATTCGATCCCCAGAATTTATTCATCTTATAACTGAAAATTTGTACATTTTAACAAATTTATTCCCATTACCTCAGTGCATGGTAACCACCCTGTTTCCATGAGTTAGACTTTCAGACTCTGCATGTATCTGAGATCAAGAAGAATTTGCCTTACCCTACCTGGTTTACATATATATATATATATATACACATATTTATACATTATATATGGGCTTCCCTGGTGGCTCAGTGGTAATGAATCTGCCTGCCAAACATGAGTTTGATCTCTGGGTGAGGAAGATCCTCTGGAGAAGGAAATGGCAACCCACTCCAGTATTCTTGCCTGGGAAACCACATGGACAGAGGAGCCTGGTGGGCTACAGTCCACAGGATCACAAGTCAGATATAACTTAGCTACTAAACAAGAAAGCAACAATATTTTATATATATGTGTGTATATATATGTAAACATTTTCTTTATGCATTTATCCATTGATAGATTGACAGACACCTCATTTCCATGTCTTGGCTATTGTAAATAATGCTGCAGTGAACAAGAGTGTGAGAATATCTATTTGAAACTGGAAAAGAGAAAGAAGAAAGCCTTTATGCCATTAATATGTAGTTATTAAATCAATAACTTATTTTTTCTGACATGCATCACCAGTGTTGTGTGCGTTTCTTCTTATTGCATTTTTGTTTACAGAAAGCTGGGAACAAACCAGAAAGTGTGGATTTGTGTGGGGCACATATTGAGTGGGCCAAGGAAAAATCAAGCAGAAAGAATGTCTTTCAGGTAAGAATGTTACATAGATTCAAATTGTTCCTATTCTTTCTAAATCTTAGCTCTCTTGGGTAATCAAAACAAGACTACCTTGTTAAGATGTTTTCATGAGCTTGAGCTAGTTGTGCGGAGGTCATTGTGAAAAACTGGCTGCTCTTCCTTGTCAAATTTTGGTTGGTTGTTGCTTTTCTCTGGTGACTGGTTGCTATCTAAACACAAAATGTTTATTGTGTGGTGGTTAATTACATACCCAAAAGTCATTGACTTTTACAGTGTATTTGATAGCTGTTTGGGATTCAAACCTAGAATGCTTAGCTTACATAGATTTAGTGTAGGATTTTCAGATATAAACAAACTAAGATTCACTAATTATAATAAACTATTTGCATTCACTGCCATTCCTGCCTTCCAGTCATAAATTATATCTACCAGTGTAACTTGGGGGATGGAGAGAGCTGAACAGTTATATAAATCAGTGTTTTCATATTATATAATTTGTTTTTTTGAAAAAATATCTGATTGATAATTTCAATCATGCTGCTTTGAATGGAAAGAACCAGATGAAATCCTTCAAAGAAAGGAAATGGGAAAACAATATTTCATGTATGATGTTACTAAAATCCCTTTGGCAATTAATAACTTCAGATTATAGAAGTTGATCTTTTTTCTATATTTATATGACATTTAATTTACTTTTAGATCTCCAAAGTAACCCAGAACTTTATAGGTTTGTTTTAGAATTTATATCATTTAGTAAGAACTAGATCATTATAATTATTGTATTAAGTGTATTCTGAGACCATTTTAGCCCTTAAAGAAAAATCAACTCTATTCTTAAATGCATCACTAAAATTAATGTACAGGGTCTTATAGAAAAATAGGTAGGTGACATTTTTTATCTGATCTCTCATTGGGAAGAAGAACCTGATTTTCAGTTTGTTTTTGCATTTTTCAGATGCTTAATGAGGTCTAGCCAAATAATTTACTCATAGTAATTTAAAAACAAAAACAAAAAAAAAAAACAAAAAGAGCACTTTCAAAATATTATGGAATAACTTATTTTTTCTGATTATAGTTGAATTCTGTTTAGGCGTTCGTTTTTATAGGGTAGAGTTTTTGCTTTTGTTTTTGGTTTAACCCAAAGAAGAGGAAGAAGGAAAAAAGGAAAGAAAGAAGAAGAAAAAAAGGAATAAAGTATAGAAAACTAAATATATTTGCCAAGAAATCAAAGGACTAAAACTGAAAGTGATTAGAAGGTGAACTTACAGAATCAAGAAGTAAAATTAAATTGTGCTTTAAAGTGAGGAATTGTAGATCAGTGGTATATTATGTCTCCCAATTTCTTGCTTTTTTAATTCTGCTATAAATAAGAAAATTTGGTGTTATAATCCTAGCCTCTATGACAACCTAGATAATTAGTATGGCTAGTTCTGAACTGGATAAGGTGAATTAAGGGGTTTAGTTTTATTATGTGTTGTTAGTTTAGCATCCTAATTACCAGTGTTGTAAAATAAAGATGTTAAAATTTGATATTGACGCAGTTCTTGGATAATAGAAACAAACTCTCAGAGTTGAATTAAGGAAGACTTTTTCAGTTTCTTCTGTTAACCTTATAAAGAGTTATATTAGCTCACAAATGAGGATAATAATCAAATATGAATGATGTGTACAGGCTGTGAATATAGAAGAAAAATATTCAAGTATAATTTTACACAGCTATGAATGTAATATGTATAGATATATATTTAAACCACCTATATTGATAATATGCATCATCCTAACCTTTTCTGAGTGTGACTAGCTACCTCTGTTATAATATTTTACTCATATTTCATATTTCTGAATGTAGATACTCCCAGAAATATTAAAACTATTCTCATTTTATTAGTTTTCCAGAGGTGAAAATCTTACCAGCTAGTTTTGTCTGTAACGTACCTGAGTAGCTCACGGGACTTCAGTTTTCTTAATCTAGGTTGCCAGTTTTTGTCTTGTACCCTTTAGTTTAGAAAAACAAGAGGTGATGATAAGGATGCTGTGAATAATAAAACTAAAGAAAGATTAAGATTTCATTTCCTGCTTCATTCTTTTTAGGGTGAATCATGTGGTTTTCTTGTCATGCTGAAATCTTTTCATCACCTAAACACATAAGCTTAGGTAAAATTTACTAATTCCTATCCATAGTGGCAACCCATGAAAGTAAGTCTTTTGAGAGGAACAATATAAATAGCTTTTATAGTTGTTAATGAAAAAACATCAGAAAGGATTTGCCAGAGAGCTAAATCTAGATGACTTGCATCAATATTTGATTAGGTACATTAGCTGGTATAACTCTCAAATGATCAGAATAAACATGATTATATCTCAAAAACATGGTACTAAGGTATTATTGAGTATGTGAGTGTGTGTGTACAAGGGTTTCATTACCTACAGAATAATGAAGCATTTCTTCCTGACTGAAAAAGACCATCACAGCTTTAGCTGATGTGCTACATCAGAAATAGCTTTAGAATTCCAAGTTTGAATTAGGCATGGTGTTCAATCTCAGTCTATGAATTATAGATTACAGATAGCTAATGACTATTGAGATTTTTGGTTCAAGAAAAATCAAAGAAGAGCAAAATTAGAAATAATTTAAAATTTGAAATCTGTCGTGAAAAAGTTGATGGATTAGCAATTATATGCCACATAATTACGATGTCTCTAGAGAAGATGAACTTAAAATGAAGAGGAAAGCAAACAAAAAATTACATGCCTGAGATATGCTTGAAAGACTCAAAAGCAAATATTTGTGACACAAAGAAAGGATGGATTTCATCTGTTTCCTTTATATATGTCATTTGGACATTTGAGTTGTTCATTTCCTTCTTTGTATTAAAAGTCAGATTTTTTTCATAGTCTTATTAAAAACTCTTGGTATAGATTCATTCTTATTTGACTGGTACATGATAGCGTAACTGTGATAGCCTTAATTAATTAGATTTTGTATTCAGCTACTCTTAGTAAATCAGAATGATGCTCACTGGCTGAGTTGAAGAACATCTGCCTATTTTATAATAGAACAGTTTTTCCTAACTGACCTTAATAATAAATAACATGTTTTTAAAATTATTAACAGCTTCTATTATAAAGCATACCTAGACAAATCATAATGTGTTTAAAAAGTATAATTGTATGTAGACGTATGCACATATGATGCATATGTCAATGTGTAAATCCACATCTAATAGCTTATTAGGAAATAGTGTGATTCTTCCCATACACTTGTTCTTCCCACACACTAACACTGAAAAACGTATTGCACTTATTAAAAAAAAAAGGTCATACATATTCTAAAGTAGTAAATGTTCGTTGCTGCTAACTTTTGTTCAATTCTTCGTTTAGCATAATTGTCAAGGACTGTCACAAGTCTGATGTAGCTTGAGAAAGCGTTTAGCAACCGAATGATTTGAAATGAACTGTGGTACAAGTTTTCTTAGTTAACTTAAGAGCAACACTAGGTCTTCATCAGGGAAAGAATGAATAAAAAGATTTATGTTCAAATCACATGTTTTAAACATTCCTGCTAAGTGCTAGTTTGCTCTTTGGTGTTTAGCCTGAAATTTAAAGCACTGAGGATTAAAAGGATTACAACATAATCTTAAATAATCCTAAATGTCATTTACAGAGAGGGAGTTGTAATAACTAAATAAAACCATGTGAGAGGATGGCAGTGTTGTCAGGCAGCATCTGTAACATGACGGTGCTTCTGTCACCTTCCTCTCTTTCCTCGCGGGTACATCAAGCATTCACAAAGCTTTTTAACAGGACAGTCAGTTGAGAAAATGGTTGCAAAACAATTTATAACAATAAGTAATTTTTAAACTTCTGATATCTTCTTGTTTCAAAGTAGAAAGAAAATCTTCACTCATATTTCCTTCCTTCTTTTGAACATAAGGCTCTCTGAGCTAAAGGTTTTTAAAAGTCTAGGGGAAAGGAGTTCACGGTATGTGTCTCAAATAAATAGATAATATGCCTCTAAAATATTCCCAACCTCTAAGGAGCTACCCCTTGTTAAACATATGATGGTCCCAAGTATTGTAATTAATCCCATGCCTTTTAATTCAGTACTAGAATATTCTTTAATCCTGTCATGTAAATTAATTTTGCCTCCCCCAAGAATATACAAAGGTAGGGACTATATCCTATACTGCTTTTTTAAACCATGAGACTGGATATACCTTTTAAGCAATGCTATGGTTACCATTAAGGCTAAAATTGAATTTTTAATAAAAATACAAAATTCACTGTCATAATTTTTTTTTAAGAAATTGTGTCCACTATTATAGGCTCTGCAATCCAAGATGATTTCTGAGTGTCAACTCCAGTCACTTTTTAAAATGAGGGTAAAGAATAGGAAATATACTATCTGTTTTCTTGGTCCTTTTCATTACATCAGTAGGTGATTACTCATTTGAAATAATTAAACATTTTATTGGAGCTAGAAGTGACTAGGTCTCAGTTTTTCTGAGTTTCCTTTCAAATAAAATTAAAAATAAATGCACCCATAAACATGCAACAGGCTCATCTACACATTACATGTTTAAATAAGATATTTTTACTCTTAAAGAATTATGACTGATTAAAACTTTATCAGTTGCCTGCTTTTAAGGCAGAAAAAATGAAATGACTCAAGATGAAAGTCTGTCCCCCCATCCCCCACCAGTTTATAACCTCAACAAAAATCATGACCAAGTTTCTTGGATCTGAGATTCTTTTTTAATGTATAAAAATATCTCAAGGGAGCAGGTTCTGTCCCTAGAAGTAAATCTCGGAATAGATTTATCATTAGTTGTATTTCTTTTGTGACTTTGGATGGAGTCTTCTGGCTATAATGTATATTCAACATATTCATGTAATATTGTCCATGGATATGCTTTACATTTAGACATAATTTGATTGCTCTTCCTGATCTGAATATGTCTTAGCTTAAAATCTTTAAGTACTACTTAAGTTTATTAATGCAAAGATAATTTAATAACATCTTGGAAAATGTCATTTTAAGCCAAAAGGAAAACTACTGGTATTTTGCTTTTATCCATTTCCTTCTGTTAAAAGTGATGGTTTAAAATAAATCTGAGCTTTTACCAATTTTCTCTTTCATTTTTCAATGCTTGTAGTTAGACTAAATGCAAAAGGATGATTCTTCGCATTCATATATGCATTAGATTTCGAGTAAAGCTGGTTTCACTTTAGAGAATTACTCACAGTATCTTAAAAGGCATGGCATTAAAAATAAACCAGAGTAAGAGCAGCCTTAATGTCTCATACAGTTTTTTTTCCCCTTTCTTGCTTGTCCCCAATCATTTTATCTACCTATTAGATATTCATCCATCATTCAGAAGGTGCAGGGGAGAGAACACAGGCGTCTAGGGACATGTGTTCCAGTTTGGGCGATGTCAGCTGTAACTTTATGTAGAACCCACGGTAGGATCCCTCCTCCAGTTTACGGCTTGTCACACCGAAGAAATGAGAGAGAAACTAACTCACCTGCCTCCCGTCTGTGTTAAGGTTAAAATGAAGCAGTCCTGTATTTGAAAGCAACTTCAGAGGATTGATTTTTAAGATAAATAAGACTGGGTTGTATTCATCATCTAACCACATCATCTCACAGTGCATTAACAGTTCCAGATGTGGATTTGGGAAGAATATGGGTAGGAGAGGTAGGTCTCTATGAAATACAATTCAGAGTCTCTGCTCCACATGTATTCTCTGTACTGCCTTTTGAACTTAACCAAGAGACAAAGGTGAAATGTACCATTGAAAATCTCTTCATTCATTATCTAAAAATATGCGTTCTCAAACTGAAATTATTTTTAGTATCTTAGTCTATAAACAAACAGTATAATTAATGTAATATTTAATCAATGCAAGTTATTTAATTAATGTCATATCCCAGTTAACACTTTAAGAAAAGCATTTTGCCTGGAAAGCCTCTACCAAGTTACTGAGAGCATCTCGCAAAAGGGAACTTAGAGACAAGTACAACAACTATGCCCCCAAATAAGAGATAATAGTAAATCTTTTTATTCTCCTGATGAGATACCAGGACATTTTTTTTTTTCCTGATTGAAGGGGAAGAGAGAATTATTTTTATGATTTTAACTTCATTTTTACCAGTGGGATTGCACAGAAGAATCTTGATGAATGCAATGAGATAATTTTTCATAATTGGAGACTTGATTTAAGAGTATTAGCATATAGGAGTGTATAAATTTCACTGCAAAGGAGAGACTCTGGAGGCAGGAAATAAAGATTGCAAGACCTCAAGGTGAGACTCAAAGAGTAAGTTAACAATCTGACTGATGAAAAGAGAAATAGAAACAGGTCCATGGATGGCAAGTAAATCCCTCAAATGAAAAACACTATTTGTTCAGCCCATGTTACTTGAGAATCACTGTCTTTTTTTTTTTCTGATTCATCTTTTCAGAAATAATAAATATGTCTGGAAAAAAACAGGTATAATCTGAAGTATAGAGTTAAAATACTAATAGTGTGAGTGTATCATCAAAGAAAATAATAGGAAGCTTATGTTGACTGGTTATGCCATAAGGCTTGGTAGTCTAAGATATGGACTCATTTGCACAGCTTCTTTGTTATACTATCAGAAGGCACAATACTATCACACTTTCTTCATTTGTTTTTAAACTATCATCAGAGTAGAATGCTACTGGTTGAGAGTAAAGATTGACAACAGCCACACTAGTAACTTTCAGTCCCAAATCAGCCAAGAGAACCAAGATTTTAAGCTTCCAAAATAAAATAAAATTAGTCAAAATTTAAAAAAAAAAACCCACAAAAATGTCAGTGTGGCTTCTTAGACTTCTAATGTTTTAGCAAAAGGATAGGTGTGTGTTACCTAAGGGGCCGGCTCCATCTGCATAAAGACAAGAGTTGTCCATTTGGAATAAATTCTAGAGTTTAGTTTGACACCAAGCTAAATGCAACATGCTGTTCTTCATTTGTTGACGTCATGATTTACATCCTCTCCTCTTATGAAACGTGCTCTGTTTCTTGATGTTTTGGTCGAACTGGTGTGTTGGTCACTGAGCCTTGCATGGGCTAACAGTGCAGTTCCCCGTGATCACAGAACCAGAGAGTGGCTAGCTGAGTTACATGGAATCAAAGTTAGGATTTCATGACACCCACCTGAGCAAAAGCCACCACTGCCAATGAGGGATTTCATGGTATTAGAGCAGAATCGTCAAGCGTTACTGTTTTTCCACTTGTAATTTTCACCTTGTTAAGTACAAAAGATTACATTGATGCTAGCAAGACAACATTCAAACCAACTGATTCCCTTTTCATATCTGTTTCAAAGTTTTAATTTTGTATTTTAAAGGAGAGAAGCCATATTTATTTCATGATAAATATGTCTTTATTTTTTTTTTTTTTTAAGCAAGCAGACTTCTTCCAGAAGAAGGAAGAGTTTAATCCCTAAAGATGGTACATAATAGATGGGGCCAGTAGAGGGTATCATATTTTATAGCTTGTCCATAAGGATGACACAGGGTGAAATAAAATTGAGTATTTTTGGATAGTGTAGGATCACTGGCAGATAAATAGTTGATGTCATTCAATTTTTAGAAACATAAGGTAATGAGGCTGGATCTGAAAGCAAGAGAATATATATTCACAACATTTATATACCATAAGCCACTGAGCAAGAGAAAAATCTGGGCAGTGGTGAGCAGAACTCTCAAACCTCAGAGCAGTATTTAAAGCAATATAAGAAAATAACAGCAAGCATCCATAAACAAAGGTTTGAAATGTACACAAGGACAAAAAATAGCCATGGTTAAAATGAAAAGAAATTGCCAGTGTTCATACAGAACTGGAGAAGCCACTTGTAGAATCTATGCAGCCTCTTAATATATGAGGTAAATACGCTACTAAAAATTTAGTAGAAAACAAATATTCAAAAGCAAAGCTATGAACACTGCATGACAGTTAAAGATTCTCGGTATTTAAGGAAGAGAGGAGACTGCTGTTTTATCTTAACAAAACAGGATGTTGAGAGGTGACCTAAGTGAAAGGATGAAATGAAACGCCTGAAGCCTGGGAGGAATCAGGAAGGAAGCTGTTTAAACTGTTTTCAGATAACAGATCAGTGTGCGGTGATTTGACCAGGGAAGGGGCATTCACTTTTAAGGAAGGTTTAGATGAATTTCTTTTTTAGCAGAAAGCTTGGCCTTCATCCCACCAGTTTGCCTAACATTTTATTTCCAGCACTAGGAGAAATTCTAGTCTGACTTCCTTGGTGAACATGTGCAAACCAAAAAAATTTACAGTGGGAAAATTAACAAATGGTGCAAACAGCTCAAAAAGGGAAAGAAACACTGATATTGAGGATTCTCTTCCCAAGAAATATAGACCTTGATACTTTGGGGGGATTTTTAAAAACTTGAATTTGAACAATGCTTTGTTTTTCTCACACCCATGATCATGTAGAATACAAGTTTCTGGTATTTGAGATCTGTGATAGATTTGAAATCAAATCATGCAAAGGGAGGTTTCGAGTACGCTCTTTTGATGTGTAGGATGTACTGATGAGGGTGGCAGGAAATTATGTGAAACCCTTCTCTTTTGACAGCTACACTGTAACATTTACAACCACAGATGTTATTTGTCCATCAGAAAGGAAAATATTTGTTTCAAGCCACAGGCATTTTCTACCACGACATCGAAATGAAATTCGACAGCAATTTAATGTTTAATGTGTAAGAAAATAAATATTTTGGGGGGCTGTAATTCTAGAAAGAAAATAGATCCCACAAAATATAACTAGTGACATGAAAAAAAAAATGGCTGGCCTCATTACGAGCAAATCTTTTACTAAAGTAAGGATGGTTCTATTATTAACATAGAAAATCTTAGATGGACTACACAGAATGCTGCATTATTCATAAAAGCATTGCTGCCATCTGGTGGCGAGTTGGCGTTTCAACACTAACTTTGCTGATTTGATTTGGCTGGGTGCTCTGGCGAGGCATTCAGTGGAGGGCTCGCTTTATAGAATATTTAAAATACAAACCTGAAATACCATGGCCCAGACGCCATTCATCTGATGGCAGTCCTTTCTCTGTCTTGTCATGGAATGGAGGGTTCAGGGGAGTCAATGACATACTTGTGTGATTTTTATCCTGAACATGAAAGTGTATTTTCCATGACTTACGTAAGGATGTTACTCTTGGCTGTTATTGACTGATGAATTTTATCAACATTCATTTCTGTTAGAAAATAAATATGTAGTCAAATATTAGGAAGATTTATTGAATCTAAATATATACTGTATTGCTTAAATAAGAATGTATGTGAGATACTGTAATCCCTCTTTTGGATCCAAACATGAATTTTTTTTGTTACCACTCACTGAGTTTGATTTTGGAAATAACATAATTTACAGTGTCAAAAGAGAGAAATGTGTAGGGCTTCATAAAATTCAAGATTTCTTCCCAGTCATTCGATTGTTATATTGAATAAATCTTATTAATTGTTAATGACTCAGAGACTTATGAAGTCATCTTTCTTCATGAATTTACAAATTAAATGACAAATACTCAGCTCATGCTACACTTTTTAAATAAGAAATAGTATAGTTAAAATGTAATTTAAGAAATTTTGATGGTTCTTGAGCATCAGTGCATTAACACATATTTAATCAGAAGCAATGAGATTATCTTTGCAACTTCAGTGTATGTTCTAAGTTTCTAATAACTCTAGAAGGCCTCATTGTATGCAATGAGACTCCTGATCAGTAAAGTGGATATTTATATAGATCACAAGTCTTTGAAGACTGTAGGAAATAATGAGTTAAAATTACTCCAGGAGGAAAGTTGAAATTCAATCCTCAATTCTCAGGGATGATATTTAATAGTTAATGCTCAATTTTTACCAGATATTTGCCTACCTCTTTAAACCACCTTATAATTTAGTAAAAGTCAGGTAACAAAATGCCATTGCACTAACTTGGGAGAATCATAATATCAAATGCATATCATCCTTTCCAAAAAAATAAAAACGTGTAAATGCCTATTTTTAAAGTAAGACTCTGGAATTTAGTTTTAAATTCTTGGTTAAGATTTTCACTCTGTGAATGAATACTTGATATTACCCTTGACAATACCTACTTTTGCCACTTAAAATGTTTTCTTCCTCAAAATATTTAATTTGACTCATGGAAGAACATTGCTTATTTTCCCTGAGAAGATTAATTACTCAATTCCCTACCCCTCCTCTGTCTCTATTTAGGAATAGGTTGTGAAAAACAACAATAAAGCCTTACAGAGAAGGTAAAAATGATAATGATCATGCCCCAGTCTCTTCCATCCATAAGTATAAAATTTAAAGTAAATTATTTTCCTAATTATTTTGGATACAACCTATATTTGTTTCTAATGGTTCCGTAATAGAGATAGTAGTTACAGTCAGGATGCTCCAGGTTGTAGTCATAAGTTGCTAATGTTTGTTTCAATAACATTTGCCTTTGGCAGCTTTTATAGCTGCTTAACACTAAATTCCCATATAACCAGGAGAATCATTCAAAACTGTAATGAATGATGTCACCTTAAATCCTTTAGTATATAATTGCTAGATGTTACATTTTATAGCAGGGCATTTGATGGTGTATTTGTTTATGCTAAATTTTATGACACACAGCTGTATCTCAGTGGAGGAACGGTCCATTCCTTTCATAGGAAGCTAGGTTGGAATTCTCTTTAAGCGAATAGTTTGGCCATATATGCCCTCTGGTTAAGACTGGGCTCCCCATCAAAGCAAAATTAGAGATTAGGAATTGTGTTGCAGCTAGTTTATTTGGGAGATAATCCCAGAAAGCCAGAATTCAAAACTAGCAAGAGTGAAACAGAATAGGATGAAAAGGCACTACAAGGGACATCACTGAGTTGGTCAAAGTGGCTAGAATGCATGTCACAATTTTCACCCAAGGATTAACAGGATGGTGCATTTGTTCATCAGCTTTTCATCCCTTTGGATTAGGATGGAATAGTATCTTTCAATCTTTTTAACTTGCAGACTGAATGTGTATTTTTGTGTACCAAGAAGACTCTTTCTAATGTCCTACTCCATATACTAGAGAATATCTGTGGCAGAAAGTGAAAGATACATGGCATATGCTTGAGGTAGGATGTAGTCAGGACAAAGGGACTTGAAGCCCTCACAGAACTGTTTACACCAGCTGCAGCTGGTGTCACAGCTCAAGCCAAGAGGACGTGAGGTGGGACACAAGAAGGATGTGATGCGGTTCCCCTCTTAAAATACTCAAAGCGACTTGGACCTCAAGTTAACCAAGATGGTGGCTGGCCTCAGCTTGTAAAAAAGAGCCAATAAAAAAGTTATTGTAGAATAAGTTACACTCCTCTACCACTACTGTGTCTGAGGCCATATTTCATGTTCATCATCTACCTCTTCTGCCACTCATTCTAAATGTTCCTCACCTTCAGACCCGACAGATTTGAGCTCTTAATTTTTTGACATTTCCAGACTTTGTTTGCTGCAGTGGACCGTTCACTGCTCTCACCAGGCACAGAAACACCAATACACATCTCAATGAATTCCCTGAGTTCCTGAATCATTTCTCCAACTCCCATTGTACAGAAGCAACCTTACCTTCTCATCAATAATAGGGCCCATTATCCTGATGAGTATAGCATCTATTTTCTGTGCCTGTTGGTCCCCTGCTTGAGTATCCATACTTAAACAGCAGTAAGTATAGCTTTAAGTTCAGTGGTTCCATTACTGCTGCTGCTGCTGCTAAGTCACTTCGGTTGTGTCCGACTCTGTGCGACCCCATAGATGGCAGCCCACCAGGCTCCCCCGTCCCTGGGATTCTCCAGGCAAGAACACTGGAGTGGGTTGCCATCTCCTTCTCCAGTGCATGAAAGTGAAAAAGTAAAAAACAAACTCATCCCCTATCCCAAGAACAAGAATTTTTCATCTAGCCAAGCCAAGTTGCAAAAGTCCAAAACATCAGTGCTGCAAATGGATTTCTACAGGAGCTGCTCCTGCTTCTGTCTCTTGCTCCTTAGACACATTCGTTCTAGGTATTATGGACACTATAAAATGTATCAGATATTGATTCAGTGTATATGTACAGCATCTTAGAATACAACTCCCTAATCAAACAGGGTCTTCCGAAGCTACCACCTTAACTAAGATTTTATGAAGTAATTCCGTTATTTTATTAGGTTGATTGCTTCCAAATAGTATGTTGTTTAGTAAGAACAGTGGATCTTGAGGATCCACTTCCAAAGGAAGTGCTCTGATATAGTCAGTTTGCTATCAGGTGCCTGGGTAGTCTCTTTGAAGGGTTCAGTTGTGCTTTTGCTGCTGGAAGCCTGCGCCGATCAGCAGTGATAGGAGTTATGTCAGTCTTGGTGAGAGGGAGCCATAGCTTGGGGTCCGTGCATGGTCTCAGTTTTTGCTACCATGGCCACTCCATTCATGAGTGTATTATACAAGCTCTAAGTGGCTAAAGACAGAGGTTGTGTGAAAGTTGTTAGTCGCTCAGTCACGTCTGACTCTTTGAGACCATATGGACCATAGCCCTCCAGGATCCTCTGTCCCTGAGATTATCCAGGCAAGAATACTGGAGCAGGTTGCCATTCCCTTCTTCAGGGGATCTTCCCAACCCAGGGAACAAAACCAGGTTCCCCACATTGCAGGCAGATTCTTTACCCTCTGAACCACTAGGGAAACCCAAAGATAGAGTTAGAGGACTTCAACTGATTAAGTCATCTGGTACACTTACACTGTGGTAGACGTTAAGATATTAAGTTGAACCCAATGATCTTCATGGCCTGTGCCCACTCCCATAAGTCTGCTGACTTCTTTATCTTCAGTCTTCCAGACTGTTTCCTTCCAGGCCTCTGGCTGGCAAGCAAAACCATTCTTTACTTTTTATGAATCAGTCTATGTGCTTGCCCCAGACTACCCTGCTCTCTACAGAGTTAACCAAGCAAGTTCACTTCTCATATTTCTCCCCATGGGAAGATATCTCCTCAGCACTGGCCTATAGGGTCACCCAAGGCTAGGGCTGCGGTACAGCTGCAGTCCGTATTTTTGATGTCCGACAATGTACTGAAGTGACCTATTCGGGAATCAGGCTTGAGTGTTTTCATCCTCCATCAGCTGGCATTTAAGAACTTCCATAAGGCCATAGGTGCAAACTCAGGGAGAAACACTAGCCCAACAGTGACAGATATCATGTCTGTCACTCATATGTCTGACAGATATCATGAGCCATGTGTTCTTTGTATTTTTAATGTAATTTACTTAGGCCCTATGGACCTGATTGGACCAAATTCTAAATATAGCATTTCCATTCATGGATTGTTGCCCAAGATTATTAGTCAATGAATTTTACAATACCCAGCTCATCTTGAGAAGCTAAAGTCAAATCGCCACTTGATGTCTTGTGATCAGGGGCTTAGTCTTTTTTCTGACCCAGTAATAGGCCAGGAATTACTTTTAGTTGGTGACAGTAACTTTACTGAAGGTGACAAAGCCTTCCTCCACAACCCTGGGGTCATTGTTATGAGGCTTTTATTATAATCTGTCACAAATTCCACAGAAGCATTATACCATAATTTTTTATTGAATTTTCTGAGTCATACGATTCTAGAGTCAAAGAACTTACACCAATGATTATCATTTCAAGCCACTAAACTTTGGGTTAGTTTGTTACAGAGCAGTAGCTAATTGATACAAATAATATGTCTACAAATAAAATTCAATGACCTGATTTCTATGAGAAAAAAATAATATATTTGAAAGTAAAATCCAACCAGTATAAAAGGCCTTTGGATAGGTTGTAAAACCCCAGTTCATGGTGTCAGATTCTAATAATTAACAAGAACTAGTTCCTTACACTCCAATGTTCTTGCCTGGAGAATCCCAGGGATGGGGGAGCCTGGGGGGCTGCCGTCTATGGGGTTGCACAGAGTCGGACACGACTGAAGCGGCTTAGCAGCAGCGGCAGTTCCTTACCGGGTTGTAGAGAAAATGCAGGTAGTGGCATTTCGTCTGGTTGTGTGTCTTTTCTATTACTCACTTTGTTTATTGAAATAGCTGCCTAACAAAGTTAACTTCCAGGAAAGATGCCAGGTTACACAGAACCATACCAGAGCCTTAGAATCACTTTGGGCTTTCACCCAATGTTTTCGCAACATTAGGTGGAGACAACACAGTTTGGCTTGAAAAATTACAAGGGAAAAAAATCAGAGCATATGCTCATGGGACAGTGTGTTCAGAGTCTTCAAGAGAGTATCTTTCTTGGCCTCTTAAAAATCAGAGAATATTGTATATCTATGCCATTTTTTAAAAAAAATAGTCTGGACCAACAAGACCCAGGGTTGTAACAGGTCATTGATAGGCCAGCAACTATAGAGGTTCTAACCCAGAATTTGAGCCATAAGACATAGAGCAGATAGAACTACAGTTGGACAGTCTAAATACAGCTGAAAAGTCTTGGCATTTCAAGAGTTTCTGAGAGAAAGAAAAGAAATTTGATTTCTGTGCCTCTGATGGAAAAGCTTGCAGATGACCTAGGAAAATTATATTTGTCATATTTATATTGCAGATAGTATTTTTAAATTTGTTCCTAAAAGTTGAAAATGACCTTCCGTGTTAAAGGACCATTAGTTAGGATAAAGCATGAAGTCCATATGGACTTTGCATTTTGGAATTAAATATTCTAGCTACTCCTTTAATTTTGAAAAATGTACACATAAAAAATGCTATTATTTTTCCTGAGAATTTTTACAAGATATTCTGAGTCAGAAAGTATTTATTTGTGTAGTGTACACACGTGATTCCCAGATCTGCCTTTATCAATATTAAGTTTTTAGTTTTATTTTTTCTTCCGAAAATATGCAAATAAGAAGATTTAATTCATTTATGTCTTTTTTCCCTACCTAATTAAACCCAAAGATAAGCATGGTATATTCAATGTTAAAGCTACATGATACTAAGAGTTCTCTGTCTTGGATTAAAAATTTATTTGAATTCCTTAATTCAATTAAATTTTAGATTTTCAGTAGTTTATTATTTCTAAATCTGTGTTAAGTTAACTTCAGGGACAAACACTGATGAAAAACAGGGAATAAAGTTATTCAGTTACATCAAAGTCTAGGTTTTAAACAATTTTTTGATAGTTATTTTAGAAATTATGTGTTCAGTTACTAACTTTTCATAGTACTGAGCGGAACTCCAGAATCTTGGAAAAAGTCAGTTTACAGAAATGTCTAATTTATGTTTAAGAAATTGAATAACGGTCAACTATTTCCCATTTATTCCTATCATATCCTTTGTCTCACAGTTTGTTTTCAATAATTTCCCCACCCAATGTAAAATCCCATTTTGATAATAGGTATTACTTTATCTTCTAAAGTCAAGCAAAATTATTTTTTCCAGTGTAACACAAATCAAGTCAAGGTGAAAATTTCAGTAACTGGAGAAAGTAGCTGAGCTATTTCTCAGACACAAGCTCTAAGAAAGTGAACTAGTATTTAGGTTATGTAGAGTGGTTACTTGTTATTGGTGAGTAAGTAGCAATTCTACTAATTTTGCTGAAACTCCAGAAAGGGTGAACTAATTGAGGTTTTGTAATTGACATTGTAAGTAGCTAAATTGCTTATGCCATGATTTGAGAATGATATTCATATTTGTTGTTTTCACTTAGTATATGAATCTGCTAAATTTACTTATTAAGGGTAAATGTTTCTGTATTTTCTACTTTTGATGTTTCTAGGGGCAGAGAAATGTCACAGGGATCACTTCTTAAATTAGCATTTGTGTAGCATTTCCATTGTACCAACAAAATCCTTATCTTACTTTTTTCCCATAAACTTTGCTTAATATTTACTCATGTTTCCAAAGAAATAGAATATATATCATAATTAATGAAGAAAATATTAACAGAATGACACAAAGGACAAAATGTCATCAGGGATTTGATTTACCATACTTCTATTTATGGCCCCTCTCTCAACCAAGATAGGCTTTTGGAACACATGTCTGTTGCTCAGCTCTATACTGTCTTAATTCTGGGTACCAGGTTGAAGAAATAGCCTCTATCTGGAACAGATATGACAGGCTACATGCTGGCATTTAAGCTCCTTCTCAGAAGTAGCATATGTCAGGTTTGTCTTCATCTCATGGGACTAAAGAAGTCAGGGGGCCAGGAGAACACACATGTTTAATCCGCCCATGGGCAGCAGCACTGCAGGAGATGCACTAGTATAAGTGATAGCTAAAAATAGAGCCTACCACATCCCTTCACAACTAAATATTCAAATCACTTGGCCTAACCTGCTCAATCTAAAGAGTTGTTGTTGCTGTTTAAATGGAGTTAAATTTCATCAAGCCATTCTAGAGATAAAAAGCATTTAACATAATTGATTGCATACTTGTAATTGATGGTGACATAGTGACTTATTTAAAAGAATCATTGTCTCTTTGATAGTATGAAACTAGAGTTCAAGTTATTCGACAACATATGACAACCTGCATATCAATTCATATCCATTTTAAAATTCGTTCAGAAGTGTTGAGAATATAGAAAATGTGTATCAATAATCATTTAATTTCAAGTCAGATGTGTGAATTATAGAAGCTGAAGGTCACAGAATTCAGAGTGTAATAAGTAGTTTATGAGGGTGACAAAAATGAGGTAAGAATTGGAAAGTGCATTTAGTAATTGAACCATGTTAATGGATTTATTCCTTTTTTCAATGGTAAATGAATATATGTCTAACATCATCAAATAAGTTTGTCTTCTCATCATAGATATTTATAGACCATCTTTAAATATCCTGAGTGCATACATAATGTGCTTGATTTTATTGGTCTCTCAGGAAGTGCTTTACTAAAAAACTGTACTGTAGAGCACTTTTGCTGTTGAAATGACAGTTATATTCTAGAATACAAATATTTGATGTAAGAAAATATGATTCTTTTCTATCAAGTTTTATGAATTATATTCTTTTGAAGTGTATTCTAGGGAGATAATATTAGATGGGATGGAAGACAAAATGAGGGTCCTTAATGTAAATTGTTCAATAGCAAAGGAACACATTTTGCTTGAGAAAAAAACCATCTGTATTTTCAGAATGAGGCATAAGCCTCATTTTTAATACTCTAGATTTGTTACAAGAAGTAAAAACTACTTTAATTTTAGCAAAAGTACCAACTAATGTCAGTGAAAAATGAATGCAATTCAACTTTATGTATGTAGCTATCATGGCAAAGTAATTTTACAGAGTATAGCTATTAGTTTTTTTTTTTTTTTTTCTTGGAAGGCATTGGTTTAAGTCCTGCGTTTCAAATGTAGAGCATATTGGTATAAGACGAAAAAAAAAAGGCCCTCAAACAAAAGTCCCAGTAAACCAAATTGCAATTAGCTGCCACTCCTGGGAAATATTCTAGTATATGTGCTGGCACTTGAAAAATTTACACCTTCTGAGAAAAGGCAGGAAAATTCTGTCAAACAATTAAGCTGATTGGAATTCCCAAGAATGTGAAAAAACAAAATGACTCTTATGTTAAAAAAGAACGGCAAATTGTTGTGTATAATGCCATGAACTGGAATAGAAAAAAATAAAAGATTTTTGTACCTTGTATACATCAGTATTTTTTTTTCTTTAACACAATTGTAATGCAAGTGAGTTAAAAAATTTTAGTACTGATTTATCTTTTTAAAAACTACACATTCTAGACTTGAAAATGTAATTAATTAAATAACCTCTAAAACAGCAATAAAATGGCACATTTGCTCTTAATATTTTTGGATAAATGAGTTGATTGTTAAATCTTTGGGTAAGTATACATTTGGCAACCAGTTAGGAAAGATAAAATATGGATATGTTACCTTCAAATAATGTAGAAGATACCAAGAAGAGAACAAATAATTCAGACTAAGGGTAAAATGGAAATTGGCTCTTAAAAGATTAAACTAGAATCAACTCTGATAACATGAATTGAAGGAAAATTATCCAGCAAAATGAAATGTATAAAAAAATACCTTTCCTAAGTAAATATGCTTCAAAGAGTTGTAAAACACATAGAATATGTTAGGTTCTCAAGGAAATAAAATAAGGGTATAGGTTTGGTAGACCTTTAAGAAAGAGAAAATACTATGGCCTACCTGTTTCCTATGCCAAATATTCCTATGACTTTTAAAAAGTCAAACTATTTTTAAATATTTATCATTTTTACTAGTTTTTCGTTCACACTGAAAAACATCAAGAGGAAAATTACTCAAAACAAAATTATTCTTGTTGACTGATACAGTAACTATGTGTTCAGAGTGTGTGCTAGCAATCCTGTGGGACTGCCTGTTATTTTGGTGTGCATACAAATCCCATTATGTTCGAGTATCAATACTTTAAAAAAAAAAAAACTTTTTATTTTGTATTAGGGTATAGCTGATTAACAATGTTATGATAGTTTCCAGTGAATAGCAAAGGGAATCAGCTGTATATATACACACATGTATCCATTCTCCCTCTGAACTCCCCTCCCGTCCAGGCTGCCATATAACATTGACCAGAGTTCCATGTTAAAACAAACAAACAAAAAAACTGTTCACAATTAGGTGTGAATGTTATGTTAATAATTTACAAGCACATCTCTAGTAAAATATTAATTGATCTTACATATTCTTCACCAACTACAAAACTTATATTTGACTTTCATTTTGCTCAAGATGTTTTCACCCTAAATTGCTCAAGATGTTTTCACCTACTCAGAAGTTTTCACCTTAAATAGACATTTCTGGTTTGCTTTGGATGTGATTTCTGTACATTTATGCTTTAAAATAAAATCCTTTCCCACACTGAGATCAGCAGCTTCTCATTTGTATTGCCCATTTCTGAAAGGATTTCAGTATTTTTTTTCACATTTAGTTATTTGAGCCATTGGTGATATTTAATTTGTTCATAATTTACTTTGGTGTATAGTGTAATGTGACCCAAGTAGTCAGGCATTCAGTACCATTTTGTGAATAATGTATCATTCTCTATGGTCTTATGCCGTTCATATTTTTATTATATATTATCTTCTCTTTTTAATAAGTATATTTCAGATATCAATTTCTTTGACATTGCACCCGATATTACTGTCTTCACTATAGTAACCATATAATTTATTCTAATTACTGGAAGATCAAATCTTCTGGTCAGCTTTTCTTTTTTCAAAGCCATCTTGATATTGCTGTATTATCTACAGGCTGTTAGTGTAATATGAAAACAATCTGATCTTTCTTCTTTGTACATAACCTGGGTTACATGCCTATTTATATCTTTATTCTAGAAATTTTAAAAAAAATCTTATTTTTTCTGTTAACTTACTAGTTACATTCAGTATTTTAATGCATATTCAAAAAATTTGAATTTGCAGAGATTGTTCTTTAAAATTGTATGTCATTGATGATCACATTAAGTTGTTTTTTCATCTTCTGTACATCTACCTTTCTGTAAAATGGCACCTCTCTATTGTTCATATGTATCATGTTTACCTCAAAATTTCTCCCTCTTGGTCTCTTTCCTTTGTTTTAGAAATGGCAGAATTTTTCTTCCCCACTGTTGATTTTTTTCTTTTAATTTTTGTAATATAAATTCAGCTATTGTCTGCCTCTAATAAATATTTTAATTCTGACATAATTCATAGAGTTCCCCTGCCTTGTTTTATTACATTTTCCACATATATACACATCTCACTGTATGTACGCCTGAATCAAGTCTTCTTTTTCTGGCCATATAAATTCTAAGTTTTCTTTTATTGCAACACAGGTATGTGCTCCAGGTTCTGGCTTCTATAATGAAGCTCCCCTCTCCCCACAGATACTTTTTCTCTGTATCTTTTAAGCATTTCCCTCTTCTAGTTTGTAGACTCTTACAGAAGCTAAGTGTTCATATATTTTTCTACAGTATTTTACACCTTCAATTCTGAGTACTGACAAACTCTCAACTTAAAGTTGAGGCAACTTAACTTGTCAAATATTCTTTTCTATCATATCTACTGCTAATAGGGAAATGGATATATTCGTGAGAATTTAAAAACAGTCTTTAGTTCTTCTTTTTACTTGAATGTGGGCATGCATCTGTAATTCTCTGGAAGAACAAACCACTTCTTGGGTTTCTTTAATCAGTAACTATTGTTAATTTTGCTCACAAAGTACAATTTATCCTCTTCCTGTGCTGGACCCATTGCCTCCTTAGATACTGATGGAGTCAGGGGGAGGCAGTGGGGTGGGACAGGAAGTGAATGGTCCCAGTAGCCTCAGCAAACAGCTTTCTTCCAGCAGACCCAAGGTTGTGGTCACAGCACTGCATGGGCAAATTGTATTAGGAAAAAAGAGGTAGCAGCAATTTTCTTAACAGCCAGCCTCTTTTTCATTCTGTATTATTCAGCTCAAAAGGCATAACAAGGCATTCACTGCCAATCTCAATTCAGATGATCTGTAAAGTATTTAAGCAATATTATTAACAATCTGTGAGATCACTACTCTATATTCTCAATTCCCAGTACTACTAGAACTTGATTTCATTGGTATTTTCATGAATGTTTCAGTAGAAAAGTATTAATCATATATGTATTTAACCACTTGGTCAGTCCAGATTCTTCCTTTTAATAGATTCTGAACTTTTAAAATTTAAATTCAATCATGTTAAATTGGATTTTTTCTTTGTTTTTTACATTGTGGTTTTGGGATCTTGTTTTTGGCAATGCGTTGTTGATGTTGATTGTTTTTATTTCATGCGTTCAAGTACTTTCTCTGCATTTTTAGTTGTGTATCATTTCATTGTTTTTGTGTGTCTTTTAAACTGGATATTTTACAGATTCAGTCAAAGGAACAACTTACACTGATTTGTCTACATAATCACTTTATTCTATTCGTCAACCTGTGTTTTTTCCTTAAATTTCCACTTAAAATATTGCTAAACCAATATCTTTGTCTTTAAGTTACTGATATCCAGAAATGAAGGTAACTAGGTTTGGATACCTTTTTCAGTAAAACAAATGGTAAAGTAGGTAAAAGTAAGACTACATATCATAACAGAATCTGATACATATTTCTGAATAATTTGCTGGTGATATTTGGTTGTAATTACTAATAACTGCTTTATTTTCCAATATAAAATGCTTATATTAATTTCTAGTTCTTAATAATATCATATTTAAGAACCACTTATTAATTAGATGAAAGATATTACAAGTAAAAAGTCATGACCCATAGTCTTAAAATGTCGTATGACATTTTACAGAAGATTAATTATTTAAAATGTAGGTTAGAATTTATCTGCATAATTTTTTTAAGATTTCATAAATCTCCTCTAATCTTAGTTACCTTTAACTCATAATCATTTCTAAGTATTTCACTTCCATATTTCATTCTTATAAAATGTAATTATTAGTAATTTCCTCTTATTTATTGCTAACTTATTTTCTAGTAATTTCAAGGAGCCTAGAACAAAGTCTGGCTCATAGTAGGAGTTCAAATGTTTTTAATGAATAAATATATTTTGTATTTTTTTTCTGTAATTTCAGCAACTCTTACAGTGCATGTTACTGAGAAACAACCTGTAACACAAATAAGTTTTCTGGAAAAAGAAAGTTCTGTCTCTCTCTTTTTTTCATTGTCGCTAGCCATTTTATTATGGTCACTATTCAACCTTTAATTTCAGATTTTAGGTAAAATGTTCTGTGCATCTTCTGTTACCTGTGTCAGTTGAATGAACACTTTACCTCATTAAGTACTCTGTTGTTTGAAAATAAATTAATTAATTCTGTAACACACAACTTTTCAGCCTAGAGGAAAAGTTGCCAGTGTATCTCTCTAAACCTTTTTATCTGTAACTAAATTATCTAAGTCCTGCCTGGCTTCAAAGTCCTCAATTTTAGGCATATAAAGCTGTTTTTAATAACTAGTTTGTTTTCATAGAGAAGAAAAAAAGTCCAAAGTACAACATTAATTTTCATTGTTGCATTAGAACTAGCTTTTCTCTGGTCTTCTCATCTGTACTTCATTAAGTCACATTATGTGGTATAATGTTGCAAGTTTGAAAATGCAGAAACAGTTCAAGAAATTGATTCTATTTGTTCTTTCTGTTCAATAGACCTTTGATCTGAAATGTTCAGTGGTGCCTGGCTGTTCCATGCAAGCCTCTTTGAAACCATTGTTCGCATTGTAATAGCCTTGTTATCAGGTTGTATGAATTAATTCCATCACATTAGCAGGAGGAAGTTATACTCACAGCACAGTCTAATAACCGTTTCATGTTACTGGCCAATTGATTGGGTAACAAGACGGCATACCACGTTTATAATTCAGTTGTGTTGCAAGGTGGTCCTAATTTCAGAATTTCAAAATGACAATAATAATTTTTGATTTCCCCAGGACACCTTGCCTAACTGGTTTTGGGAACCTAACCATGCATTACTGAAAAATGTCACAACGAAGGAGGCCACCAGTCCTAGTAAATTTCCTGAATCAAGAGAAAACACACACCAAAACACCCTTCAGCACAATGAAACAACCACCCACAGACAAAAGCAGAAACCACCCACATACTGAAGGGCTGATGGTCTAGAAGCGGGGTGTAAACGAGGAGAAATATCATGGTTCTTCAGGTAGTGAAAGTGAAAGTCGCTTGCTGCTGCTGCTGCTGCTAAGTCACTTCAGTCGTGTCGGACTCTATGCAACCCCATAGGTGGCAGCCCACCAGGCTCCCCCATCCCTGGGATTCTCCAGGCAAGAACACTGGAGTGGGTTGCCATTTCCTTCTCCAATGCATGAAAGTGAAAAGTGAAAATGAAGTCGCTCAGTCATGTCCGACTCTTCGTGACCCCATGGACTGCAGCCTACCAGGCTCCTCTGTCCATGGAATTTTCCAGGCAAGAGAACTGGAGTGGGTTGCCATTCCCTTCTCCAGGGGATCTTCCCAACCCAGGGATCGAACCCAGGTCTCCTGCATTGCAGGCACATTCTTTACCGTCTGAGCCACCAGGTACTGTCCAACCTTGTACTGACTTCAACTGCTAGAGTAAGGGGAAGAGATCCCAGGACCTCTGCCTGTCCACCGCTGACTTCACCATTACTGAACTGTGGATGATATAATCAGCAAGGGAATGGAATAATATATAATGTTGATGTTTCCATCACAAAGTGCTGACCTTGGCGATGGTGAAATGCAGTTATACAATTAATTTGAAAACAGTAATTTGGAAACTGTTTAAATCGACATATTAACAAAATAATTATTGGATGAGTAGATTTCATTTCTCTGCTTGATTAGGTTTGTGTTTGTGAAAACAGGCTCATTTATTTATTTACTTGCTTCCTTATATCAGAAGATCCAGTGAGCACATTTTCCCTAAGCTTCTAGCTCATCCCTCACTCACTCATTCTAGTTCTTCAGATCATCAGTCCCAGAGCAGTGACCAAATTAGTTCCCTCATTCATTTGTCTAAGGCACCCTCCAGGTCTACTCTTCTCTGATGCACAATTTCTTGGATATAGCTGTCTTCTAACAAACCAAATTGTTTGTGGCCAAACTCTTTTGGTAATCATTGTTATTGTTAGTCACTCAGTCATGTCCCATTCTTTACAACCTCATGGACTGTAGCCTGCCAGGCTCCTCTGTCCATGGTATTCACCAGGCAAGAATACTGGAGTGGATAGCCATTCCCTTCTCCAGGGGGTCTTCCCAACTCAGGGATTGAACCCAGATCTCCTACATTGTAGGCAGATTCTTGACCATCTGAGACTTATAGATGAGACTTCTTTAGATAATTGATAGGCTCTTATAACATCATTGTTTATTTACTAAACTGTTTCCCTTCCTGGCATGCCATCACATTGCTTCTTTTCCAGTCCAGCTTATGCACATCCTTTACAATAAGTTCTTACATGAATCCTCCATGTCTCAGAGAGAGTGGACTTTTCTCACTTTTAACCTTTTATAAATAAGGATGGCATTACAGGAGTTGATGTGATAATTAAATGAAATAACTTAGGCAGAATGCTTTCCACACCGAAAGCAAAATAAACATCAGCTATATTTATGAATACCATTTACTCAGCCCACTATTACAAATTTTATTACTTCCCTTTACCAAGAACTCGGGTGAGGGCATAGCACTCTGTTGGATAGTCCACATGTATCTTTCTACCTCTCACAGCCAACTCACCAAGTCTATAGTTTGCTCTTTTTCCTAGTTAAAAATGAGGAAAAGGATTTACAGATGTGTTAAGTAACTTGTCTTATTTTGTGGAGCTCTTATGGGAAAGCTGAGGCTTAAACCACAAGCATTTGACTCTAATTCTTACACTGCTAACAATTACCGAATCTTGCCTCTGAATAACAGTTTGGCTGTCTCTGTGCATATTAGTATCATAATCTCTTTGCTAGACACTCTGAAATTTGCGCATGTTTTCATATGTCTATGCATTCTCTCGAATTATGTTTTCCTTCTTTGGAAAGCAGGGACCATAGTTACCCTTCCTCTCTCCCTTCCTCTATCCCTTCCTTCCTATCTTCCTCCCTTCTTTCTTAAATTTCTTTCATGTCTGGTGAAGTGCCTTATACAGGAACGCTCAAAGCTGTTTATTCTTTGTGATAATTTGGCATCTTGCTAAAAGATTGGCCTCATTAGGCACACAATCGAACCAAGCAAAAACTCACAAAGTTGTTAGAAATCCCATGGCTGGAAGCTTAACCATATCATCTTTTCATTCTTCTACTCACTCAGATGGCTCGTATTTCCTAGTGTTCTTTGTAGATTATTTTGGTTGCTTTTGTTGTTGTTTCTTTTTTATTGTTACTGTGGCTTGTACTTTGATCCTGGGGTTTATTGAAATACTGCTTTAGACCCTTCTGAACTTATAGTATGCCCAGGGAACCTAAGGGTGGAAATGAATTCATTCTTAGCTGTTCACTTTTCAAATAACAAGAAATGAAGTAGTTTATTTTTCATTTGTTGTATACTCCTCAGTAAGGAAAAATGAACAGTTTTATTACGTATCATTTGTTGCTTATTTGTTCAGTGTAACTGGCAGACATGACTTGTTTACTTTTTGAAAAATGAATGTGGGATGGTTAGATTCAGAAACTCACACCAGGATTTAGAATGTATCTTCCATGCCTCAGAATTATGTATGCTCTTGCCGCCTGAAGGGACTGTCTGTCTAGGATTTTGGACAGCTAGAACTTTTAGATCTTAAGCTATTAGCCATCTTCCGGCACCTCTCAGAGAACTTTCAAGCAGTCAGACAATAAGACAAATCCATAGGCTTTGTTTATTAAATTCATAGGTGAACCTTGAAATAGGTGCTTTGTGGACACAGCATTTATCTTCATCAACTAGACAATCATTGGACTGTTTTTCTGTGTGTGCCCAGTTGCTTTAGTCATGTCCAACTCTTTGTGAGCCCATGAACTGTAGCCTGCCAGGTTCCTCTGTCCATGGGATTCTCCAAGCAATGCCCTCCTCCAGGGGATCTTCCTGACCCAGGAATCGAACTGGTGTCTCCTGCGTTGCAGGAGGATTCTTTACCCACTGAGTCATCTGGAAAAGCCCAAGTGGGCTTCTGTAGATCCAGGATAAAATGAGCCATGATTTCTTCAGACTCTCTGCCTTTGCATTCCAGTCTTTCTGTTCGATTATCACCAGCTTCTGTGCTTCTGTAGTGGGCTCTGCTTCCCCAGTTCCTTTCACGGGGTTTATTTAGAAAAAGTCCATAGAAAATATCTTTCTGATCTGTGAGGAAATTTGTGAGAATGTGTCTCTGGGATCAGGCTTCTCAGGTGGTGCTGGTGGTAAAGAACCAGCCTGCCAGTTGCAGGAGACATAAGAGATTCAGCTTCAATCCCTGCGTTAGGAAGATCCCCTGGAGAAGTGCAGGGCAACCCACTCCGGTAATCTTGCCTGGAGAATCCCATGGACAGAGGAACCTGGCAGGCTACAATCCATAGGGTGGTACAGAGCCAGACACAACTGAAGGGAATGACACACACCACGCACCTCGGGGATCTCTCAAACCTGTACTCATTATCTCGATATTTTTACACTGGTGGATAGCAGCTGGTCTGAGACTCCATCACAAGTGATGACATAGAGATAATTCTGACAACAGTGGCTTCCAGGTTGTGTCAATGACAACTCATCTGTATAGGAGACCTGATATTTATATCCTAAATGATACGGAAATTTTAACTAATTTACTGAAAGAGAGTGTCAAGATAAGTTACCACAGGTGGTAAATTCACTAGCTCGATGACATTATCAAAGACACAGTGATTCCTTCTTCTTGTCCTGCCATCCTCTTGGTCTGCTTGTCTCACTCAAGGCCACATGTTTGCTATTGCCAGTTCAGATAGCCCATGAAGACCTGACCAAGTTAAGCAGATCAGAGGACTCTTTCTCACACTTCTTGAAAATGACAGAAGCCTTTCACAGATGGTCTGCTACAGTCCCCCCATGTGTCAATGGATAGAACTGATCACATATATATATATGCAAGAGAAATGGGGCCACTGTGATTGACAAGGGAAGAGGGCTGACAGACCCACCCCAAAGTTAGGGTTCCATCAGCAAAGAAAAGAACAAGATGACTTTTGAGGAGGTAATAGATTGCCTGGGCTTCCCAGATGGTTCGGTGGTAAAGAATCCACCTCCCAATGCAGGAGATGCAGGTTCTGTCTCTTGTTCAGGAAGATCTCCTACAAAAGAAAATGGCAACCACTCCAGTACTCTTACCAGGAAAATCCCATGGACAGAGCAGCCTGGCAGGCTATAGTCCATGGGGTCACGAAAGAGTCAGATAAAACTTAGTGACTAAACAACAGTGTGCCTGCTAAATTAATCCCCTCTTTTTTTTTTAATTTAAAAAATTTGTTTAATTAAAGGATAATTGCTTTACAGTATTATGTTGTTTTCTACCAAACATCAAATGCTGTAGAGGGTGTGGGGAACAGGGAACCCTCTTGCACTGTTGGTGGGAATGTAAACTGATACAACCATGTGGAGAACAGTATAGAGATTCCTTAAAAAGCTAGGAATAAAACCACTATATGACCCAGCAATCCCACTACATATACCTTGAGGAAACCAAAAGTGAAAAAGACACATGTACCCCAATGTTCATTGCAGCTTTATTTACAATAGCAAGGACTTGGAAGCAAAACTAGATATCCATCGATGGATGAATGGATAGAGAAGCTGTGGTACATGTATACAATGGAATATTAACTCAGCCATAGAAAGGAACACATCTGAGTCAGTCATAATGAGGTAGATGAACCTAGAGCCTATTATACAGAGTGAAGTCAAAAAGAGAAAAACAAATATCGTATACTAACACATATATACGGAATCTAGAAAGATAGTTGGAGAAGGAAATGGCAACCCACTCCATGTTCTTGCCTGGAGAATCCCAGGGATGGCGAAGCCTGGTGGGCTGCCGTCAATGGGGTCGCACAGAGTCGGACACGGCTGAAGCGACTTAGCAGCAGCAGCAGCAGCAGCAGAAAGATAGTACTGATGAACCTATTTGCAGAGCAGCAATGGAGACACAGACATAGAAAACAGTCTTATGGAGACAGCTGGAGGTGTGGGGAGGAAGGAGAGGGTGGGATGTACGAAGAGAGTAAGAAGATGGAAACATATATTACCATATGTAAAATAGCTAGCCGTTGGCAATTTGCTATAAGACTCAGGGAACTCAAACCAGGGCTCTGTAACAACCTAGAGGGATGAGATGGGATGGGAGGGAGGTGGGAAGGATGATCACGTGGGAGGGGACATAGCTAAACCTATGGCTGATTCAAGCCTACTCTTTTTGACTCTCTCCTTGGACTTCTATTATCCTTAGTGTTTCTTAACCTGAGGGCTTCATTACTTGATCCAAATGCAAGAATTTCCTTTTAATCCCTAAGGTAAAGTTCCATAGCCCCTCAGATATTTCTATTCTGATATTTACGATGCACATTTGACTCTTCCAATCATGCTAAATTGACTACTACAGCAATTAAAAAGTATAAGAAATATTCTTAATAAAAATAATTTCTAGTCTTTTGGCCCAGAAGCCACTGCTACATTTACAATTACATTTTGAAATATTCTGTTCTTTGTACTAAGCCGTGCTGAATACTTTTTTGGCCAAACTACATGTAGGATGGATTTTAAAAAGGCAGATTTAATATACATTGTAGTGCTCTTTTTACTCAAATAGGAAGGAGTTGAGAACCTACTTATTTAAGTGCAAATGCTGCCTCCTACCTAAGTCACTTAATCAGGACACTTTAATTTCTACAATGGTGAAATTCAGATAATAATACCTGTCCCCTGTCTACCTCTTTGGGAAGCTGGGTGGATTAATTAGATAAAGTATTTAAAGCCCCTCAGAGAGAAGTGGCATATGGAAAAGATGTTATTATTTCTAGGGAAGAATGAAGCAGTGTCTCTTTTACAAACAGTCTATGCTTCTAGAATTTTCCCCTCTTACTCATTCAGCTGAAGTGCCAATTTGGTGAATTTTAATTCATCATATGAGACCCTTCTCATTTTCAAGTAGTTGCACTTAAAGAAAAGATTTTCAAGTATTGCCTTCGATGATGGGAACCGTGTGTAATTCCCGAGTTTCTCTGAATATTTCAGATCATGGCCTTGCAAACTGGTGTACATGCTGGACTCTGGTTACATTTGTAAAAACAAGCAGTGACTACACTGAAGACTGTGACCTGCGCCCCTTTTCAGGTCACACTCAATTCTGGTCTCTTCCATGAAGTGTTAGCCTACGACAGCAGTCCTTACTGATGTCATTCCCTGAGAGCTTATATGGCCAGAAGAGCCTTCACTGCTCAGTAGAGAACTGGTTCTCGAATGCAGGACATTGGAGTTTAAACAGAGGCATGTTCTGAATACACAAAATCATTCAGAGGTTAATTGTTCAGCTTTGTACGGAAAGAAAGAAATCTGTTACACCCATTTACATAGAAATGGGTCCAGTAAGAACTGACTCATTAGAAAAGACCCCGATGCTGGGAAAGATTGATGGCAAGAGGAGAAGGGATGACAGAGGATGAGATGGTTGGATGGCATCACTGACTCGATGCATGAGTTTGAGCATGCTCTGAGAGTTGGTGATGGGCAGGGAATCCTGTTGTGCTGCAGTCCATGGGGTCGCAAAGAGTCGGGCACAACTGAGTGATGGAACTGAACTGAAGATCATTTGGACACAGAAGACTAACCGAGAGTATAGTCTTTATTTATTCCCATATGCACTTCATGAAATACTTTTAAATATCTTTACTTTTAAATCTCTTTTTTAACCAATTAGTTTTCCTATTTAGGTCACAAATCCCTGTCATTTTCTTCTAGAATTCTCAGTTTTAGTTATACATTTAAATTTCTCCATTTTTTTTTACCTCTAACTGAATTTTTCAGAGGTTTAGCTCTGCTTGACCTTGAAGGTGTCTTATTGGACATTGAGCACCTTTGTTAACCCATAGAGGAATGGTTTCTAGTTGATAAATTCAGTTAGCAAGTGCTCATGTGTTTTAATGACTGAAAATGTGGCTTCTTGTTAACCAATCTGTGTTTTGCCCAGGGGCATGGAAGCTCATTACCGAAGGGGCCAGCCCTGTTTCCCCACAATGCTTTTTGAAGGAAGCAAATAAGTGGGTCTGCTACAGAGCTTGGAAAGTAACTTTCTGGGGACCTTAATACTGGCTTTGCCCTAACACTTTCAATCAGCTTTTAACAACCTTGAATCACTCTCTCTTCCTAGAAATAAAGTCAACCTACCATTCTTCAGAAATCAAAACAAAAACCTTCCCTCAAAGCCAAAGGGTACCCATAGAACTTTATCTGAATCTTGAGTTCACAGGTCTGGGCTCTTAAAAAAAAAAGCTAGAGGAAAAGGAAAAGGAGGAAAATGAGCATTGGGTTTTACTCAGCAACGACATAATTCCCAACTTAGACAGCCAGCCTTCTTGACCTCACAGCTTAGTAAAAGAAGCAAGAGAGGGTATGGTGAGGTTGTGCCAATCAGAGAAAAGGCCATGCTGATTTACTTTTCCAGAAGCAAAGAGTAGAAGAAGAAAATCAAGGGTTAGGTCATGTCTAAGTCCACTTATCACATGGAGAAACAATATAGGGTACAAGAGAAAAAGAAACAAGGGAGAAAAAAAAAAAAGAAGGGAGGATGCCCTTAAGACTTGGTAACACCATCCTTTGATCCAAGTCATGTGCTGGGTGCTGACTCATCTGATCATAAACTGCACCCCTGCCTCCCAGTACCTCTTGGTAGAAGCCAGAAACGAGAATGAGTAGAGATGGAGCTGGTACAGGAGAAGGCAGACATGTGTTTTTTAAATTTTTTTTTCCTATAATGCTATTATGATTGTCCCTAGAAATACCAACTTCATTCACCCCCAAAGCATTGGATGTCTATAGTGTCTTCTTTGGAAGCATTCACAGCCAGTAGGGATGCCAAGACTCACCTAAAAAGCTAAGTTTTAAGGATCTGATTAAGGATTTTCTGAGTGGTTTTGAGAAAGAAAAACCATGGCTTTGAGATTCAAATATATCCTTAATAATTTTCCCCATGAAAAGATGAATATTGCCCAACTTATAAGAAGGAACCCACACTTCAGTTTTGATACAAAGAAATGGCAAGTATAAAAAGAGCACCCTCATCTTTTGCTTAAAGAAAGAATATTAGTAAGATACACTTGCAATATATAGTAGACAGGAATTCCCTGGCAGTCATATGGTTAGAGCTAGGCACTTTCACTATCAGGGCGGGGGTTCAATCCCTGATCAGGGAACTAAGATCACACAGGCCACATGGCCAAAAACAAACACACACATGCAATAGAGTTACTCTATGTTGTACTTACTATATACTAGACTCCAAGGAGTTTATTTAGTATTACTGATTTAATCCTTACAACATCCCTGATAGAATTATTATTGTTATTATCCCCATATAGTAGATCAAGAAAAGTAAAGCTCAGAGTTTAGTCACTTCCCAGAGGTCATATAATTAACAGTGAAAGCCGGGTTTAGAACTAGAGTGCTCCTGCTGTAGAGGTCTTGATGTTGATTATTCTGCTACACATATAATGAAGAAAAAATTTAATGTAGAAAACAGTACTAATTATAGATATTCAAAATATACCAAATATACACATAGGAAGAATACTAATAACAAGACATCATTAGCCTATGTTAATATAAAGTCACTTATACGGAAAGTCTTAAGCAGAGAGTCAAGATCAAGATTATCAGACTATAACATAGTAGGAGGACAATATTTCATTGTTAGCATCTTTTGCAATTAAGAACATTTGCTTAAAAATAGAGACATGTTTTATGAGGTTCTGAGATAGTAGAAAGCAGCAGCCCAAAAGAAGTGAAGCTAAAAGAAGAAAGAGCCCTGCAAATCCATGACTCTCCCATAGAAAACATGAGTGCACTGGAAATGGACCTGCAAACTCATTTCTTGAACATTGTCATGAAGATGCAGGTTCACTTCATGATGACGGACTGATAACAATGGTGCTTCATCATGATAATAAAATGGTCAGTAGTGCCTCATGGACTAATGAATTTTATAAAACTGTACCCATGCTTCAAGCTCAATTTTCATTCACAGTTTATTGCTGGACTCCAAAATATTCTAGTTTCTATTTTTAAAAATTCTACTATTGAGATAAAGAAAAGAGAAAAACTTACTTTTTTCCTTTTTTAATGCATTTGGTAGCTGAACCATGTTAAAGTGTTACCTAGCCAAAAATATTTTTAAAGTTGTCTATGAATCCAGTATTCATAAGCATATGTAACTCCTTTACTCTCAGACTAGATAAAATTGTGATAGATTGAATCCAATAAGGTTACCATCTACTACATAGAAGACTCATTTCTTTCAGTGGCTCTTAGTTTTAGCAACTTTTCTTAGAGTCACCTCTTAAATATCATGTTTACAGTTCACTTGTAAATAAATTTTTGAATTTGTAAATTACATTATTTATGATATATGTAAATTTTGATTTCTCATGGAAAAGTATATAGACTTTCAATATGACCTCTTATAGGCAAACCTTTATCACTTTGATAATAATGGTTTTCATAGTGACAAACTAATAATAGAAATACCATTTATAAGGCGTGGATCAGCCTTATAAATCAGTCATTATTCAAAGTTGTTAACAGGTAAATATTCATTCTTTCACTTTAAATGTGTGAAAACTGGGATTCAGAGAGGCTAAATAACCTTCCAGGTTTTACATGACTAATAAATGGCAGAACCAAAATTTGGACCCAGGTTTATCTGTCTTCAAAGCCTGTGCTCTTTCTATTCTGGAAGGCTACTTAGAAATTTGGTCCTTTCCTGGGTCAGCTGCCTCCTTTGCTTTCCATGCCATTTAGCGCTGCCGCCCGCTGATCACCCCTGGTATTACACTGTAGTCAGCCCTTCAATACCATCCAGTGAAAACAATCAGTTCTTGTTGGGAGCAGATCATTTAGGAGTATTGATTCTAAATTTGTCATTGTTTTCCATGAAAGCTAAGCATAGAGTATAAATTGCCACTCACCACATAAAGTTGATGACTTTCTATGCCCAAATGATTTGACAATTTGTGATTTCACCCCTAGGAGTTTACTTGCTAACATTTTTCAAGACAAAATATTCAATCCCTGTCTAAAATGATCAAATTTTGCCCTGCAGCAAACCTGTAAATTTTTGCAAGGACTTGTGAAACTTCGCCAGGCAAGAGATCAATAATTTCACACCATTCTGTTCTCACTGCTTCCCTCAATGTACACTATTTTGTTTGAAACCACCAAGATAAGAAAGTAAAAATTTAAGGGATAAGTAAGAAACTCTCTCCCCATCTTGTATAAATAAAAGTGCTATATTTACAATACAGGTGATCAATCTGTATTCAAAAATTTAAAGAGGCAAAAAATTCATTTCAGATACAGACATACCTCATTGTATTGCCCTTTGCTTTATTACGATTCAAAAATGTGGCTTTTTTTTTTTTTTATAAATGGAAGGTTTGTGGCCATTCTGTGTCAAGCAACTCTTATCAGCACCTTTTTTTCCAACATAATTTGCTCTCCTCTCACAATATTTCAAACTTTTTCATTATTATTACATTTGTAGCAGTGATCTGTGATCAATGATCTTTGACTTTACTATTGCAAAAATATCACTACTCACTGAAGGTTCGGGTCATAATTAGCATTTTTTTAGCAATAACATCTTTTTTAATTAAGGCATGTACCTTTTTTAAGACATAATCTATAAGTATAGTGTAGCCAGAACTTTTATATGCACTGGGAAATTGAAATATTTGTGTGACTACCTTAATTGTGATATTCACTTAATTGCAGTGAATTAGAACCAAAGCTGCAATATTTCCAAGTTATGTCCATATTTAAAAATATAGTTTACTAAAAAAATGGCAACGTTACATGTTTCTACTCTTTTAATATCCTGTTGTATATAATGACAGAAAATATTTTTGATTTTCTGCCTACTGTGTCCAACACTATCAGCCTATGTTACAAATTAGGATTTCGGCAAAGGGCCTGTGTGGGCACTGTACTGTTGTTGTAACAAGGCACCAAAACATTCTGTTCCTACCTGGAATAATACTAAATCTTTCATTGTTCACCATTAATTTTATGCATAGCTATCTCTTTTTTTCCATGTTGAAAAACACCAATAAATTCAAGCCAATAAAAAGGTAGATTTTGCCACTTTCTTCAAAATTTCCATCTTTCTCTCTAGGTCCTTTTTCTCTGCCTGCATGATAATAATGAATATCCCCCTATGTTCAACTTTTACTTGTTCATTCTTCTTGCTAATTTCTCCTTCAAAGATCTCATCCATTTTCATGGATTCAGTTCTGCCTTTACTTGAATAATTCCAAAATCTCTATTGCAAATCTTTTCCTCTTGTGTTGGCACTCATCATTTATTTCAAATGTTCACCGGACATTTCTATTTTGATGATTCGTCCCTTCTTCTGAATAAATAAGCATTTCACCCCCAAACACCCTTCTCCTTGTTTCCTTATTATTTTTGAGATTAGAAACACGTTTCTGATCACCCATTCTTGAAACCTTGGGCCAGGGATCACAGATGGTAAAAATTCACATACCGGACATAGGTACCAGAAACAGGAGTTCATTTTCTGTAGGGCTGGTGCTGCTGGAAGAACTGGGAGCTTTGCCCCATGTTACTAATCGCCACCTAATGGTCACCATGCAGAAGAGCAGGCCCAGTGTTTCCTGATCCTGTTTTTCAAAGGAAAACATAAATCTTGATTTTGTTGTGAAATCTATCCAATATGTTTAAATGCTTTCAACTGTTAAGCAAGATTAAACCCTTTGGAAGCCACAGGAAGTATTTACATGAGCATGTCTATCCCAAGGGCTATTTGTGACCATTTTACAGGCACTGAATTAAAAAACAATTGGAATAAAATATTACTATAAATAAGTGAAAGGCTTCCCAGGTCACTCAGTGGTAAAGAAAAACCACCTGCCAAGCAGAAAATGCGGGTTTGATCCCTGGGTAAGGAAGATCCCCTGGAAATGGCACTCCACAGCAGTATTCTTGCCTGGGAAATCCCATGGACAGAGGAGCCTGGTGGGCTACAGTCCAGGGGGTCACAAAAGAGTTGAGCAGGACTCAGCAACTGAACAGCAGCAGCAAGAGCAGCTAGGTTATGATGATGACAGTAGAGCGAACAGAGCCAGCCCAGCAGACGAGAGGCTTTCCAGCCACCCAGGACCGTGGGCCACTTTGCATCAGTTCAGTTCAGTTCAGTCGCTCAGTCGTGTCTGACTCTTTGCAGCCCATGGACTGCAGCACGCCAGGCCTCTCTGTCCATCACCAACTCCCGAAGTTTACTAACTCACGTCCATTGAGCCGGTGATGCCATCCAACCATCTCATCCTCTGTCGTCCCCTTCTCCCACCTTCAATCTTTGCCAGCATCAGGGTCTTTTCAAATGAGTCAGTTCTTCTCATCAGGTGGTCAATAGATTTAATGGACTAGATCTGATAGACACAGTGCTTGATGAACTATGGACGGAGGTTCGTGACACTGTACAGAAGACAGGGATCAAGACCATCCCCCAAGAAAAAAAAAATGCAAAAAAGAAAAATGGCTGCCTGAGGAGGCCTTACAAATAGCTGTGAAAAGAAGAGAAGTGGAAAAACAAAGGAGAAAAGGAAAGATATACCCATTTAAATGCAGAGTTTCAAAAAATAGCAAGGAGAGATAAGAAAGCCTTCCTCAGTGCTCAGTGAAAAGAAATAGAAGAAAACAACAGAATGGGAAAGACTAGAGATCTCTTCAAGAAAATTAGAGATACCAAGGGAACATTTCATGCAAAGATGGTCTCAATAAAGGACAGAAATGGTATGGACCTAGCAGAAGCCACTTTGCATAGTGTTCCAGAAAAATGGTTTAATCAGGGAGATAACTGACATTGAGCTAAACCCAATAAACCTGAAATAAAGCATCATGCATTTTAAATCAGTGGGCAAATAATACAAGAAACTAGAAATTAGAAAAAAGGTGATCTTGATTCTCCAAAAATAAGCCACAGATTATATTTCTTTCCTTCAAGTTTCTCCTAAGCATGAAAAGCCAATTTCTAGCCTAAGACTAGTAGATTTCAGTGAACATGTAGCCCACATCTCTAATTTTTACTTTGTTCTCTTAATCTTTCAGAAGTAATGTACATTTTGTTTTAATGTAGTGAAATTATTGTAAAAAAAAAAAGCTGTTGGAAATAGATATTATAGACATCTCAAATTAGACTTGTAGAGACTGACAAAAACATATACATACTGATGACATAAAGCAATCTGTGATATTAAGCAGCTCTCTTAAGACATCAAAAAGACATGTATGGATGAAATTAAGTACATATAAATACATCTAATGGTTCCTTACAAAACTTAAAATTTTGATTTAATAACTCGACACTTGGGGCTTTTACTTGTAAACCCAATACTGATTAAGATAATTAAAGAACTGTAGAAACCTAATCAATTCAATGTTTTTTTCAGTATAACATAAAGGGTAATTTTTAAACATAAAATAAATTAAAAGTATAATCATACAAAACACCTGGTTAAGATTATACACTTAAACGCTCAGGCTACCAGTACTAAATTCATGTTAACTATAAATTAGCTGAGTGCCTGGATAAATAATATCAAACTTGTATTTCATTTGTGTATGCTTTGGATATAGACTTTTATCTTCTAACAACTTTTTTACCTAAGTCAGATGACAAATTGGTTTGATAAGAAATACCTTATGGATGAGAATGGAAAATACATTATATGAAATATTATGATATAGGGGTTTTTAGATTTTTTTCTGAGTTGTTATTGATCCATATGCATTCCTTCTCCAGGCGATCTTCCTGATCCAGGGATCGAACCCAGGTCTCCTGCATTGCAGGCAGACACTTTAACCTCTGAGCTACCAGGGAAGCCTTACTTTTTTTTTTTTTTTTTTTTAGCCTTACTTTTTAAATTAGAAAATATCTAATATTTTGTGAGAAGATGCATACTTTTTTAAATTGAGAAACTAAGCTACCAAGTTAATATAGTATCAGTTTATTGTACTTCAAATTTCCAAAGCACAAGCATTTCAGAATACTGAAAGGCTATATTTAGAGTGAGATCTACATATTCCCTGCAGATGGAATAAGTCCATGAATATGTGTTGGTATCATTCTTGCCAGTCCTAATAAAACTCTATCTTTAGTGTGTTTGAACAAAACTCGTTATATATAAAAACTGAAACATCAAACCATTATGTATCCTTTAAGTGTAGATAAAATAATTTTACATCCGTACAATATTTTTAAATGTTGACTTTAGTAAAAACTTAAAAATCCCCTAAAATTTGAAATGAAAATTCATGATGTACAAAATTATGAAAGAAAATAAAAAACTGTCTTCTCCAAATATTCCATAACTTTTTTGAACAAAATCTTAGTGTTATGATTTAATCTTCCTCATTTACATTTGCCAAGTGTATCTGAGTTTACAAAGTGTTTTCATATAGGATACAACATATAACCCACATGGTGGCCTTTGTGAGAAGAGGGTTTATTATAATTTTAATGTTGGGATAAGTCTCATAGAAGAGAATGACCATCTTCATCATCAAACATCTAGAACAAATGACTGAAGCTTAAAAACTTAAAAACTGAAGCTTAAAGCCCTGGTTTTTTGATTCCTGACTTCAAACTCTCTTTCTAACAGACCATGATCTGTTCTGACAAGTTCTGATCAGGTTTCTGCTTTCTTCCATTCATCTTACATCATGTTATATATGAAGGAAATGTAAGTGTAACCATTTAAAACTTTTGCATTTTTCTTTTTAATTGGGCCCTTGTTGTATTCCCAGCTTTGTCTGAGCATAACTGGAATGTGAAATCATGTTCACATTTGTGTGTTTCTGCACGTGAGTACACACATACATATGTATACATGTAATGAATTCCTATAGAAGTAAATTTACGGATTCCTTTTATTTTCTGTGACAGAAAGATAGCTATAGTTCTGAGAAAAGAAAAGAAGAAAAGAGGGGAATCTCAAAAGCTATGTAGGAAGCAGAGGCTTTAGTAAAATGGGAATAGGCAGTGAAACATTATTTTATTGCAGTGATGGTCAGGTGCAAAGGGGCTTGCCAGGTGGCATTAGTGGTAAAGACCCTGCCTGCCAATGCAGGAGACATAAGAGATGTGGGTTTGATCCCTCCATCAGAAAGATCCCCTGGAGGAGATTATGGCAACCTACTCCAGTATCCTTGCCTGGAGAATAGACGGAGGAGCCGGGCGGGCTCTCATCCATAGAGTCGCAAAGAATTGGACACAACGGAAGCGACTGAGCATGCACAGGTGCATGGAGCACATTTTGCATTGTAAATGCATAATTCTTAGGAGTCCGAAATTCTAGAAGTGAAACTGTATGGCCAGAATTTCTGAGAATGAAACACTGTACTGAACAAATGTATAATTCCGTTACCTAAACTGACATAAACCTATTCCACATTATTATTATTGCCTGGCCATGTATTTTATATAGCTTACTTTTGTCTACTGTCAATATAAAACTTGACCAATAATATAAATTATATTAGGGATTAGGAAGGAAGTCTGCTTTTGACTTAAATTGAAAATGTGCTCGAAAAGACATTGGTAGAGATCAGTTTTAATCTGATTGTCTGGCCTTGTACTTTTGACAGTGCTTGCTTGCTTTCTCAAAATCTACCTTGTCTTCTGCCTGGCTTCCCAGTGTACTTAACATCGCACTTTAGGACTTCAGCTTGTCACCCTGAAAAGTCATGGAAAGTTTGCTTCTAGAAAAAGAGGAAAATAAGATGAGCTCTTATAAGCTTCACACCCAGTTTAAAGAATCATCTGAGACTCGCTCTGTGTGTCTGTCCAGAGAAGGCTCACCCCTCAGTTCAGCTCATTCCTTGAGGGCCCCTCTTATACCAATGGGAGGATGTTTAGTGTTCCATTTCTGCAACCTTTCTTATATTTCAAACTTTGGGAGACTGGATCAAAGTCATCATTTGAACGATTATCTCCTCAAGCCTATGGCATTCCCTTATGGTTCTATAACACATACATCCTTGTACACGATGTGTGAATGCTCTCTGCATTGATGAGAGGCACCAACAACCAAGCCCAGTGTGAACCCACGTGGGAAAAAGTACCACCTGATTCAGTAGTACATGAATCTGTCTCTGATGGGGACAGAAGGTATCATGCGAGGCCATGGGCCACAGAGAGAGTGCCAATCATGTCGGTGCACATTCAGCTAAGTCTTGTGCACATCCTGTTTCTCCTAACTGCAGGCTAACCATTTCTCCTCTGGAGTCACGTACACAATATGTAGAATGGTTATACAGAAGAAATCCATGGCAACAGCACATACAGAGCTGGTTGATTTATTTGGAAAAAATAGTTTACCTATTTTTTTTAACCTTTGAAAAAGATACATTTCTTTAGGTTGACTTGATTCAAACTTGAAAAAATAAAAAAGAACAGCGCTGTACAATTTTTTAGCCATGCTTATCTTGGGCTTTCTGAATAACCTAAAGGCTGTTCATTCTTCCCTTTAGAAGCCTTGTAGGTATTTTTCTGTGCTGTGTACATTTTCATCCTCAAGAGTATTTTCTTCTCATTCTCCTAGATACCTTGGGACAATTATTTTTTTCTCTGCAGATACCTTAGAGGACTATTTAATACCCTATCCATTCCATCTACTGTTAGCCTCACCTGAAGGGCAAAATCCCTAAGATCTTGACACAAATCCTGATAAATACATGGAATTATTAAAGGTGCCATCTCAGCAGAAGAGAATTTCTGCTGCCTTTGTTCTCGGGGGAATACATATTTCACCCAGTAGCGAGACACCCAACTGCAGCTACAATCAGAAATCTCTGAAATGCCTTTAAGCTAATCATCTTTGAACACAAGCCTTTGTTGTTGAATCACGGACCTTCTAGATGCAAGGCACAGAAACCTTCTTTTTTATTATCATTAGTATTTTGTTTCTTCTTTTTTTTTTTTTCTGCACCTTGCATGAAACAGCATCAAGCCTGTCACTACCACCAGTAAGGTTCAGTGATCTGTCAACATTCACCCCTGATGAAGACAGTGAGAGTTCAGAAGAGAACCAAACAGAGTGTTTGCAAAAGAGCATTTTTATATGTTTTCTTCTGACAGCCCTAGTTTAACAGAAAATAGTTGGAGTGTGCCAAAAAAGGGGGGAAAATGAAAGACAGTAGTGGTAAGTTAGGATAGCATGACATGATGGATCTGGGCTATGACAAACCGAATTGGAAAAAAGCTTCCCTGGGGACCAACTAGGCCAGGTTTGCTGAATTGTATTTCTTGATTTCTTACTGTGCAACAGTGCTTTTTACCGTTAGATTGACTAGGCTTCAGAATATTTTTAAAATTGTACAAATCAAAATCCATGTAGCTTAAAAATGAAGGATGTAAAGGGTTTAGGAGTTTGATGTATTGAAAGGCATTCTGTATTCCCTCATGTGAGTATTAAATATACACTTTTGTCTGTTTGATGAATTTTAAATCTTTGTGGAAGGCAGTGCACTGGATGGCAGTTTACAGGGCTAAAAACCCCGGTTGGAAAGAAGGATACAGGCTGCAGAGATTCAAAGCTTCTTCCTTCTTACCCGCCGCGGATGTGCCCGGGAATTACAACATGCAGCCTCTGTAGAGTCTCATTTGTTCTGCGTGTGTGCTCAGTTGCCTGTCATGCCCGACTCTTTGCAACCCCATGGGCTGTAGCCCACCAGGCTCCTCTGTCTATGGGGTTTTTCCCAGTAAGAATACTGCAGTGAGTTGCCATGCCCTCAGCTAGGGAATCTTCCTGAGCCAAGGACTGAACCCGTGTCTCCTGCGTCTCTGGCTTCGCAGGCAGATTCTTTGCCACTGAGCCCCTTGGGAGGCTCCACCATTTGTTGTGAGATGTTTATGCAAAGGACAAGTAAAGAAACCTTAAATCTGAGGCCCTCTTAACAGAAGTGTGATGCCTTGTTCGTATTACTTAGCCTTTCAGTTCATACACAGTGACTTCCACACACCCTAAGTAATTAAGTAAGTAAAGTCGCTTAGTCGTGTCTGACTCTTTGCAATCCCATGGGCTGTAGCCCACCAGGCTCCTCAGTCCATGGAATTTTCCAGGCAAGAGTACTGGAGTGGATTGCCATTTCCTTCTCCAGAGGATCTTCACAACCCAGAGATCGAACCCAGCTCTCCTGCACTGCAGGCAGACACTTTACCCCTCTGAGCCACCAGGGGCTTTTTAAATCACACCCTAAGGTGAAGTCAAAAGAAAAATAAGAAGAGGGAAAAAGACTTATTTTACAGCTGATAAATTTGTCAAATCTTCATGTACCACATGACAACACGTAACTAGACAGTCTGATTCTTTAAATAACCACCCACAAAAAGCTTTAAATGGATACCTAAATGAATGGAATATCTTAACTACTCAGAAAACTTTAGGTACTTGAGCTACAAAGGCATAAACAATTTGGGTCCTATTTTCAAGAAGTTAACAACCAATTTGAATAATTCATGAAATAGATTGCAAAATGATATGTATCAAGTGACAGCCGTGCTCAAAGCAAATAGCAAAATATCTACTGGGCTCAGGCAAAACAGCTCCATAATTTTCCCCATCAGCTATTCACAACAAGGAGAGGGTGTTAAGAAAGTGACTGGTGAAAGTGAGTTTTGGTTGAAGATGAGAATGTAGAAGATCTGAGCACTGAGTCATGAGAGCTAAATGGTAAGACACAGGGTCAGCCAGTATTCAAATAGGAACCACACACTGAAATGTTTATGACTGATAATGTAAAGACATAAAATGATGTGGTTTAAGGGTTGAGGAAAATGGGATAGTTTCTGTGTGGAGTAAAGAGAAGACAATTGCTTGTCCTATCTGAGAAAAACAAACAAACAAACAAACAAAACAGCTGCTTTTCAGCTGTAGATCATTGATGCATGAAAGAATATGGAACAAAATTGCCAAATCTTTTCATTTTTACATGAACCCTCTTGATTTTAAATATTAGTAAATACTTCTTTTTTTAATTTTATACATCATGTGGATCAAATAAAATATACCTGAGACGTGTTTTAGCCCATAATACTTTGTTATAACCTCTGTAGGTATAAACAGTCAGCTTGAATTGTGGATACACAGTGTAGCAAATCTTTAAGTTTGCAAATGTGGAGGGTGAGTCAATAATCAGACTCAAATAGTTTTAGCAGTAGATATCTGGAGTGGGTAGGACTGAAGAAATAAAAGGGATTGGAAGTCAAGCAAATACAGGTTATTGAAGAGGTAATTAAACTAGCTGGGATAGTAGCAGATAACAAGGTAGAGAAAAGCAGCATTAGCCAGGCATTGCCATTAAGGAGGATGAAGGGGTTATCAGAGAGAAGTAAGTGCCCAGGGTGTTATGATGTTGCCAGTGAGTAGAGGAGAACAGCATTCTGTGGCCTGACACTGAGCACGTCACAATGGAATGACCAAAATCCAGGGGGAACAAAAGTAGAGAATTACTAACAAGAGCAACAAAGAAAGCCTAAGTGAGTTTGACTTGGTTTGATAGTTTCTATCAAGAATATATCACATCAGTTGGTTAACTGAATTCAATTCATTTGCAAAAATACACTAAAGACTACACTTTCTCAAGTCTTGGCTTAAATATTTTGGAGGAGATACAGGGGACAACAGTGAATATAGAAATGTCTGACCCTCTACCTGTCCTTAAGGTGTTTAAATCTGTATGGAAAGCAGTGCACGCACACACACATACATACATACACACACATACACACATATATATGCACACACCCCTAAAATGAATCTTTTCTGATATCTATATATAGATATATAGATATCATGTGTCAGAACTCTCCAGAGAACCAGCAAACATATATATATATATATATATCACATGTGTATGTATATATACACATATATATAGTTTTATTATGAAGAATTAATTTCACATAATTATGGAGACTGAGAAATCCATTTAATCTGCCATCTGCAAGTTGGAGAATCAGGAAATCCAGTGGTATAATTTAGTCCATGTCCAGAGATCTGAGAACCAGAAAGCCAGTAAATCCTAGTCCCAGAAAGAAGATGAGATATCCTAGTTCAGTCAGTGAGGCAGTGAAAAAGGGAGAAATTCTCCTTCCTCTATCTTTTTTTCTGGTCATGCCCTCAGCAGATTAGATGATATCTGCTAACAGAAGCAGAAGATATTAAGAAGAGGTGGCAAAAATACCCAGAAGAGCTATACAAAAAAAATCTTAATGACCCAGATAACCACGATGGTGTGATCACTGACCTAGAGCCAGACATCTTGGAGTGTGAAGTCAAGTAGGCCTTAGGAAGCATCACTATGAGCAGAGCTATTGGAGGTGATGGAATTCCAGCTGAGTTATTTCAAATCCTAAAAGATAATGCTGTTAAAGTGCTGCACTCAATATGCCAACAAATTTGGAAAACTCAGCAGTGGCCACAAGACTGAAAAAGGTCAGTTTTCATTCCAATCCCAAAGAAAGGCAATGCCAAAGAATGTTCAAACTACTGCACAATTGCAATCATCTCAATTGCTAGCAAAGTAATGCTCATTTTCTCCAGGTGAGGCTTCAACAGTATGTGAACTGAAAACTTGCAGATGTTCAAACTGGACTTAGAAAAGGCAGAGGAACCAGAGATCAAATTGCCAACACCTGCAGGATCATAGGAAAAGCAAGAGAGTTCTAGAAAAACATCTGCTTCTGCTTTATTGACTACGCCAAAGCCTTTGACTGTGTGGGTCACAACAAACTGGAAAATTCTTAAAGAGATGGAAATATCAGACCACTGACCTGCTTCCTGAGAAACTTGTATGAAGGTCAAGAAGCACCAGTTAGAACCAGACATGGAAAAACAGACGGGTTCCAAACTGAGAAAGGTGTATGTCAAGGCTGTATATTGTCACCCTGTTTATTTGACTTATATGCAGAGTACATCATGTGAAATGCCAGACTGGATGAAGCACAAGCTGGAATCAAGATTGCTGGAAGAAATATCAATAACCTCAGATATGCAGATGACACCACCCTTATGGCAGAAAGTGAAGGGGAACTAAAGAGCCTCTTGATGAAAGTGAAAGAAGAGAGTGAAAAAACTGGCTTAAAATTCAGCATTCAAAAAATGAGATCATGGCATCTGGTCCCATCACTTCATGGCAAATACATGGGAAAACAATGGCAACAGTGAGACTTTATTTTCTTGGGCTCCAAAATCACTACAGATGGTGGCTGCAGCCATTAAATTAAAAGATGCTTGCTCCTGGGAAGAGAAACTATGACAAACCTAGACAACATATTAAAAAACAGAGACATTACTTTGCTAGCAAAGGTCCATATAGTCAAAGCTATGGTTTTTCCAACAGTCATGTATGGATGTGAGAGTTGGACAACAAAGAAAGCTGAGCACCAAAGATTTGATGCTTTTGAACTGTGGTGTTGGAGAAGACTCTTGAAAGCCCCTTGGACTGCAAGAGATCAAGCCAGTCCATCCTGAAGGAAATCAAACCTGAATATTCATTGGAAGGGCTGATTTTGAAGCTGAATCTCCAATACTTTGGCCACCTAATGCGAAGCACTGACTCACTGGAAGAGACCCTGATGCTGGGGAAGATTGAAGGCAGGGGGTAAAAGGGACGACAAAGGATGAGATGGTTGGAAGTCATCACGGAATCGACGGACATGAGTTTGAAAAAACTCTGGGAGTTTGTGATGGATGGGAAAGCCTGGTATGCTGCAGTCCATGGGGTTGCAAAGAGTGAACTGAACTGATCTCCTATTCAGAAGGACAATTAACTTTACTGAATCCACCAATTCCAGTGTAATCTCATTTGGAAACACTCTCCCAGATATACTTAAAATAATGTTTAATCTGGGTGACTTTAACTGGTTAGGCTGACACAGAAAATTAACCATTACATCATGCAATAGTGTTTTTGCTTATTCTGAAGATCTGCAATGCGTTATTAACTGGTGGGTTCTTTCAGAGAATCCCAATAGCAAGCCAGAGGGAGTTCTCTGGGAGAGGTCAGGCAATCAGATTGAATCCACTTTTCTGCCTTTCTTGTCTCTTTTGTTGAGAACTGACTCAGGTTAGCACTCAGAATATGTACAGTGAGTTAACAGTTTTAATTAGGGTGAATTGATTTGTATTCAAATTGATTCGCTTTGAACCTTTGCTCTCCATATCTACCCATTTTCTTATTGCCCTGCTTGGCTAGGATGTCAAAGCCCTCCCTCCCCTCCATCAAGGCTGGAGCTGAGACTATCACTAAAAAGCAAATTTTATGTAAAGGTCTCCAATACCTTTAAGAGTCATACTTGGATACTGGGCAAAATCAACTATAAATTCATTTAGGTATTAATAGGTAGACACAGCATGTTTTAAAATTTGAGAATAAAAATATTTCAGAAACTTGAAAGTTTCAAAACATGTTTAGAAAGCTATGACTGCTTCTCAAATAAATGTCCATTTTTCAGTGGTGCCATTTGACAGTCATAGCCACGTGTCCCCAGTTTAGTAGCAATGAGTACAAATAAGGTTTGACTTTTCATCCTATAAGCATATCATATTCTTACGAAATTCAGTGGCTTGTTCTTTGCAACGATTTACCAGTTTCATCAGACATTTGGGGTGACTTTAGCTTCCTACCTATAGCTTAAAATATTGTAAAAGGAGAAAGTCAAGATAAATCTAATAGTTTCCAAATAGGTATTTTTGCTGTTTTTAAATTAATTAGTTTTCAATATATTTTTCAATTTATAATGCAGGAAGACACCAGTATTACTCAATCATTTTGATCTGTTTACACCTTAAACTACGGAAATAATGGTATACCACTCCTACTCTTCTTTTACTCTTAGATTGGTATCTGTGGTTTGGTTTTATTTATGTGTAAATATGCAGAGTTCAAAACTTGTTAGTCTCAACACTAATAATGTCATTTATATACTTCACCTTGTCCATTTAAAATGGATTGTTCTATTTATAGAGTAACAGCCTGTAAAATTGAATTTAAAAATTTAATAGAAAAGACAGTCCTTTTAAAAATTATTATGATAGAAAGAAGGGTAATTTTTTTCATAAATTACTCCCAAAGCAACTTTTAAAAAAAAATCTTGCTTTTAGTTCCAAAACTTTAAAATAGTCTTATTGATTTTTAAAAATAATTATTTATGTAAATAATTTATGGCAGAGTTTTCAGTATTTGAAATGTATATTCTTCTAATAGGAATTTTACAAGACCATTAATTTTAGCAGGGCTGGGAAGGACGACTATAATTTAGGAGTTATTGTTGATTGTTTCTAGAAATAGATATTGACCCCATTAGTTTTAAGTGATAACATTACTAAGCCAAGTATTAATCCAACAATACCAGAATTACTGATTTTAATCAGCATTTTTATTCAAACCCTTCCTTTAGCGCTTAAATTTCACTTAGTTTATCATACATAAATATGTGTAAAATTAAAATGAATTATCTTAGAATTCTCATTTTAAAGTTATTACAAAATTAATGCCTGTGGAAGTTCCAGTGCCTAAAGTCTTTTGTTTGTTACAGTCATTTTAGTATGCATTTTGAATCTGGTGAAAATGATCCTACCCTTTTAGATATTGTTTCATTAATCATGGGAGTACCAATAGGGTCCAGAGAAGCGTTTGGCCCAATAAGCAATCCCTGAGTCATTTGTTCATTACGTCATGCTCTCAAGGAGAAGAAGTCATCACCATCAACAATAGCAACAATCAGAAAAGGAACGAGCATTTATTGGGTCCTCACCATATACTGGGCATGGTTCCTTAACATGCATCAACATATTCAGTCCTTACAAAAATGAAATGGTTTGGAAAAATGATTTGGGGAAGTTTGTACACTGGATTTACAATGGTTAAAAATTTTCACATACAGCATGTATGTCTCCATTTATTTTCTTGTTTTGAGACACATAGATTCTAGGGCAAAGGGTGCTTAATGAATTCACTGTCAAACAAATCTGTTCTACACCAACAAGCATGTGTTTTTTGTTTATTTTGAGGGGGTTAGAGTAACACTAATTTTGGAGTTTAAAACCTCAGTGCATCAGAAATGTCAAGTTTTGTTAATGAGTCGTAATTCCACAGGTACCTGATCATATATGGGTCTTAAATCTGGGTGTTTGGGCGGGAACTAAAAGTTTATATCTGTTGCAAATATTAAGTGTTAAAATAAAAATGTGATGATCAGCTGTTCACATTCAAATTTGAATTTAGTTGTGGGTTGGTTTCCCAGGTGGCACTAGTGGTAAAGAACTTACCTGCCAATGCAGGAGACATAAGAAATGCAGGTTTGATCCCTGGGTTGGGAAGATCCTCTGGAGAAGGAAATGGCAATCTACTCCAGTATTCTTGCCTGGAGAATCCCATGTACAGAGGAGCCTGGAGGGCTACAGTCCATAGGGTTGCAAAGAGTCAGACATGACTGAAGTGACTTAGCACATGGGTTGGCAACAAATACTTAACCCCACCCTCAAAAAAAAAAAAAAAAACTGATGAAAAGCCTTTGCTTTTTTGCCTTTTCAGTTTCAGTTTTTAAATTCTATACTTAAAAGCAGATACAATAGAAAAATTGATAATACTTATTTGAGTTGCTGTTTAAAACTATTTAAGTACATCTGATGAGCATTCATTAAAGCTTTGGGAAATTAACTCAGTTGTTAACTGGTCTTGCTCAACTATTTACATATAACTCCTTTGATCTTTGTCTTGATGATAGAGGATCATCTCTCTCTAAGCCTTCTCTTCCTTTATACCTGAATTTTAACAAGCACATTTAAAGATCCTAAGACAGTCTTTGCTGTAACTACTGCATATTTTGGAACCCAGAACATTTGAATGCATGCGTGAGTTGAGAAGCACTTGTGAGCCATTATGCAATTTTAACACAAATTTCTCAGAATAAAAGCACAGAATAAGCAGGAAAATATTACTGGATATATTTACTTGGTGCTTCTGAGACTTTGGTATTTTATGAGTTAATACTTAACTTTGTGCTTCCCTGATAGCTCAGTTGGTAAAGAATCCACCTGCAATGCAGAAGACCTGGGTTCAATCCAGGTAGATGGGTAGATTTTGGTAGATGGGTTGACTAGTTTCTAATTCACTGATGGGCAACATGTTAGGATAACATTACCTGCTATAACAAACAGACACCACCCTACATAAAGGCTGAAATAGAACAGAATGTTATTTTTCACTCTATTGAAGTCCATCATGGGCATTGCTGTTTACAGGTGACTTTCCTGTGGGCAGTAAATCAGGGACCCCCAGAGGCTTCCCAGCGGATGGACCTGGCATCTTTAACATATGACTTCTAAGGTCTCTGGGTGCATCTGCATCAAATCAGTGAAAGGAGCATGAAGAAGAGGAGGTGCATTCCTGGACTGGAAGTGACACACATCATTTCTACTTATGTTTTATTGGCAAGAATGTGATTCACCATTTAAAATCAAGGGGAGAGGGCTGGGAAGTTTAGTCTCTGAGGGACAGCACTTCTGAGCAATAACTGTATACTGTGGAAGGGAAACCACACATATTTGGCAAAGGCAATCCAGAAATATCAGTTGTTGTTGTTGTTCAGTCGCTAAGATGTGTCTAACTCTCTGTGACCCCATGGACTGCAGCATACCAGGCTTCTTGTCCTTCACTACCTCCTGGAGTTTGCTCAAATTCATATCCATTGAGCTGATGATGCCATACAACTATCTCATCCTGTGTCACCCTCTTCTCCTCCTGCCCTCAGTCTTTCCCAGCATCAGGGTCTTTTCCAAAAAGTTGGCTCTTTGCATTAGGTGGCCAATGTATTGTAGCTTCAGATTTAGCATTAGTCCTTCCAATGAATATTCAAGGTTGCTTTCCTTTAGGATTGACTAGTTTGATCTCCTTGCTGTCCAAGGGACTCTCAAGAGTATTCTCCAGCACCAAAGTTCAAAAGCATCAATTTTTTGGCAGTCAACCTTCTTTATGGTCCAACTCTCACATTGGTACCTGACTACTGGAAAAACCATAGCTTTGACTGTATGGACCTTTGTTGGCAAAACAATGTCTGTACTTTTTAATACACTGTCTAGGTTTGTCACAGCTTACCCTCAAAGAACCCTGGGATGGTGCACTGACCAGGGACTGAAAAGTCAACTCCCCTAACATCCAGCCAAAAGCTCTCGGTACTACATCTCTGGTTTCCAGCCAATGGGACACTGCGTTCAAACAAGTGGCCTCCACTTAGAAATCAGAGGGAAGTTTAACCGAATACTAAGCTAATAAGAAGAAATTTAATAACAACAAAATAATAGCCTGTATTTATTAACAGTCACTATGTTTGGGGGATTGTTCTAAGCACTTTACATATGTTAGTTTAATTAATACTCCAGATGATGCTGAAGGCAATTATTCTTATTTGGCCCAATTTACAGTTGGGAGACTGAGGCATGGGGAAGTGAGTAAAGTCCCCAAAGCTATATGGTAAACATCAATTAGAATCTAACTCCAAATCTAGGCAATCTAATTCAATTAGACTATTTTATCTCCCAGGAAAGATAGACAGATGCCATTTGAAAAGGGAAAATTCAGAAGAAGGGTTTCTTCTTGACAGAAATTTCATCTAATTAGACTTTGCTCAGGTTACACAGTGTAATTTTGTACAGTTCACTCCCAGCCTGTAGACTCCTGTTCTTTTCTCCACAAGACTTGTGCATATCATTGTGGATTCAGCAAAGGACTGGATTTTATTTTTTTCCCCCAATTATTTTTATTAGTTGGAGACTAATTACTTTACAATATTGTAGTGGTTTTTGCCATACACTGACATGAATCAGCCATGGATTTACATGTGTTCCCCATCCTGATCCCCCCTCCCATCTCCCTCCCCATCCCATCCCTCTGGGTCTTCCCAGTGCACCAGCCCCAAGCACTTGTCTCATGCATCCAACCTGGACTGGCGATCTCTTTCACACTTGATAATATACATGTTTCACTGCTGTTCTCTCAGATCATCCCACCCTCGCCTTCTCCCATAGAGTCCAAAAGTCTGTTCTGTACATCTGTGTCTCTTTTTCTGTCTTGCATATAGGGTTATCGTTACCATCTTTCTAAATTCCATATATATGTGTTAGTATACTGTATTGGTGTTTATCTTTCTGGCTTACTTCACTCTGTATAACGGGCTCCAGTTTTATCCATCTCATTAGAACTGATTCAAATGTATTCTTTTTAATGGCTGAGTAATATTCCATTGCGTATATGTACCACAGCTTCCTTATCCATTCGTCTGCTGATGGCATCTAGGTTGCTTCCATGTCCTGGCGATTATAAACAGTGCTGCAATGAACATTGGGGTACATGTGTCTCTTTCAGATCTGGTTTCCTCAGTGTGTATGCCCAGGAGTGGGATTGCTGGGTCATATGGCAGGTCTATTTCCAGTTTTTTAAGAAATCTCCACACTGTTCTCCATAGTGGCTGTACTAGTTTGCATTCCCACCAACAGTGTAAGAGGGTTCCCTTTCCTCCACACCCTCTCCAGCATTTATTGCTTGTAGACTTTTGGATAGCAGCCATTCTGACTGGCGTGTAATGGTACCTCATTGAGGTTTTGATTTGCATTTCTCTGATAATGAGTGATGTTGAGCATCTTTTCATGTGTTTGTTAGCCATCTGTATGTCTTCTTTGGAGAAATGTCTGTTTAGATCTTTGGCCCATTTTTTGATTGGGTTATTTGTTTTTCTGGAATTGAGCTGCAGGAGTTCCTTGTATATTTTTGAGATTAATCCTTTGTCTGTTGCTTCGTTTGCTATTATTTTCTCCCATTCTGAAGGTTGTCTTTTCACCTTGCTTATAGTTTCCTTTGTTGTGCAAAAGCTTTTAAGTTTCATTAGGTCCCATTTGTTTATTTTTGCTTTTATTTCCAATATTCTGGGAGGTGGGTCATAGAGGATCTTGCTGTGATTTATGTCGGAGAGTGTTTTGCCTATGTTCTCCTACAGGACTGGATTTTAAAATGATCTTGTGTTCAATGTGCTTAGTCACTCAGTCGTGTCTAACTCTTTGTGATCCTATGGACTGTAGTGCACCAGGCTCGTATATCCATGAAATTTTCCAGGCAAGAATACTGGAGTGGGTTGTCATTTCCACAGGGGATCTGTCCTACCTGGGGATTGAACTCACTTCTCTTATGTTTTCTGCATTGGCAGGCAAATTCTTTATCATTGCTGGGCTCCTGGGAAGCCCAAATGGGCTCTAATCTTAAGGAATTTGGATTCTGTTGAGGAGGAAAAGAGATTCTAAAATAATAGGAAAGGACAGTAAATATTAAAGGACAAATAAAAGGCAAGCAATAGGATTTTCAGGAAAGGTGGGCATTACCAAGAAAGAGTTTATGAAGCGTGAAGATTTTAGCTGGTCCTTAATAAATGGGTAGAATTTCATGAATAGAGAATTACACAAGATTTCAAAGGAGAAGGATGATGGGAACAAAGATTTGGGTGGATAAAGGCAATATTTGTAGCAGCATGGCTGTAATAGAAGGCAATTTTGGGAATTAGTGAGAGTTATATCTTTATTCACATTCATTTTTACTTTAGAACTTATATTTGCATATATTTTTAATTCAATGTAGCCATCTGGGAAGGCCTGGCACTTGACAATTTGTTGCAGTGGTAGAGCTACGTATGTAGGCACAGGAAAATGAATACAGGGTTCTGGGAACAAAGACTAGGGAGGGATTTCCAAACAAATGCCACCTTCTACTCATTTCAACAAGTGTGAGAGTTAAGGAATGTGCTTCACTGCCATTACATTTCTGGGTGTCCAGAGCTTCTCACAAAGAACCTTACCAAGACCTCAGTATTCAGCAGGTCCGGCTTCTAAGACCTTTCAGAGTAACTGACCATTCTTTTGTACCTATGACACTTCTCAGCTCTGCTTTCTCATGCAGAGAACTTCATTCCTCCTTTAAATCAAGGGATGAGCCTCTGGACAACATTGAGCGAGTTCTGAATTCTCTGAGGAGCCACCTCTGACTATTATTGTTCCTCACTGTCAATCACAGAGCACTTCCAGTGACATCACTGCTGTTTTCCATATTAGCTGTTGCTGTAGGCAGCAGGAAATTGACAAGCAATGGCACCGAAAAGACCTGAAAGGGCACTTCTGTTTTGTTTTGTTTTTTTTCTGATGCATCTGACACCTGTAGTTACAAGAAAGAAAATAGCTTCCATAAGCATATTGCTGGGTGATATAGAAGGTGAGTGATTATTTAGAAGTAGCTTTTCAATGCAACAGCACAGTAGAATCTAAATGGCTTCTGTGTACTTCCATCCTGAGAGTACCTTCCTGAGTAGAAGCAGTAAGGTCAGGTAGTTTCCTAGAAGTCTTTGGATAGAAGTAGGCTCCAGTGAAAGCACAGTCTAACCCTTAGAATCTCCTGGTCTATGAGATAGAGATTTCACTAGCCCTGATTTTAACACAATATGTCTTTTATTTTTAGTTTATATGCTTGTTTGTGTTTCTTCTATTTGTATAGTTACAGCTAGAAAAGCTGATGTCCAAAATGAAAAAGGCAGAAAAACATACTCTCAGGGAGTCTTTCCTAAGGATAAGCAGGAAAATCTGCCTAAATTCAAATTATGATTATTACTGGAACAATAACAAGTCTGGCAGGTAAGCAACCACAAATGAGGGGACTCAAACCCATGTAAAGTCATTTTTATTGACAACTGGGTGGTTTTAACACTAAGTGGACAGATTACAAAATTGGGAAGTGATCAGTTATACTGTGCTGGAGATGATGAGTTTACACACCATCAATAGTGCATCGAACCGGCACAGCGGTCTGTGGTGTTCAGTCATTGAACGTGGTTGGTGACCGACTCCTGAATCTTCACCTCCTGCAGCAGCCCATGCTGTGGACTTTCTGCTTGGTGGCTCTGGTAACACACTCGTCCTATTTTCCTCCTGTTGCCTGACCATGATTTCTCCCTTGTCCTCCCTTTCCCTTCCATGTGTGGAAGAGCATTTTTTCAGTCTTTAGCAGCAACCTGAAGCATTTTCAGGCAACGCTGTTGGCTGTCTGTCTTACCAGTACATTCTTTTCTATCAGGCTCATATGATGAGTGCAAGGGCATGGTGAGAGAAACTTATCATCAGGCCTACTCGCAAGCACTGGGGGAAAAAGAAAGGAAAGAAATCCTCCTTTTAACTGTTTGCATGTCTCCTGAACCATGGCAACAAGGAAAAACTACAGTTATTGAAATAAAGTTTTACATCCCCGACAAGGCCAAATATTCAGCGTACAGCCTCAATATTTCATATATGTGCATTTAAGTAATAATAACAAATACCAAAAAAAAAAAGTTCACAACACACAGGACTGTAATTGAGGGCTAATTAGGTGCCAGTTACTAGACCATATGTTTTGCAGTAAAGTATCTATCAAATTCTAGTGACAAATATACGATGCACTGTTGTAACCTCCCCTTTACAGATGAGAAAATTAAGGCATAGGAGAATTAATTGTCCAGCGTTGCACAACTAATGACATAGGAATTTTAATTCTTCCCCACAGGAGCCCTGCATTTTAGATAGTTTCTCTTTGCATTGTCTCACATAGAGTGCATCTTATTTCTACCTTTTGCTCTACCACTCCCATATAGAATGCTTCATAGATTCCCATTCGTGAATTATTGCCCTGTGTTCACAGGTACCATTCTCTCCAGTTGGAGGGGAGTTTTCTATATTCCACAGCACATGTCTGCTTAAGAATTACTCAGAAGTAGATAACAAGAGTTGATTTGTTCCCTGTCCTTTCTGACTGCAGATCGCACCATCCATATGTATGTTACCATACAGATATTGGTACTTCAGTCTCAACTATGCATTTCCATGTGGAAGGATAGCTGAAAAGGTAATACTAGGATTTCCCCTCAAATGGATGTAATCCCCAGTTAGTATCTTAAAATACTGAAACTCCTTATTATCCTCTTAGCACACCACAGTATTGACAGAACTTTGTTTTACCTTATCATTATAACATCATCTCTGAGAATTTCTACTTGTATCATTACAAGATGATTATGACAGCTTTGCTAAGCCTCATTCATGTGAATGGAAAATTAGTGCCATGAAGAAAATTTCTAATAATTATTTTCCAGACATATTGGTACTTTTCAAAGTTAAACTCATTAAACTGATTTGAATCTCATTTCAGCAAATCCATACCAAGTGGTATTAAGTCAGTCTCATACTACTTTTAGGTAAAGATTAATCAGAAAATACATTCGTGAAATCCATATGTATAACCTTAGGATTATCACATATGTGGCAATAGTATATATGGATCTTGATACCTGTGAAGTGGCAAAATAATTATACAATAAATTAAATTATCAAAATAATCCAAAAAGTAAATAGTACACCAGATACTGTCCAAGTTGTTTTACATTCATTATCTTATTTTGCATGCACAACCTCCCCATGAGAATTTTGTCCCCATTTTACAGGTGTGGTAATTGAGTGTCAAAGATGTTTAGAGATTTGTTCAAGTAACATATTACAGTGTGTGGGAAGAACCATTTTGGAATATGCTTCTCATAGATTCTAAAATTCTCACTCTGAAAAGAATTTTTAAAGCCGTCAGAGACCCTTGCAAAGGCAGCAGCAAAGTACTTCCTATCATACACAATTTTATTTAATAGCACTTGATAAGTTAAATATCTTAGATTATAAATGGAAAATGACTGAATTCTGTGTAGACAAATCAGAAAGCTTATTCTTGAGGGAACAGATGTTGAGCACTTTGGGACAGAAAATCTGGGAACTTTCTACAGGAATATTACTACCCCAATTCTTACATAGAAGAAGCCAGGTCTGCTTGGCCAGTATGTCAAATGGAAGCACATCATTCAGTTTGTTAATGATGTTAATCAATTAGTCTACTGATTAAGCACAAGTATAATGGGATCAAATGTAGCCATAGGGAGGTAAAATCAATAGGTAATATTCTATTCTATGTAACCATAAGTTCTTCACATATTGTAACACTCAGTAAATTGTATATACTTCATTTTATATATGGTTTCAAATTATGTCTAAGTAATCATTTTGTTACCTGTATACTATCTTCAATGTGTGAGTTGGTGTCACCCTAGCTGAAATAGCAAATAGACCCAAAGTATGCAATGTCTCAAACAAAACAGACACTTTGAAAATAACCCAGAACATACCTAGAAAGATTTTCTGGTGGGGATTCTTGAACAGGCAGCTCTCCTCCACCTCTCTGGATAGGCAGTGATTCAGACCCTTACCCCTTGCATCTCATGGCTCTGCTCATGAGCTTCGTCATGATCAGAAGAAGAAAGCATAGTTAGGATACAACAGCTGCTTAAAAGCCTTGTCCCACAAACTGTACATATCATTGTTGTTGTTGTTGTTCAGTCGCTCAGTTGTGTCCAGCTCTTTGTGACCCCATGGATTGCAGCACACCAGGCTTCCCTGTCCTTCACCATCTCCTGGAGCTTCCTCAAACTCAGGTCCATCGAGTCATTGATGTCATCCAACCATCTCATCCTGTCTTGTCCTTTTCTCCTCCTGCCCTCAATCGTTCCCAGCATCAGGGTCTTTTCCAGTGAGTCAGTTCTTCACATCAGGTGGCCAAAGTATTGGAGATTGAGCTTCAGCATCAGTCCTTCCAATGAATATTCAGGTTTGATTTCCTTTATGATTGACTGATTTGATCTCCTTGTAGTTCAAGGGAATCTCAAGAGTCATCTCCAATGCCACAGTTACAAAGCATCAATTCTTTGGTACTCACATTTCTTTATGGTCCAACTCTCACATCCATACATGACTACTGGAAAAACTATAGCTTTGACTGTATGAACCTTTGTAGACAAAAAATGTTTCTGCTTTTTAATACACTGTCTAGATTTGCCATGGTTTTTCTTCCAAGGAGCAAGCATCTTTAAATTTCATTGCTACAGTCATCAGCCACAGTGATTTTAGAGCCAAAGAAAAGAAAGTCTGTCACTGTTTCCACTTTTTCCCTATCTATTTGCCATGAAGTTATGGGACCAGATGCCATGATCTTTGTTTTCTGAATGTTGAGTTTTAAGCCAGCTTTTACACTCTCCTCTTTCACCCTTATCAAGAGGCTCTTTAGTTCCTCTTTCCTTTCTGCTGTAAGAGTGGTATCATCTACATATCTGAGGTTACTGATATTTCTCCTGGCAGCCTTGATTCAAGTTTGTGCTTCATCAAGCCCAGCGTTTCACATGATGTATTCTGCATATAAGTTAAATGAGCAGGGGGACGATATACAGCCTTGATGTACTGCTTTGCCAATTTTGAACCAGTCTATTGTTCCATGTCAGGTTCTAACTGGTGCTTCTTGACCTGCATATGGGTTTCTCAGGAGGCAGGTATGGAGGTCTGATATTCCTATCTCAGATAATGAAGAATTATCCATAGTTTGTTGTGATCCACATAGTCAAAGCATAGTCAATGAAGCAGATGTATTTCTGGAATTCTCTTGCTTTTCCTACAATCCAGTGGATGTTGACAAGTTGATCTCTGGTTCCTGGAGAAGAGCAGAAGAGCTCTGTTCCTGGAGCCACAGCATGGCTCACAGTTTCATTGAGTTAGATAAGGCTGTGGTCCATGTGATCATTTTGGTTGGTTTTCTGGGACAGTAGATTTCATTTTGTCTGCCCTTTGGTGGATGGGGACAAGAGGCTTGTGAAAGCTTCCTGATGGGAGGGACTGACTGTGGGGGGAATTGGGTCTTGCTCAGGTGGGCAAGGTAATGCTTAGTTCAGTTCAGTCACTCAGTCGTGTCCGACTCTTTGTGTCCCCATGAATTGCAGCACACTAGGCTTCCCTATCACCAACTCCCGAAGTTTACTCAAACTCATGTCCATTGAGTCGGTGATGCTATCCAAACATCTCATCCTCTGTCGTCCCCTTCTCCCACCTTCAATCTTTCCAAGCATCAGAGTCTTTTCCAATGAGTCAGTTCTTGCATCAGGTGGCTGAAGTACTGGAGCTTCAGCTTCAGCATCAGTCCTTCCAGTGACTATTCAGAACTGATCTCCTTTAGGATGGACTGGTTGGATCTCCTTACAGTCCAAGGGGCTCTCAAGAGTCTTCTCCAATACCATAGTTCAAAAGCATCAATTCTTCAGAGCTCAGATTTCTTTATAGTCCAACTCTCACATGCATACATGACTACTGGAAAAACCATAGCCTTGACTAGATGGACCTTTGTTGGCAAAGTAATGTCTCTACTTTTTAATATTCTCTCTAGGTTGGTCAAAATTTTCCTTCCAAGGAGCAAGTTTCTTTTAATTTCAAGGCTGCAGTCACCATCTGCAGTGATTTTGGAGCCCAACAAAATAAAGTCTGTTACTGTTTCCTCATCTACTTGCCATGAAGTGATGGGACCAGGTGCCATGATCTTAGTTTTCTGAATGCTGATTTTTAAGCCAACTTTTTCACTCTCTTCTTTCACTTTCATCAAGAGGCTCTTTAGTTCTTCTTCGCTTTCTGCCATTAGAGTGGGGTCATCTGCTTATTTGAGGTTATTTATATTTCTCCTGGCATTCTTGATTCCAGCTTGTGCTTCATCTAGTCCAGCATTTCTCATGATGTACTCTGCATATATAAGTTAAATAAGCAGGGTGACAATATACAGCCTTGACGTACTCCTTTCCTGATTTGGAACCAGTCTGTTGTTCCATGTCCAGTTCTAACTGGTGCTTCTTGACCTGCATACAGATTTCTCAGGAGGCAGGTCAGGTGGCCTGGTATTCCCATCTCTTTCAGAATTTCCACAGTTTGTTGTGATCCACACAGTCAAAGGCTTTGGCATAGTCAATAAAGTAGAAGTAGATTTTTTTCTGGAACTCTCTAGCTTTTTTGATGATCCAATGGATGTTGGCAATTTGATCTCTGGTTCCTCTGCCTTTTCTAAATCCAGTTTGAACATCTGAGAGTTCACAGTTCACATACTGTTGAAGCCTGTCTTGGAGAATTTTGAGCATTACTTTACTAGCATGTGAGATGAGTGCAATGGTGTGGTAGTTTGAGCTTTCTTTGGCATTGCTTTTCTTTGGGATTGGAATGAAAACTGACCTTTTCCAGTCCTGTGGCCACTGCTGAGTTTTCCAAATTTGCTGACATATTGAGTGCAGCACTTTCACAGCATCATCTTTTAGGATTTGAAATAGCTTAACTGGAATTCCATCGCCTCCACTAGCTATGTTCATAGTGATGCTTACTAAGGCCCACTTGCCTTCACATTCCAGGATGTCTGGCTCTAGGTGAGTGATTACACCATTGTGATTATCTGGGATGTGAACATCTTTTTTGTATAGTTCTTCTATGTATTCTTGCCACCTCTTCTTAATATCTTATGCTTCTGTTAGGTCCATACCATTTTTGCCCATTATTGTGCCCATCTTTGCATAAAAATTTCCCTTGGTATCTCTAATTTTCTTGAAGAGATCTCTAGTCTTTCCCATTCTGTTGTTTTCCTCTATTTCTTTGCATTGATCACTGAGGAAGGCTTTTTTATCTCTCCTGGCTATTCTTTGGAAATCTGCATTCACATGGGTATACCTTTCCATTTCTCTTTTGCCTTTTACTTCTCTTCTTTTTATAGCTGTTTGTAAGGCCTCCTCAGACAATCATTTTGCCTTTTTGAATTTCTTTTTCTTGGGGATGGCCTTGATCGCTGCCTCCTGTACAATGTCACAAACCTCTGTCCATATTTCTTCAGGTACTCTATCAGATATGATCCCTTGCATCTCTTTGTCACTTCCACTGTATATCATAAAGGATTTGATTTAGGTCGTACCTAAATGGTCTAGTGGTTTTCCCTACTTTTTTCAATTTAAGTCTGAATTTTGCAATAAGGAGTTCATGGTGTGAGATACAGTCAGCCCCTGGTCTTGTTTTTGTTGACTGTATAGAGCTTCTCCATCCTTGGTTGCAAAGAATATAATCAATCTGATTTTGGTATTGACCATCCGGTGATGTCATTGTATAGAGTCTTCTCTTGTGTTTTTGGAAGAGGGTGTTTGTTATGTCCAGTGTGTTCTCTTGGCAAAACTTTGTTAGCCTTTGCCCTGCTTCATTCTGTACTCCAAGACCAAATTTGCCTGTTACTCCATGTATTTCTTGACTTCCTACTTTTGCATTCCAGTCCCCTATAATGAAAAGGACATCTTTGTGGGGAGTTAGTTCTAGATGTTCTTGTAGGTCTTCATAGAACCGTTCAACTTCAGCTTCTCAGCATTTTTGGTTAGGGGCATAGATTTGGATTACTGTGATATTAAATGGTTTGCCTTGGAAACAAACAGAGATCATTCTGTCATTTTTGAGATTGTATCCAAGTACTGCATTTTGAACTCTTTTGTTGATTATGATGGCTGTTCCATTTCTTCTATGGGATTCTTGCTCACAGTAGTAGATATAATGGTCATCTGAGTCAAATTCACCCATTCCAGTACTTCTTAATTTGCTAATTCCTAAAATATTGATGTTCATTCTTGCCATCTCCTGTTTGACCACTTCCAGTTTGCCTTGATTCATGGACCTAACATTCCAGGTTCCTATGCAATATTGCTCTTTACAGCATCAGACTTTACTTCCATCACCAGTCACATCCACAACTGGATGTTGTTTTTGCTTTGGCTCCATCTCTTCATTCTTTCTGGAGTTAGTTCTCCACTGATCTCCAGTAGCATGTTGGGCACCTTCTGACCTGGGGAGTTCAGCTTTCAGTGTCCTATATTTTTGCCTTTTCATTCTGTTCATGGGATTCTCAAGGCAAGAATACTGAAGTGGTTTGCCATTCCCTTCTCCAGTGGACCATGTTTTGTCAGAACTCTCCACCATGACCCATCCTTCTTGGGTGGCCCTACAAGGCATGGCTCATAGTTTCATTGAATTAGACAAGACTGTGGTCCATGTGTTCAGATTGGTTAATTTTCTGTGTTTGTGGTTTTCAGTCTGCCCTCCCTGTGATGGGAGAGGAATAAGAGGCTATGGAAGCTTCCTGATGGGAGAAACTAAGGGGGAAACTGGGTTTTGTTCTGATGGGCAGGGCCATGCTCAGTAAATCTTTAATCCAATTTTCTGTTGATGGGTGGGGTTGTGTTCCTGGGGCCAAACTATGGTGGAGGTGATGAAGATAATGGTGACCTCCTTCAAAAGGACCCATGCATGCACTGCTACACTCCGTGCCCCCAACCCTGCAGCAGGCCACCGCCGACCCACGCCTCCGCCAGAGACTCCTGGACACTCACAGGCAAGGCTGGGTCAGGCTCTTGTGGGGTCCTGCGGCAGTCCACTGCTGACCCCACCTCCTCAGGAGACACGCAAACAGTTCTGTCTCAGTCTCTGTGGGGTCTCTGGGTCCCGGTGCGCACAGGATATGTTTGAGCTCTCTGAGGTCTCTGGTGGGTATGGGGTTTGATTCTAAATGTGATTTCGCCCCTCCTACCATCTTGCTGGGGCCTCGCCTTTGCCCCTGGACGTGGGGCATCTCCACAAAGTTGCTCCATCGCTGCGAGCTGCCACTGCAGCACCTACTGTCTCGGTGGGGCTTCTCTGCCCTTGGATGTGGGGTATCTCCTCACAGTCACTCCAGCACCCATGGTAAATCTTTAATCAATTGTTACTGATGGGTGGGGCTGTGTTCCCTCCCTGTAGTTTGTCCTAGGCCAAACTGTAGTAAGAGTAACGGCAATCTCCTCCAAAAGGACTCATGTCAGCATGCCAGCCTCCCTGGTTTCTGCAGTCAGTGTCCCTGATCCTGTGGCTGGCCACTGTTGACGCACGCCTCCACCATACACTCCCAAACACTCATAGGCAAGTCTGTCTAAGTCTCTTGTGGGGGCACTGTTCCTTTCTCCTGGGCCCTGGTGATGCACAAGTTTTTGTTTGTGCCTTCCAAGAGTCTCTGTTTCCCCAGTCCTGTGGAAGTTCTGTAATCAAATTCCACTGGCCTTCAAAGTCAAAAATTTCCTGAGGTTTTCAGTCCCTTTGCCAGATCCCCAAATTGGGAAATCTGTTGTGGGCCGTAGAGCTTTCACAACAATGCGAGAACTTCTTTGGTATAATTGTTCTCCAGTTTGTGGCTCTGTAGTGGGCCTAACGGTGAACTTCCTCCCCTAAGGGGACTTATGCCGTATGCCAGGCCTCCCAGGCCTGTTGCTGCCAGAGCCCGCGTCCCTGTGGCAGACCGCTGCTGAGCCGTGCCTCCACAGGGAACATTCACGCGCTCAAAGGCAGGTCTGGCTCAGGCTCTTGTGGTTACTGCTCCTTTCCCTGGGTCCCAGCGCCCACAAGGTTTTGTCTGCACCCTCTGAGCATGTCTGGTGGGCATGAGGTTTGATTTTAAACTTGATTGTGCCCCTCCTACCTTCCTGCTGAGGCTTCTTCTTTGCCTTTGGATATGGGGTATCTTTTTGGGGTGGGACCCAACATTCTCTTGTCGGATGGTTATTCAGCAGCCAGTTGTGATTTTGATGGTCTCTCAGGAGAAGATGAGCACACGTCCTTCTCCTCTGCCATACGCTGTAGTAGAAGGACATACCTTATTCTCTTATAAACCAAAGACCAGAACCCACATGAGATCCAACTGCAAAGCAGGCTGAAAGAGTACACTTGTGCACAAGTTGAAAAAGGAGAACACAGCATTCTCAACCACGTTGTATATTAACTTATTACAGGATCAATACCTAACAGGGAATCACCAAACCAAAAAGCGTAGCAACTGCCTCATTGTATTGATAGAGTTACTATGTGAATAAACACCTTAAAATGTGCTAAAAGTCTGACAACACTCGTGCCAATGAGTCAGGTCTTCAGTATGGACTCTAAGAACAATGCCTTTGGATTTTTACTGTCATTTTTGTTTTCCTCAATTACCGCTTTTTGCCTAGTTCTTAATGGATGAATTTGATGAGGTAAATTAATGTATTAATTTATTTTTTTAAGTGTTAGATCCTCAAAGGAGAGCTATTAAATGTTTCTACGATAATAGGTTCTGAAGATAAAAATAATAAAGTCCATTTATCAGCTTTATTATTTATCAGTTTTATATTTATCAACTTTATCATTCCTAAAGATGACAAAAGCACTAATTAAGAAAAAAAAGCAACAGTCAATATGTTATAAACTTTAGCTATGTATATACAAATAGTCTCCACAGGTACCTATGATCATTTTACAATGGATAAGATATACATATTGACACTGTTATTTCTTTAAAGTGTCTTCATTCTTAAAGTTTATGACATAGGATGTTTTTAAATGCAAAATTGTTTTATAATGAAATTGCTTAATGCTAAAGCACCACCATTTGTGAGTTTGAAAGAGTTACCATATTACAATAAATTTATGGGTTATTTATGTATGCACACATATGGATATACATGCAAATGGAAATAGATAAGTAGATAAATAGATGATGGATAGATAGAGTGCTCTTTCAAGTTTTTAAATGGTGAGTATGGTTCTACTTGATTTATCTAACCAGTGGTGACCAATATGATTATATCTGAAAAGTTAGGAGCTTGACTTTCTAAAATCCAGCCATATTTGCTTTTAGATTCTGTTACTTACTATAAACATGACCTTGAGTGAATTTAATCTCACTTATCTCAGTTCCCTCACCTGATAAAGACCTAAAACCTCCCTACACAGGCATGTTGAAATAGTCACCTGAGATAATGAATGCCAAGGGCTTATATTGTGTGCATCCTTGATGTTCAGTATCCATTAGTCTCTTCCTCATTCCTTTTTTGTGATTCTGCATTTAAAATATCACCACCACCACAATTAGTACCACCAACTTTGTCCTCACAAGACATTGCTAAAGAGGACCTTTAATGTGGTTGACAATCATATTTTATTTTTACTCTCCCAAGTTAAAATTTTGTTAAAATTTCACATTAAAAAAAAAACCATAGCAAGGTATAAATAATACTTCTTGCTCTGACTAAAAATAATTCTGACACTTTATATTCTTTTTGAAAATTTCAGTCCAATGTGGTGTGAAATTCTGGGCTGAAAATCTGCATTTCTGGTGAAAATACTTATTTAACTTAGTGGCATAGATATGGAAGATGAGAAGAAATTCTATTTGTGATTTTATGACAAAAATTGCCTTGAAGAAGAGATCAGGCATTCTTCAGTGCACAGTTGACTCTTAAATTTCACAGGTAGTGAAATACCAACTCTGTCCTAGTTGTAGCTGAACTAATGTGTTATAAAAGCATATCTATTCCTATCATTTCAATTCAGGATGAATAGTCCTGCTTTTTCACAAAAATGACTCTTATTAAAGAGAAAACTCTCAACTGAATAAATCATAAGCTTGACCACAAATAAACTCTTGTGGTTTTGTAGTCTAACCCTTACTTCATAATTGGTGAGACTAAACACAATGGCTTATATCCTTAAGGATAAATATAGTAAACCTGCTCCTTTGTAAATAAGTATAACATTACAAGGTAAAAATGTACTTGCACAAGATGGTAGAGTCACTTTCTTATTTCTAGCTTGTCCATTTAACTTTTTAAAGCATATTGAACTAAAAGTACAGTCAGTCTTACAACAGTGTTCTTTGAGTTTTATGGATACTTCAGAATCATTATTTAAGTCTTACTTGAACTGTGTGAAGTTGCCATTTTTGTAGGTCAAAGATGGTCAAATCTTGGTCTTTCTACATCTCTAAAAATGGCATTTCCAAAGTCAAGATTGAGTGTGTGTGTGTGTGTGTGTGTGTGTTCAGTTGCTGAGTCATGTCCAACCCTTTACAACCCCATGGACTGTAGCCTTCCAGGTTTTTCTGTCTGGCAGAGACAGACAAAGATAGTGGTGTGGATTGGCATTTCCTTCTCCAGGGGATCTTCGCAACCCAGGGATCAAACCCGCATCTCCTGCATTGGCAGATAGATTCTTTACCACTGAGCCACTTGGGAAGCCCAAAATCGAGTATAATAGTGAAGAAATTATAAAATCCAAATAGTTGAGACATATCAAACTTGAAACACAACCAATATTTTTTATGATGTTTTAATTGTCGATGAACATTTAGGAGAAAACAGATCTTTAGTGTGAACTGGTAATAGAATATCAATGCTTTGGGGAAAAATGATCTTCTATACAAATGGAATCTGAGCAACTGTTGTAAACAAATTAAGGGTGATTTAAAATATATAAATATCATCCAGTGCCAAAAGTATGTCAATCAAATAAATCTAGTTGATACTATATTCTTATTTAGATATTTTCTAAATAAGTGTATTGTGTACCTTATAAATAATTTATTTCATTATAAAAAAGAGTTTGTGGAATAGACTTAGATTAAATTTTTAACCAAGTTTTTTTTTAACTTTGAAAAAATATTTTTGCAAACACCTGTTCCTCATCTCTACATTAGAAACTATTGGAACAATCTCAGTAACATTATTGGGCATACTGTGAATTTCTTATGCAAGGACTTGTCATTTTTATTCAAATGAAAATGCTACATTAAGGTAAGAAAATGCCTTGATATACTGACCAAAAATGTGAGAAAGACATAGAAAATCTTTTTAGGATTTATGGGTAAACACTAAGGAGAACAGTGCCTACAGCAGTGCTCAGATTAGTAGAATTGAAGAGGGTCAAGAATAGAAGGGAGTAAATTCAGCAGTTATCAGATTGTATGATTTAGATTGGTCAGATCTGTGTTTAATTCTTAGCCCCTGCCATGTACTAGCTATTTGATATTTGGCACATTATTTAACTTATATGTATCATCAGTTATATCATCTGATCAATTATTGTTGTTGTTCAGTCTCTAAGTTGTGTCCAACTCTTTGCACCTACATGGACTGCAGCATACCAGACTATTCTTCCTCGACTATCTCCTGGAGTTTGCTCAAATTAATTTCCATTGAGTTGGTGATGCCATACAGCCATCTCATCCTCTGCCACCCCTTTCTCCTTTTGCTTTCAATCTTTCCCAGCATGAGGATCTTTAAACATGAAGTACCCAAAATACTGTGGCTTCAACTTCAGCATCAGTCCTTCCAATGAATATTCAAGGTTGATTTCCTTTAGGGTTGACTGGTTTGATCTCCTTGCAGTGTAAAGGACTCTCAAGAGTCTTCTCTAGCACCCCAGTTTGAAGATATCAGTTCTTTGGTGCTCAGCCTTCTTTATGGTCCAACTCTCACATGCATACATGAATACTGGAGAAACCATAGCTTTAACTATATGCCCTTTGCTGGCAAAGTGATGTCTCTGCTTTTTAACATGCTGTCTAGGTTTTTCTTCCAAGGAGGAAGCATCTTTTAATTTCATGGCTTCAGTCACTGTTCACAGTGATTTTGGAGCCCAAGAGAAGAAATCCTGTCACTGTGTCCATTTTTTCCCCTTCTACATGTCATGAAGTAATGGGACCAGATGCCATGATCTCAGTTTTTTTTTAATGTTGAGTTTTAAACAAGCTTTTTCATGTTCCTCTTTCACCCTCATCAAGAGACTCTTTAGTTGCTCTTCACTTTCTGCTATTAGAATGGTATCATCTGAATATCTGAAGTTGTTTATATATCTCCCAGCAATCTTGATTCCAGCTTGTGATTCATCAAGCCCAGCATTTTGCATGATATACATTTCTTTCTGCATCTTCAAAGCCATGTGAAAATATCTTTCCTGTTTTTAGTCTTTCTTTTCAGGTGAAGGGCTGATCATATTTTAAAGGGTAGATTTGATAGGTAGCTAGGTCAGGTCCACCCAAGACAATCAGCATTTGATTGACTCAAAGTCAGTGGATTTGTGGCCTTAAATACATCTGCAAAATCTCTTACCTTTGCCATCTAACAGATTCTAACCACAGGAGTGGTATTGTATCATATCTCAGGTCCTGTCCACACATAAGAGTCAATTATACCAGGCATCCATACCAGGGGGCTGGAATCTTGAGAACCATATTCAAATTTTGCCTCTCTTATCTCTGCTGCTGCTAAGTCACTTCAGTCGTGTCCGATTCTGTGCGACTCCATAGACAGCAGCCCACCAGGCTCCCCCATCCCTGGGATTCTCCAGGCGAGAACACTGGAGTGGGTTGCCATTTCCTTCTCCAGCGCGTGAAAGTGAAGTCGCTCAGTCGTATCTGACTCTTAGCGACCTCACGGACTTCAGCCCACCAGGCTCCTCCATCCATGGGATTTTCCAGGCAAGAGTACTGGAGTGGGGTGCCATTGCCTTCTCCGCTCCTATCTCTAAACTGTTTTAAATAAACAAAAGGCCTTTCATTTTGCAGTTGAGGATAAGATTTAAATGCCAAGGCTCAAGGAAGGCAGCAATTTAATATGCATGTATGTGATAAGTTCTGACTCCCACCAGGGTCCTCTGTCTATGGAATTCTCTAGGCAAGAATACTAGAGTGGATTGCCATTTCCTCCTCCAGGGGATCTTCCCAATCTAGGGATTGAACCTGCTGCTCCTGCATTGCAGGCATATTTTTTAACTGTTTGAGCCACTGTGATCAAGATACAAACAATTGAAGTATAGTCAATCAACATATTTTGATCAAAATCTCCTGTTTGATGTTAAAAGCTGCATGAAGAGAGAAAGGATCCTGGGAGTATCTGAAGGATATTATCAGTGTAAAAGGAGAGAAAGAAAACTTTGCCTCCCCTCCAAAGACAAACTTCCAATACTTACTGCAAATGTGTTTTGAGTCTGTCCAGTTTACCTTTCAATGACAGGACAGAGAGATTGACCTTGGTGGAGTTCTTATCAGGTAGGTAAGTGAACAGTCAGATTTATATCACATAGTTATAAATATTTTCTTGTTTTCCATGATATAATAATTCTTATAGTATAATTGGTTTGGATTAAATGAGGCATCACTACATTTATTTATGGATTCTTACATTTGTTGAAGTGCCTTAATCAGTTTTAGTCTTTCACAAGCATGAAACTAGATATATAGTTTATAATGTTCTTGATGGAAATAGTGTAAGTCAACACCTTTCCTCAAACAAGTACAGTTAAGTAACATTTAAAATTGATAACCAAAGGACCTACTGCATAGCCCTGGGAACTATACTTAATATCTTGTAATAACCTATAGTGAAAGAAAATGTAAAAAAGAGTATGTATGTATATGAGTATGAATAAGTATAAGAATATGAATATGTATGTATAACTGAATCACTTTATTGCATACCTGAAACTAACACAACATTATAAATCAACTGTGGTTCAATAAAAATTAAAAAGATAAAGAAATACATGAAAAAAGCTTTCTTGAAAAAAAGAAAAGACAATAAGTAAACTTTGAACCACAAATAAGGCTTTTTTGTACTATTTCAAAGTCTTCAAATGATACACTATACTGTTAGGTCTATGGTATAGCTAATTACACTATAAAAGTTACTAACTGGGGGGTAGGACAGACTTAAGAACCAGAATGGGGATGGAGTGACTCAATAAATTCAATAAAAATAGTCATACCAGTAATTGAATTAAATTTTACCTAAACTTCTACCTTAGAAATTTAATTTCAGATTCTATCAATTTTTTCCTGTTTTTTTTTTTTTTTCCCCATGCATTAAGTGGAGTGACATGCAAGTGAAAATAAGCAAGGTCTTTGCAGTCAGAACAACAATGGCATCCTAGGTCTGCCACTAGCTCCCTGGATAGTATTAGGCAAGCTACTTACCCTCTCCAGTATTCTAGTTCTTCACCTATAAAACAAGAATTGTATCTGGTTTGTAGGACTGAGTTAATGATAGGAAAAAGAATATCAAGAAGTATAAAACAGAGTACCCAGCTACAGAAGAGCTATGACAAATGTGACAGTGACAAGTCTTTATATTACCATTGACAGGCCAGGTTGTTTTACTGAAGAATATGATAGAAGTGGCATTACGGGAAACTGCTCATGAAATTCTAGGGAATGTCATAGATTCAAAATCATTGAGCAAATCATAGGAGAAGAAAGCACATGTTAACTATTCAGTTTTAAAACCATTTATAATATTATTATTCCATGACTCTATTAAGTAAACTTTCTAGGAAAACAGAATGTATCTACTAATTAAATAATTTATTTGTACTTCCTTACATCTTAAAAAAGGAAAGTAAGTCAGAGTAATGGAAAAGATAAAAAATATATAACATACAAACTATTATTTTGCTGCTGTGCTATTCTCAGTCATATCCAACTCTTTGCGACCCCATGGGCTGTAACCCACCAGGGTCCTCTGTCCCTGGGGATTCTCCAGGCAAGAATACTGGAGTGGGTTGCCATGCCCACCTCCAGGGAATCTTCCCAAGCCAGGGATAGAACCTAGATCTCTCACTTTGCAGGTGGATTCTTTACTGTCTAAGCCACCAGGGAAGCCTGTTTTGCTGCTAGTAAGATTCATATCTGGCTCTGACTTTCCTGGTGACCAGGGCAAAAAAGAAAAAAATAACACTTTTTAAGAAGTAAAAACTTTTGCTGGACTTTAATCCTAAAAATATTATCTCATACTATTATTTATATATGCTAGAGCAGTGCCAAAAGAATTTTCATTTTGCAGTTTCTTTTAAAGATCCTTAGTAGAAAATTAATATATAATATTAAATACAACTCAAAGAAGACTTGCTTAGCTAACTAAATCTAATAAACGTATTCCTATGGAATCAACCTTATTCCTTCCTACTCTATCTATATATCTGAAAATGTAATACAAATAGCCTATTCAAAGCAGTCAGAGCAAGTTGGGATTTTAGGCAGTATATAGGAAAACACCCACATAAAGCAAATCTACATTATATAATTACCATTCCCAGTTGTTGACTGCTGGGAGCAAAGGTTTCGGTGTACAAAAGATTTTTCTGGAATCTCAGAGTCAAGAAAAATCACTTCACACCCATCCTGGGTTTGTATGGCCAAGGTGAGTATGGGCAAGTCACTTCGCTTACTAGTATAGTTATTCACCAAACCTTAAGTGAGGTAAGTGGACTAGACAGGTGCCACCTCATTCTAGAACTATGCCCATAGCAAGGCCTGGCACAGAGTGTGCATTCCATAAATAAAAGTTAAGAGTGGATCCTATTCCTGTGTGATGGTGAAGTGAAAGTGAAAGTAGCTCAATTGTGTCTGACTCTGCCACCCCATGGACTATATAGTCCATGGACTTTTCCAGGCCAGAATGCTGGAGTGGGTAGCCTTTCCCTTCTCCAGGGGATCTTTCCAACACAGGGAGCAAACCCAGGTCTCCTGCATTGCAGTTGCATTCTTTACCAGCTGAGCCACAAGAGATGCCCAAGAATACTGGAGTGGGTAGCCTTGCCCTTCTCCAGGGGATCTTCCCAACCCAAGGATCAAACCCAGGTGTCCTGCATTGCAGGTGTATTCTTTACCGTCTAAGCCACTAGGGAAGCTCTGATTGTAGTGGTGTGATTTAACCAGTCTAATGGTCAGCAACGGTTAGTTGATGTAAGAATTAATACTTGATATTTCTCTATTCAAAGAAAGCAGATGATAGCAAGAAAAAAAAAAAAAGGGCTCTAGGTATATACCCAGTTTTCTCAATGTAGGCATAGTTACATTTTAGACTAGATACTTCTTTGTTGTGAGAGATGTCCTGTATGTTGTAGGTGATTCAGCAGCATCTCTGGCTTTTACCCACTAGATATCAGTAGCCCTGTTCTTCAAGTTGCAGCAACTAAACTGTCTAGAGACAATTAGACCTCATTTGAGAAAACTTTGTATATATGAACAGGTGTGTATATGTGTGTGTTTAACTGTGTGCCCATGCAGATAGTGTTGTCTGTCACATACTGTGTACTTTTATTGTACCTTGAATAGATGAGATCAATAATTATCAATTATTAATTTTATGTACTCCCATGACATAATAGATAACACAATTATCCCAACAGTGTCTTCTTATTCTGAATATAGCATGGCTGGCATCTAAAAGAATCAAGTGTTTTCCAAAATTAAAGCTAATGTACTTCATTCCATTGCTTACAGTTCTTGATAAAAATCATGCAAACACAAGCAGTCTGATGTTATTTTTTTGTTTACAGTATTACTGTGTTGTTTTGGTTAACAGAATGAAAAACAGCACTGTAATACAACAAGTAAAAATGTTTTATTCTTAGTTTGTTTCATCAATAAAGACTGACGTTTTGCAAGAAAGATGTTATACTATTGAAATTAACTCTTAGTCAATTGTAAATAATTGTATTATATCGGTATGTTATCATGAAGATTAGAAATCATTTCCTACAGAATCATGTTTTTGCTTCCTCAGCACTGTTTCAATTGAAAGGAATTTGAATGAAGTGCATCTCATTACTAACATAAAGTAGATGGAGCTTGAATAATTTTTATATTTATTTTCCATGGATGGCTATTACATTTCTTATCCTATCTATCCAAATTTTATAAAATAAATTGTTTTAATCCATCCTTTGGAGAGGAGCAATGAATTTATTTTTGCAAAAGCTCTGCATCTGAATATACTGTAATATGCATAAAGCTCTGTTAACACAGTTATTTATATAAAAAGTGTAGCTGCCTTACCTTTTATTTAATTTACATACTTTATTTACTTTCTGACAGGTTCTTCTCCTTGCATTTTTATTTACATACCAAAAATGTCTTTTCAGATAAGTCAACTGAAACTTTAATGTACTGTATAATTTAAAACTCCATAAAATGTTTTATGTATTATATAGTTTCGTATGAATTTTTAGCCTGATGGTATAGAATTTTGGAAATATTTCATCAATTCTTATACAACACCACCATATTTCTTAAACAGTGTGGGAAATAGAGTATTGTCTTTTGTTTGAGAACATGTTTAGAAAGAATTATAAAACTTATGCTCAGTCTCTGTGCTCTGAATAGGAAAAAAATCTCTGGATATTTTAAAGAATTGTTATTTTTTTCTTAAAGTATTATGAACTTCATATAATATGGGCATCTCACATCATTAAAGATTTTGGTACTTGTGTTCTAAGTTATACAAAAAGGTCATTATTTTTCCATTCAAATGTTAGAAACAATACATTTCCCTTATGTGTTTCATTAGCTGTTACAGTGAAGTAATAATGCCACAGTGCGTCAGTTCCATAAACTTAGCCCTCACCCCTCCCTTTTTTGTATTTATCTTTTGTAAGCATGGTTGTGTATTTGTGTAACCCACCATTCATGTTCTTGTGAGTTCATGATATAAATAATTTGAAAAATTTCATTCAGTTCCCCAAATTATTCTAGTCATTATGGATGATTCATGAGAGGATTAATCTCTTGGATGTGACATAAAACTCAAGGGGAAAGACACTACCTATCATATCATTTGCAGTTAAGAACATGCTGCATATCTTTAAGCTTTACTTAAAGTGCTTATAGTAATTGGGTGTGCATGCCTTCACTCGGTTAAAACCCAAACAGCAATATGGGAGAGTGTGGTTTGTTTTTTAAATGTGCAAGGAAGGAAAATTAGTGAAATCTGTTTAAGTCACAAAACTGCCTCATTCAGGACCCAATTCAGCAGCATGGAAAAAGTAACTCAACTTAACTGTACTCTAGCATATGTCTAAGCTCACAAATTTCAATTCACTTCAAATTCCTTTCTTTTCCCATGGATCTGCTTGCAAAGAAAAGAGATCCAAAGATGGTAAATAGGTTCAATAGTTCAGTAACTCTAGATTTTCTCAAGGTTTTCGGAATAAAAAAGTGTCCAGTTGAAGCCCAGCCCCTTGTGTTTTGGAATGGCGATACCCATACAAATTGTCTTTGTTTTATTACGGGTCTTTCCTCTTTTCTTGCTCACCACCCTCTGTTGCTACCACAAGCATACACAACTACACACATACTCATGGAGTTAAAGGTATAATGTGTTTTGATTTTTTTTCCATGCAAAGAAAATATGGGGGAAGAAACACAACTAAGCTAATGAAGAATAGATTTAAGTATTATACAGAGATTGTGGTTTAGTGACCTAAATTGCACCATAATCTTTTAAAGGATTACAGTATTTGGGGAGAAAAAAAAATGATCTCTCTTTCTATAATGGCATCTGTGTGTAAGAGGATATTATAGGATATGAGCTGTGTGGTAGCAGCAGATATTTTCTCTATATCTTTCAGCAATTCAAAGTAGTTCTCAGATACATCTGAGAAGTAGCACTGAAGAATTAGTCTTCATTTATAATCAAACATTCTTGAATAACATTTTCTTCCAATTTTTGTTTTAAAGGTCTAACATTTGATCGTATGTTTTCTTTAGTTAACTTTCTATATTATATGGCAATCTCTGCGGTTATTTTTTCAAAGATAAAAAAGAAAAAAAGCATGCTCAAAATGTAGAAGTTATTTTTGCAGTAACGTATGTCATGATTTTTAAACATTCAGGCCTTTAAACTTTTTTTATAGTGTATGTTCTTGCCAATCCCAGCACAGTTCTACAAAGTAAAATATTTGGCAGTGAATTCATATTAACAGATGGAACAAGAAATTAACACGTTTTTGCTTCGCTAATTCACAGTTCTTTTAATACGCTAATTCTAAATCACCTGTTCTGACTTTGACAGGCTACAGACACCTGTTTGGGGTAATATTCCACAGCTAATTACTACATGAGAAATTCAGTTTCCAACAAAAGGGTTTCTGTGTGAAATTGTCATAGCTAAAAATTAGTAATACCCTATATATACAAGTATATTTCTGATATCTTAGATACAGTTAGCCTACTACTTATCTTTAACTAAAGAATAGTATAGGAAAACTAGAGACTGTCCTCTTAGTGTTTGAATTCTGTCTATCACACTTTACACCATGGTTGCACTGATCAAGTCAGGATGTTCTTCCCAGTAGCAGTGATTTACTGTAATACTGTATTTTAAATGGCAGGAAAAGAGTATAGAATTTTCAAGTGGCTGGAAAAATTCCTAACTGTGTGTTAAAAATGACTCAGGAGAGTTAAAAAAAAATACTGACAAATGAAAGAGAAAAAAGAAAAACTTAGTCTGGGTAGCATCATATGGAAGACAGACAATAAATAAACAGGAAGTTCACTGAATTACAGAGTTTGAAGTATGACTGATTCTCATGAAGCACCTAGAGGACCGTTGATCGTTTGTAAGAGAAAAGCAAGGTAATGATGCCAGGAATTTTATGGATATAAAGTCAAGTTCCTCCCACTTCTTGTACCTCAAACTCTTATTGGACAAACTACTTCTATTTACTACTGAACCTTGGTTTTCTTTATATCGTTCTTCATTGTTCCAACGGGGTCATTTCCCTTCTCTCACCTCAGATGATATCCTTTCACAGTAACTCTTTTCATTTCAGTTTTCCTACAAAACCCTGCTATGTGAGAATGTGGAGGCAAAGAGTGTGTATGTGTGGGAGGGTGGGTTGGTGGAACAAGAAGCATAAATCAGAAACGTAAGGTTTTTCGGTGTTTGTAACATAACGACAGATGCTAAGGTAGAGTCTATCTTTAGGTTTGCCAAAGGTTCCATTTTGTGTGTCTGTTTTTTGATTCTCTCTAATTGCTGTTCAGCTTTGTAGATGGCATTGCTAACGTGTCTTCCTTTGCCATGTTAGGGAAACAGAGAAGTTGTCGTTTCTTTAATTAACCTTTATATCCTAATACTCAGAGAGTAGAGTTCACCAGGCAAGCCCTCTTGAAACTTTTAAGATTCATGGTGTTATGCTCTGATTTTGAATAGGTATTGCACAAAGCATGTTTTTAAAATGCATTTTTGTTTTGCAAGAAGACTTCAGGTGGGTGAGGAGAGAGCTTGCTTTTTACATTTAGCCTTCTTGTAATTTTGTTTTTCTCCCAATTGCTACTCTAGAAAGCACATGGTCTTTCTCTAAAATCATGCTTTATGACATTGCTATTTGCAGAAATTTAACTGGCAGCCCACCCCAGGAAGATAAAATCCCGTTTCATCCAAGTTTGGTTCCCCTCCTACACCCACACCTGAAACCATATTTCTGCCAGAGCCTACATTCTGCTAAGGAGGAAACCAATCTTTTATAATACTTTAACATACGTGAATTTTATTTTATTTTTAATTAAAAAATTACATTTCTCATCCAAAAATGCTAGATGACATTTAAAGCTAGAAAAGAGTTTCCAAATAACTCACCTTTACAATTAACTCTTATCAGAGCTAGACAGTAACTTCCCTGTACAGGGTATAAGCAAATGGCCATGATGTAGCTGTGACCTGGAAAGGCTTCCATCACCACTCAAGTTCTTGGCAGAGTTCAGAAGCACGATATCCTGTGGGGGTTGGTCAGGGCTCAAAGTTCAGAAGAGACTTACTGGTACAGAGTTGGAATAAAATCAGGTTTTTTTTTGTTTCAGTTAATAAGATGTCTCAAGAATAATCCAAACTTCCTGGTCTTTAAGGGGTGGGGTGGGGGGAGAACTCTCAGAAGCTTGTTTGTAAATCTAAGTTACCCTGAATTCAGTTACAGAAATACATTGCTACCTCTAAAAGAGTTTGAATGAATTAGCTCTGCAAAATATTCAGTATTTAATATTTAAAAGATAATTACCTTGAAAAGTGTGTTTGGGATTTAGATTCAATGTGAAATTCTTAAGAAAATTGTTCAAGATGATGAATGACATTATAATGAAGTTCACTCATCTGTCCTTAATTAAAACACTTTGACAACTCAATTAATTTTAAAAAAAACCTGATATCTTTGGTATGTCCTAATTTAACATACTCCTATGTGCAATGTGTAAAATAACTGTCATTTTGCTGTAGACTAATACATATGTATATGCCTTTATTTGTATGCATGTATATATGCATATGGAGGAGGGCATGGCTGCCACTCCAGTATCTCTGCCTGGAGAATCCCATGGATAGAGGAGCTTAGTGGGCTACAGGCTACAGGGTTGCAAAGAGTCGGACACAACTAACATGACTTAGCACAGCACACATATATGTGTATACACATATATACATGTACATACACATGTACATACACATACATTTTGGGGAACCTGTTTAATCCTTAAAAGAGGATTGCAGATTATAACAGATTAAAGAGTTATCGTAGCAACAGTTACATTTCACTTAGTCACTTTTCTAAGCAGGTAAATGGTCAATATATCAGATATTTATGGGGGAAATCCTTGTTTTAAGTAACTAGCAGATGCCATTCATTTATACTCACCATTTATGTCCTTATACTATGTTAAATAATTGCATATATATAGTGCTATATTTACTCTTATTTATAGAATATATTTTAGAAAGAATTGTGACCTTCATTCAAAATTTAATTATATTAGTGCAGTTAATTCATCCTAAGTCATTCTATCATTATGTCATCCTTCTTAGAATCATGATATTATTCTAGTAACAATGGTTTACCACTTACTGAACACCTAATGAGCACCAAATCCTCTCCATAAATTATTGCTGATTCTTGGCTTATTGTTCCATTCCACAGAATAGGTAGCTGGAATCCAAAGAGGTTAATAAATTTTCCTCTAGTCTCAGAGCAGTGGCCAAGATAAAATCCCAACCTGGGACTCTAATTGCAGACCTCGTTTTTTTTTTTTTTTTTTTCCCCATCACTTCATATTGATAATCAACATCTGAGTAGTTAGATATGTAGATTTCAAGTTTAGTGGTAACTATCATCAAAAACCATAAAGGTACATGGATTGTGATAAAGTCAAATGGACTGTCTAAATAAGAACTCAAGACTAATCTGCACAAAATACCCAAATGAACACATTGCTTTGCCTTAGTAACCTGCAGCAATGTCTGTTTATTGCTGGAAGTGTTAAAATCTAACAGATACTAATGTCAAATAGCATATATTCTAAAAATTCAGATTTCATGCTGTTTAGAAATTATTCATTGACACTGCTTCTGCCTTCAAGGAGTTTGCAGTTTAGTAAATCACAAAGTTCAAAGCTTGATTTTTTTTAGCTTTGCAATGCTTCTTTGTATCTCTATAAATAATATATTTTTATTAGCAAATTTTCTTTAGATTTGTTTTCTTCAGTTGTGCCCTCTAAAGGTTTTTCTTATAATTTTTATTCTAAAATACATTTGGCAAATATATTATAATGGTCTGTTTAATTATAACCCATGACCAAACTGTAATATTCCTGTGTCAAAGACCACATAAGTCTTATTTTCCAGCGTTTATCACAGCCATTGGTATATGTGCGTGTTAAGTCGATTCAGTCGTGTCTGACTCTTTGCAACCTTATAGATTGCAGCTCGCCAGGCTCCTATTGTTGGGGATTCTCCAGGCAAGAATACTGGAGTGGTTTGCCATGCCCTCCTCAAGGGGATCTTCCTGACCTAGGGATAGAACCCACATCTCTTTTTATTTATTTATTTATTTTTAATTGAAAGATAATTGCTTTATGGCATTGTGTTGATTTTTCCAAGCATCAATATGAGTCAGCCATAGGTATACATATACCCCCTCCCTATTAAACCACCCTCCCCACCCCACTCCTCTAGGTTGTTACAGAGCCCCAGTTTGAGTTCCCTGAGTCATAGAGCAAATCCCAATTGGCTATCTCTTTTGCATATGGTAATGCCTGTTTACGTGTTACAGTCTCCACGCTGTCTCCTGCATCGGCAGCAGTGCCAATGCACTCCACTTTCACTGGTGCCATGTGAAAGTTTAATAACTCAATGATAAATGATTGGATGGATGTAATATGTATGCTTGCAAATTCTGGCAGATAACGAGTGACAGTGAAGTGAGCAGAGAAAGAATATACACATACAAAATACTGGTAATCCAGATGAGGAAAACTGAAGACTTGAATGACTTCATTTAGCAAATCTTTATTGAACACCAAGCACTAAGTCAAACGTGAGGATATGATGATGATGGACAATTAATAGTGGCTAGCCACACTGAGTTTACTTTCCAAGGGGAAAGGTACAAAAATGCATTAGCAATTAAAGATTGATAATTATTTTACTTGATTACTGTTGTAAAAGTGAAATATGTGATGACACTCAGGGGATCTCTTCAGAAGGTAGAGGCAGGGAACATTCATAGGAAAACTTTTGAGCTGGGATTGAGCAATGTGAACAAGTAAGAAAAGAATATTCTTCTGAGAGTAGGTGGAAAATTCCTGATTATAAGCACTGAGGACAAATATAAAGGAGTCACGCATCCTTTAAGGGAGCCAATAACTGCACATCATGACACACTCTTTGTCTTCCTTACTTAAATATACATGTGGCTCCAAAACACAGCTAAACATAGGAATTTCTGGGGTAATTTTTTTTTTTAAACCTAGATACCAAGATGCTTACTGTATTGTCAAGGGATAAGACACATTGTCTGCATATTATAAAATCTTTACAGGTGCTTCGGTACAGGATAGAGAAACAATGGCAGCAACACTACTATCACCTTGCAGTTTCTACTATCTAAAATCCACAATTGCTGAGTAATACTAAAAACCACTATAAAAATAGTAACACCAAAAAAACCACTACAATCTGTTCTCTCCAATACTTTTAACCTAGAAAATGACCAGAATACTGTTATACATACCTGAGTCACCTTAATTCCCTAAGTAAATATATATTAAACATTTATTTGAATGTGTCAAGTAATTTTCAGTCCAGATTGATCCAAATTGGGTATGATTTCATGAGGATTCTAACCATTAGCCTTTCTTCCTAGTGTAGTTCATCAGTCAACCAATAAATTCAGTAAGCAATCATCTAATAAATATGGTCTTCAAACAGGCAAGCATTGGCATGTCCCAGAGCTTGTTAGAAATGCAAATGCCTGGGCCACCCCACACCTAATGAATCAGAGTCCATATTCTGACAAGCTTCTCAGATTTGAATGCATAATAAAATTTGGGAACTTCTTAAACAGTAGGTATCTGCCCAGTCCCCAAGCTAGGTGCTAAAGTACACAGAGGCAATACAAGTTTACCAGGATTTAGCTTTGTTCAATAGAATCTAATTAGGTTTCCCATGTGGGACAGTGGTAAAAGAATCTGACTATCAATGCAGGAGATGAAAGAGACTTGGGTTCGACCTCTGGGTTGGGAAGATCCCCTGGAAGAGGAAATGGCAAGCCACTCCAGTATTCTTGCCTGGAAAATCCCATGGACAGAGGAGCCTGGTGGGCTACAGTCCATGGGGTTGCAAAGAGTTGGACACAACTTAGCAACTGAACAACAACAACAACAAGTGAAACTGGGGGGAAAAATAACAGTTTTTGGCAACTTTGGTTTGAGTATGAATTTGAGTCAAATTCCTAAGTGAATTACTGACCCTGATCCATCACATGAGATTCTCTGATCAGTTCTGTTTCCAAATACGTAAACTTGCTCTAAGCATAATACAGTCCATCAACCTTCAATATACAGTTTGAATTTCACCATAATTTTCACCCTAGATTTTAGTTAATCATTTCCTAATTGGCTCCCTGCTTCCTAAATTCCTATTATAGTTTATTTTCCAGTAAGTTGTTAAATTCAGTGACTTTTTAAAGAGCTTGGGTTTATTGTTCACCTCCCAGTTGATACTACATAATTAGAGTGTATATACTTCCAGTGGTGTCTTCACAGGTAACTCAGCAGTAAAGAATCCACCAGCAATGCAGGAAACCCAGCAGACATGGGTTTGATCCCTGGGTCAGGAAGATCCCCTGTAGGAGGGCGTGGCAACCCACTCCAGCATTCTTGCCTGAAGAATCCCATGGACAGAGGAGCCTTGTGGGCTACAGCCCATAGGGTCGCAAAGAGTCAGACACAACTTATCAACTGAAGGCATATAGTACATGAATTAATGCTTTGTAAGTTAAAATGTTAAGTTCAGTGGTGGAATGTGGAAGAAAAAAAAGACTACTTCGATAAGTAGGTAATATGGCAATGGCATTTTCAGAAGCATAAATGAAAATGGCATGCTTTAGAATGGAGATATGGAGTGTTATTCATGAAACTGTGAAAGAACTTTTGGAATCCACAGTTAAGTTGGAAATATGACCAGTAACCAGCTTATGGTGGATTTATCTCCTGAACTAAGGAATGTGTATGATATTCTATAGACAGTTTTTTTTTTAAATATAAAATAGACGTGTTCAGAATGATGGTTTAGGAGGACTCATACAATGTCAGTGTGCAGGATGAATTGGCCTGGGAAGAGGCTGCACAGAGAAACAGCTGGCTAGAGATTCCAAACTGTGTATGAAAAGTAGCCTAGCTTAAGAGGTGACATTGGGAATACAACATATTAAATGAGCTAATAATATATAAATCTTAGAAGAGCACATAGCGAGAGAAAATACTATGTGAGCAATTGCAATCTTCTTCACCACTATTATGGCATATAAAAATACCACAGAACTTTCCCACAGTAGGAACTACGAGGGTGCTAACATAAACTGTGTAGGAAAAAAATTCTTCTGGAGATAAGGATATTATCATTTTCAACTGCTTTAAAACTCGAATTATCAGACTGCATTTTTTAATGCAACAGTTCTTGCCATTACAAATCTAAAAAAAAAAAAAAAAATGGAGTCTGTTCTCATCTTCTCAGAAAAAAATGTAGCCTTGCTTCTTTCAAATAGTCAATGCAAGAGACAAGAGTTTTTCCTTTATTTCAAAGTGCCTTTTCGTTTGTTTGCTAGATGGTAAGCCCTTCATACACACATATCTTGTATACTTCATTGTTTCCACTTTCTGAACAATAGTTTTCTTAACCAAAAATGAGAATATTAAAATCGACCTGAAAGATTGGGGTGAGGGTGTAAATGATGAAATATGAGTCAGGCTTCATGCCGGAGTGGGACCTTAATAAATATTTGTTATATGTTCTTTCCCACCATCAACTAGTATAGTACCTTGGCATTGTAATGCTCAATAATTGCTTATCAAATCAATGAGTGTTGCTGAATTTGCACTTATTACTAATACTAAGCATTGCTTTTTTAATCATTGACCAGTACACTTTCAAGTGTCCATGTTCAGAAAATCTCCATAGAAGCATCTTCTACTGTTGAACCTTAATTATAAACTTGACTTTTGTCTCAGTCCCTTCTGATCTACAACTTTGTTTCTTTGAAAGCGGAAGTTGCTCAGTCGTGTCCGACTCTTTGCAACCCCATGGTCTATACAGTCCGTGAAATTCTCCAGACCAGAATACTGGAGTGGGTAGCCTTTCCCTTCTCCAGGGGACCTTCCCATCCCAGGAATCAAACCAGGGTCTCCTGAATTGTGGGGGGATTCTTTACCAAATGAGCTATCAGGGAAGCCCCTTAACTTTCTTTATATTTGTGCAGTTATCTCTTCTCCCCACAGTGTATAACCTAATATAACAATATACATTATTGATGTATACATCAATATACAGATGATACCATATATCATCTCCTAGCTTAATATTTGTTTATTTGCAGTGATGTATTTTTGATGCTTTTAGCCTGATTATTCTTATTTCCATTTTGTCTCTTTCACTGCCTTCTTGTGCTTCCCAATATTTTTTTCATTAGGTCCCATTTTATTTTAAAATTATATTTTGAAAATATATTTATAAAATATAAATTCCTATCCCCCAGTCTATGAATCCTAAACCATTACTCTCTTCTATATATACTTCTTTCATCCTCCTTTTATGAAACTTTTTTTCCAGTCTCCTCTATAAAAATATTTCCATCTCTTTGCACATTTTGTCTGTTGCCCAAGGTACTATATTCCTAATTGAATTAAGAAAATTCATCTTTATGGGGCCTTTTATGTGTTCTGTGCACTCATGGTTTTCTGTAAACAAAAATAATAAATAACAGGTGGATAGCTAAATATATAACTCACTGGAAATCAAGCTTTTCAAAGAGGAGGAAAAAGCTATGTCAGAAACACTTTACATAGATTACATTGAGCTCAGTAGAAAAGTAAATGGTGTTCAGCTGTCACTTTTAATAGATCAAATCCTGCTATTTATTATTCAATACAAAGTAAATATTTTTACTAATCTCTCAAATATTTTCCAGAAGCGTATTGTAATAAATGTTATAATAACTGTGTGTTTTTTATAGTACCAAACATGAAAAATCTCCTTTGTCTCATCTTTCCCCCCTTCTTGGTAGATGAAGAGACAGCTAGACTCAATGAAGGATAATTAAAACTATGTGGGCAATAACTAAAACTTAGACATATCTAATACAAAATACAATACCTAGTTAGGATTCTTTAACTATAGCAATTCCCTCTTCCTATATCCTACCTCCTACCAGAAAAGTGAAAGTGAAAGTCGCTCAGTCGTGTCTGATTCTTTGCAACCCCATGGTTATCACAGTGCATGGAATTCTCTAGGCCAGAACACTAGAGTGGGTAGCCTTTCCCTTCTCCAGGGGACCTTCCCAACCCAGGGATTGAATCCAGGTCTCCTGCATTGCAGGCAGATTCTTTACCAGCTGAGCCACCAGGGAAGCCCTATGAGAAAAAGGGGAGGTGAGAACGGTGGTGGACTGGAGCTGGCTGCAGAACTCAACATGGACAGCTCTTCCCAACTCTGCATTGTGAAAGTCAGTGAATGCTACAAATGAAGACTTTCCCTAGAGCCTATGATATACATTTTTTTTTTCAGCCAAGCAATGCAGTTTGTGTGATCTTAGTTCCCTGACCAGAGATTGAGCCTGTGCCCTCAACAGTGAAAGCATACAGCCCTAACCACCGGACAGCCAGGGAATTCCCTGTGATAAACTTTCACTGGCACGGCGCTGGGGAAGGGCCTGGAGATCTGTGGCAAAGATACACTCGAAGTTACATGGCTGTTAGTTTAGACAGTATTCCCTGAGAGGGAGCAATAGGAAATAAGGCAGACCTGGAATCTGACTGGGGTGAACAGAAGTAGGAGATTTAGAGATGAATCAACAAGATGCTCTTCTGGGAGAAAAGATCAGAGCATGAGTTAAAGAGGAGACTAGACAGGGAAACCTGGGGAGCGTTTCTGAGTAGGAAGAAAAGGAGTTGTGTGCGCTTTTCATGGGACAGTTGCCGTCTTTTAGGGATTCCCTTGTGGCTCAGACAGTAAAGCATCTGCCTGCGATGCAGGAGACCTGGATTCGAACCCTGGGTCAGGAAGATCCCCTGGAGAAGGAAATGGCAACACACTCCAGTACTCTTGCCTGGAATCTCCCATGGACGGAGGAGGTTGGTAGGCTATAGTCCATGGGTTCGCACAGAGTCGGACACAACTGAGCAACTTGACTTTCACTTTCTTTGCCGTCTTTTACGGGGAGAAATGAGGGAGTTAGTGGAGCTGGGCTTTAAACGTACAATAGTGAATGGGCTGAGACTTTAAACAAAAAGAGATTTCTAGGGTCACAGTATTACAGAAGAAGCAAACTCCTGACAAGTAACAGATTTACCTGGTGAGAGGAGTTTGCTGTATGTGGGTGCAACACCCACTTCCATGCAAGGACTTTGCCCAGGGCTCAATCGCCTCCATTCCCGGTAGGAGGAGGCCACAGCCAGAGCCTTGGATGACAATGGATAGCCTGGGTGCTAGACTCTCACCTGGCTCTGGGGGCCCATTGCAGTTTTCCTGGAGAAGGGCAGTCTCAGAAGGAAGATCTTGTGTATTTAAATAAATAAGAAGAAAATGAGCTTCAAAGCACCCAAACCATGATGCTGAGGTTTATACAAAATGCAATGTAAACATGTTTAGTTTAAGTGCCTCAGTCCAGCATTAATTCATGGGAAGCATAAGGCCCTCTGGGCTTCCCTGGTGGCTCAAGCAGTAAAGTATCTGCCTTCAATACAGGAGACCTGGGTTTGATCCCTGGGTCAGGGAAGATCCCCTGGAGCCAGGCATGGTAACTCACTCCAGTATTCTTGCTTGGAGAAGCCCATGGACAGAGGAGACTGGTGGGCTACAGTCCGTAGGGTTGCAAAGAGTTGGACGTGACTGAGCAACTAATACTTTCACTTCACTACATCATAGGGCCCTTTAGGCAGCAAGTGTCAAAAACTCAAACTTACGTAAGGAAAGAAGGAATGGGCTGATTTGTCTCTCTCCTCTTTTGTTGTCCATTGGTTTTATTTCAAAACAGGTTTTCTCTCATAGGGGATTCACACTGATCTGAACCCTAGCACTCAGAGAATCAGCATAAGAGAGATTGTCTAAAAAAAAAAGAGAGAGAGAGAGATTGTCTGTTTCCCCTAACTTCTGGCAAAAAGCCCTGAGAGGACTTTTCATTAGCCTGGATATGTCGTGTGCCCTTCCCTAAACCAATAGCTATAGGCAGAGAAAAGAAATTTTATGCTGACCTGGGCTCAGTGTCCATATATGGAAAAAAGCTCAGATTCTGTGGGCTGAAAGGAAGAGGTATAGATTGGACATAGAGAGACCTCCACTACAGTTGTGCTCTTCCTAAAATTGCAGGGAACTTACTGACATCCTCTAAAAGTAGATACAAGCTTAATCATAATCACTTTCTATAGGACTTAGTTTCTTTTCTTGCTAAAGTTTCTATGCTCATTTTCAATTTCCCCAAACTCTACACCTTCTAGAATTTCATTCTCCTGCATGTGTGCACCACTCTTTATTTCTGTTGTCATTGGCCTAATCCCAGTAGGCTGCTCAACCCGGTGTGATGTGCCCACTTTCCTTTCAGCTTCCTTATTGTACGAGAGTTGGATCCTAGATGGTTGGTCCCTTATGCAATTTTTTGTTCTGTCAGACTGACTGAGGCAATTAGGGGAGGCTACATTGCTTCAACCATGAAAATCCATTGCTCGAGTGACAAAGGACTGCTTTATTAGCAGAGAGAAGCTAATAAATTAACTGCCCAAGTTATTATTTTTATTCACAAATTTGAAATTTTGATCAAAGATTTGGTTATGCATTGTATAACTCTTCATCATCCATTCTAGATGACTTGTAAAATAATTGGTACAGAAATGATGGAACACTGATTATTTTATCTAAAAGATGCTGTTATAAACTACCTACTAAATACAACACAATAATATAATACTACAATAGTAATAGTATTCCTATTCTATAATAGTAAATAATCACAAGAGTAAACATTTTAATTTTATTGGAATTTTTGTATATGATCTTTTAAATCTTTATTATTATTATTATTATTTTTTGGTTGCACTGGGTCATTGGTGCTGCACAGACTTTCTTAGTTGCCGTGAGCAGGGAATAGCAACTCTTCACTGCTGTGTGAGGGCTTCTCATTGCAGTGGATTCTCTTGTTGTAGAGCAAGGCTGTAGGCATGCAGGCTTCAGAAGTTGCAGGACATGGGCTCAGGAGTTGTGGCCCATGGGCTTAATCACTCTGTGGCATGTGGATTCTTTCCAGACCTAGGATGGAATCCAGGTCATTGGCAGGTGGATTTTTATCCACTATGCCACCAGGAAAACCTTAATTAGAATTTTGAGGATCAGAAAACATTTGCAACTTTCCCATTTTAAACTATTAAATTACCTGATAGGAAAAAGACAAAGGTCAGTATTAGGATGGACAGACCAACTCAAGACCTAGACTAATTATTGCTGTCACTGAATTGTGTGTTTACTTTCTGTCTGTCCTTCCCAGTGTCTGTATGCAGCACTGGAACAGAAAAGGAGGTGGAATTCACTTGTGAAATGTTCTGATAACTGGAAAAATGGCTAAGTTCATCTTATGTGAATGTAATGAATTTAATTTTATAAATTTAATTCCTTATAGTTTAATGTTTATACATGTAGTTATTGGTCAACTTGTTATATTAAACTAGTGGAAGTTAGTCAACTTTGGAAATAATATTTGCTGCTATAAGAGCAATGGTGGATCCAGCTCTTTCCCTGACTCTTCCTCTGACTGTGCTTCCTAGACTTCCTGGGACTCTCCTGGTTCAGCAAATTTTTAATTTGTGCCTCCTCACACTCTATAAAAGTGTTTTAGTTCAAAGACTGTCGATCAACTAAGTTTACATTGCATATGAGAATTATTTTTGTTTTGAAATGATGGGTTATTCACCAAAATACCTTGGAATTAGTTAATGAAGGTGTAATAAAAGCCCAGCTTTCTTCCGAAAATTTTAACATCAATGAAGTTAGATATATTCCTGTCCCCCTGAGATGGCCTAGGAAGAGTCCGTAAATGTAGGAATTGACCAGTACTTGATGATGGCTCTTGTCAGTATGCAAAACTGCAAACGTCTTAGAACGTCTTAGAAAGGATGTTGAGTGTGAGGAAACCTTTATCAAGGCTGACAATCAGTCAACTTCGAAGTGGTTTACTGTTTTCATTCTGTTTTATTATATTTTTCTAATTAGAAAAATCAAGATCAGTGGATGATGGTTCATAGACCAGTCAATTCCAAATTTTAGGATTTCCTTAAAATGTTATATAATTTCCTTTGGAAAAACTGTTTGAAGAGATACAAGTGTGGAGGCGAAGCCTGCCATCACATGCACCAGGGTTCAAATCTCAGCTCTACTGCTTAATAGTTCAGTCTGTGATTCTTTGATTTTAAATTGCACTGTTAATACCACATATGCATAAGGATACACCCACACATAAAATTATAGGGAGAACACAGATTAGGATTTGATCATTCTTTTCCTTTTTTATAGCATCCAGTAAGGCTAATAGGTGTTGTCTTGTATTTTGTGTTCCTAGCACATTTTTTTTCTTCCTTGGAATTATAACACACCCTTCGTGGACTGGGGAAATAATCTATGGCTTTCTTTCACTGTTAACATATTTAATTCCTGAGGTGAATTACCTGCTAAAATGATTTATGTTTGTCTTTGACTGACCACCACAACATAGAAAGTCTGAGCTGTTCTCCCTGACAGAAATACTTATTATTGTGTAACTTAATACTTATTTGTTTTGCTTTTCCGTGAGGAAATGGCAGAGGGGGTAAAACTGTTAGTTCAGGTTTAAATATTCACTTTTACTTTCTTTGCTGTATTGCACAGCCTAACAGAAAAATTCTATACATTGGTTTTGAAACCATAATCTTACATTCAGTTTGTATGCTGGCCCATTGTTTAAAAATGAATTTTTAAGCAATTTAGCATTTCATCAAAGTAGCAGGGCACTTGATTTTCATTCATCCATATGAAAACAATTAGAAAAAAAATGCCACTTATCTTAAATAGTATTTGTCAGATTTTCTTCATCAAACTTGGTAAATACAGATCTCTTGACATTTTGATGAATTTTCATCACTCTGTGGTAAACCTAAGTGACTAGGCTGTGGCCCGTGAACAGCTTTTGTTTCTATGTGACATTAAAATGTATTTTTTTTAAAAAACATGATTATAATGAATATTCAAAATTAGATTCATTCTCCAGCATGTGCACAATAGGTCAGAAGTCGTGGCTAAAGAACACTTACTAGTCAATCTCAAGGTTTTATTATTTCTTCTGAATCTCATCTTTTCACATTGTTCAGAGATATAACTATCAAAGAGGAAAGCCAACTAAATATATACCAGTTTCAGTTTACCTAGACAACTTTGAAAATTTATTTCACATGTAGTTAAGTGAAAAGTTGGTGTATCTCCCTAGCTGTATATTGTCTTGACTCAAAATTTCTTGGACCGTATGTTCGAGACAGCTTGAAACAGACATTATAAATGAAGAATAATCAGTTACCATAGTTCAGAGCATTTTCTTCAAATACTCTTCAATTTCTGGTTCCAGCAGAATTTTATTTACTCAAATATAAATCTTTTTTTTAATACTCTAGAGCCTCATCCTCAACAAAACACCTCATTTTAGTACAACTGTTTCTATATCCTGTCACAGGGTGATGATGATAAATGGAAAATGATTAAGGTTTACTGTTTGTCAGATATTTTCTTTCACAATTCAATATATATTCCCAGAGTCCTCCCATGTCACCTTATTTACAATGATTATCAAGTGGAAAATATGTTTGAAATTCAAGATTGAAATCTAGTTTTTATTTTGACTGTTCTCCTTTACCAAAAATATAAAATATGAATTAAAACTTTGGATGTTTATAAGCCAAGTTAATCATTTAGAGACATTAAGTTCTTTATTTTGAGAACTTATGTAAGAAAAAATCACTTTAAGTTCCTAATTCAGTGGGACACATAGCTGTAACATAATCCTTTTGTGTTGGGCACATTTTTAAGATTTAAATCACTGGTTTCCAAATATAATGCACATATTCAATAAAATTTATTACATGAACTGCTAATTATATATAAAAAATAATCACTAACAAGAATGATGACAAACAAAAAAGAAAGGCAAATCCATTCCCTAAATATCACCCATACTGAACTTCATGCTTTCTGAAATGTCCATCTTTTGTTTTTCACTTTCCTGGTATTAAATTATAGAAGTTCTCAGTCAAAAAGCTAATTTGTCTGCTTACTTCTAAACTTCCTTTTTTCAGAATGGTCTTGAAGTTATTTACACCTGTATTATATCAAATACAATATGGCAATAAATTAAAGATATCAAACCAAAGCGAGAACATCACTGGAAAACTTATGATATGAGTGACCTACGTTTGTACGGCACTTAAGAGTTTTACAAGTTCCTTTCTCTTTTCATATTTTTGTTACTGTATTCTTTCTGTGATTATATGAATAAGCAATCCATAAATTTGATTTTGTATTCTCTGATTAACACCGGTGAAGTGTTTTTTATTCCTCTTTTAGAAGCAGGAAATGGAAGTTGAGAGAGTTTAAATGACTTATCCAAAGTCACACAGCTATGTGTGACAGAAGTAGAATTCAAAACTTGTCTGCCTGGCTTTACACTACACTACTAAGAAAAAATGTTAACCAGCTGTATAAACTGGACCTCTCTTCTCTGTTCACCCAAAACCTTTGTATCTTTTAGAACCCAGCTTAAACCTCATACTCAGTAGAGCCTTCTCCAGTAATTAGTTGTTTTTCAGTCACTCAGTCGTGTCCGACTCTTTGCAACCCCATGCATAACAGCATGCCGGGATTCCCATCCTTCACCATCTCCTGGAGCTTACTCAAACTCATGTCCCTTGAGTCAGTGATGCCATCTAGCCATCTCGTCCTCTGTGATCCCCTTCTCCTCCTCCCTTCAATCTTTCCCAGCATCATGGTCTTTTCTAATGAGTCAGTTTTTCACATATGGTGGCCAAAGTATTGGAGTTTCAGCTTCAGCATCAGTTCTTCCAATGAATATTCTGGACGGATTTCCTTTAGGATTGACCTCTTTGATCTCCTTGCAGTCCAAAGGACTCTCAAGAGTCTTCTCCAACACCACAGTTCAAAAGCATGAATTCTTCAGCATTCAGCCTTCTTTATGGTCCAACTCTCACATCCATACATGACTACCAGAAAAACCATAGCTTTGACTATACAGACCTTTGTTGGCAAAGTAATCTCTGCTTTTTAATATGCTGTCTCGATTTGTCAATGATTCAAACTCATTTCAGATGATCAGTTTCCTGAGTTATTGTACATGCCACTCATTCTGACATTTAATCATAGATTATTTTCCAATATTATTCATAGTGTATGCGTTTGTGACTTCTCTGTGGTATTTAAGTGAAAGCAACTTACCAATGTGTTTTGTACATTTGTTTGCTCTCGGCTTCCCCATGATTTTGAATAATATGAACTTGTCCCCACCAATGTTTCAACAGTAGCTTTATCATTCTCAGTAAGGTGTGGGAGGACCCTGTGATCTCTGCCACTGGTGTTACACCTATGGTAATAGGTCAAAGGTGATGATGTCACTGCCTCAATTTGGTTATGCTTTATGGCAATGGTGAACAGATTTTGCAGATGTAATTAAGGCCTTGAAGCAGTTGACTTTAAATTAATCAAAAGGAGATTATCTGGGTGAACCTCATTTAATAAGGTGAGCCCTCTAAAAGAGGTGTTAGATATGAGTGATAATCTGCAGCTAGCCTTGTCGAAACACATGGCCATGCAGTGAATTATGTATGGAGAGGAGCAGTCTCTAGGTGCTAGGGATCTTAGCCCAACAGCCATAAAGATGAGATTTCTGCCAACTACAGCATAAGCTTGAAAGAGGATTCTGTAGCCTCAGAAGAGATAGCAACCCATCTGACACCTAGATTACAACCTGTGCAGTCCTGAAGGGGCTCAGCAGTAAAGAATCCACCTGCAATGCAGGAGACATGGGAGACACAGGCTTGATCCCTGGGTCGGGAAGCTCCCCGGAGGAGGAAATGGCAACCCACTGCAGTATTCTTACCTGGAAAATTGCAAGGACAGAGAGGAGCCTGGCAGGCTACAGTCCATGGCGTCACCAAGAGTCAGACACAACTGAGTACCGTATAAAACACCACCACATACTGGTCCTGAATAGAGGACTCAACTAGCTTGTGTCTGAACTCCTGACCTATGGAAACTGTGAAGGAAGAAATGGATACTGTTTTGAGCTGCTAAAAATGTGGTAATTGGTTACACTGTCATAGAAAATGAGCACATTTTTACTAAAACAAGTATTAATGCTAATACATTAAGTAATTTCTAGTGTATTATAAAACTCGTCAATTTATATGAAACATATATGTGTGTGAGTATATATATACATATATATATATATCCACATACATCTTACTGATTATTTGTTTACACATACACACAACACATGCCTAATTTAGCAGGAGCATCTCTATCATATTTTTAATGACAGAACTTTCACCAAAGTTTTGGAACCACTCTACAAAAGTTATGAGAGAACATATTTTAAAGGAAACTTCTTGGTGAATAAGAATGATTCTAGGAGGGAAAAGAAGGAAAATTGGCATTAAACTTAGAAGTTTAGCGTCTATTTGTTTTTAGTAAAAGAGAAGAGTTTAAGTAAAAATAGGCCTATAAGATCTATAAAGTATAAATAATGCAATATAATGTTAATATTTCAAATTCTCTGCCTATGAGATTGTTTGTAGATTATTTTTAAAGGTTTTATTGAATTTCTTACAATATTGCTTCTGTTTTATTATTTATATTTTTGGCTGCGAGGCACATGGGGTCTTAGCTCCCACACCAGGGATCGGGCCCTTGCCCCTGCATTAGAAGGCAATGTCTTAACCACCGGACCTCCCAGGGAAGTCCCAAAAGATTTTTATAGACACATTTTTCTACTATGCTATCATTTCCCATCAAATTTTAACATATAAATACAGGTGCATAATACAGGTTAAACTATCAAGTAGCACTGTAGAAGGTAAATATATGACATATCCATGGTCATAGATGTGTTAAGTGTATAAGTATTTCATATGTAGCCATGTGTGCGTTCTAAGTCTCCATCACTTTAGTTGAATAAAATCTCTTTTTCAGGATCTTGGTTACATTAAATGAGGTTGAAGAAACCTGGTGATTCATGCCTTCAGAGTTTTAAAGTAGCATGTGCACAATATTGCAACACTGTTTATGCAATTTCAACATATTACCCAAATAGAATTATGATTTTTTTCTAATTCAATTTGTTCTCAAGGTTTCATTCCTCCATCAGTGATATATTGGAAAACTCCTCTAGGCAATAAGTATACAGAGGATGAGTTGTAGTTCTCCGTTTCCTAAAGTAATATATTTGATAAGTGTCAATGTCCCCAGATCAATTTGGATGTCCATAGGGAAAATATTTATTTTGCACCTGAAACATTATGTATCCTGTGTTGTATACATACTCTTGTTAGTTTCCCTTATGATGATGTTCAAGTAACTATTGCTAAACTAATGTCACAGTCTCCCTAAAGAATATCATTTCTTTGATTTGAGTTGAGGTTGATGTCCTAATTCTGCCCTTAATTAGATATGGATATTTGAGTTGATCATATATTCATTTACTGCTGCTCCACGAGGAGAGAAATTATGTCTGCAGGAGAAGCTGCTAGGAGGATCAGATGTATATGAAGGAGTCTTGCTAACTATGACTCCATTCATAAACCAGAGTTGCTTTGTCTTTTATGTGATTCTTTAGTACTTAGCAAATACTTTTTTTCCCTGAGAATTATATTTTAGCAGTATATTTTTCATTAAGTCTATTTTGGTAGCTACTGTACACTGATTACCTTTAAGATCTCTTGGTGAAAGCTCCTCCCCTGCCTGCATCCCCCTTCCCAACCTTTCTCTTTTGTAAAAGAAACCATAACCTCTTTAAGCCACCAGGATACCATGGACCTGTTTGTCTCTATTCTGTAACTTAAGTATAAATATGTCTTTGTCTGTCTTATCTGCTAGACCATCAACTCTTCAGAGCAGGAAGAGTGTCTTGTGCATTATTTGTTTTGTCAAAATCCAGCAGAGTACATAATGCATAGTAATTACTCAATAAAATTGTTTTGATTTTTCCTGAAATAAAATAATATATGCATAAATGAGGAAATAGTGAAAGCCTAAGCAAGGATTATATAGACCTGTCTCCCTTCATTAATCAAGCTAAACTTTCTGAGAAGAATACTGTTTATATTAAAACAAAATTACCCTTAAGAAGTATGGAAGACTATTACTCAATTATAAAAGATAATGAAATTGGGTCATTTGTAGCGACATGGATGGACCTAGAGAGTGTCATATAGAGTGAAGTCAGAAAGAGAAGACAAATATTGTATATTAATACATATATGTGGAGTCTAGAAAAATGGTATTGGTGATATTTGCAAAGCAGAAATAGAAGCACAGACATAGAGAACAAACATGTTGATACTAAGGGGGAAAAGAGAAGTGGGGGAATTGAGAGACTGAGATAGATACATAGACATTATTGATACTATGTATAAAATAGGTAACTAATTACAACATACTGTAAGCCCAGGGAATTCTGCTTAGTGCATTGTGGTGACTTGAATGGGAAGGACGTCTAAAAGGAAGTGTATACACACACACACATATATGTACACACACACATGTATACACACATGTATACACATATATGTACACACACGTGTGTATACACACATACATACACACATACACACATACACAAACATACGTGCACACACATGTATATACACACACGTATATATACACACATATATATACACAGACACACATATATATACACACACACTATATACACACACACATATATATACACACATATATGTATATGTGTGTATCAGTTACACACATATATGTATATGTGTGTATCGGTTACACACACACACATATATGTATGACTGATTCATTTTGCCCGACTATAGAGACTAACACGACACTGTAAAGCAACTTTACTCCAATTAAACTAGTAAAGCAAACAAACAAAAGGAAGTACGTGAGAAGAGAGTTTTAAATGCGTAGCCACTTTAGAAAGGCTGATACTGTCTTTTGCAGTAAAAAGGGAGATGACTGGGTTGTCTTGACAACCTTTTTTGTAGAGGAAGAGTTAATTATTATATCTGACCTCATGTTTAAATTGTGATTCTAATATTAATCATTATAAGACATAAACTTCACATCTCATAAATTCAGTCAACCTGTTTCCACTATCCAGAGCCATGTTAAATAAAGAACAGTTTCTAAAGCTTTTTTTCACATTTCTAGAAAATCTTTTCTGCCCTTTTCCAAATTATGTTTCTTGTCATACAAGCTACTTTTCAGGAGCTGTCTGCCACGAAGCCCTAAGAATAATGCAGATGTTTGAGTCAATAAATGGCCCATCTCTCTTTCAGACATCCTAGTATATAAATAAAATTGTACCCCACCCTACTCCTTTACAACATGCTTAGATCACAATATCAATTCAAACAAAGAAATGGATGTGCTAGGAACTGGACATACAAATGCATTATTTCTCCTCTTTGAAATGAGTAAAGGAAAGGGAACTAATAATAACGTGATATTGTTGTCTACTCACTAACAACAGCGTGGAATAAATAAAAGAGTCTTCCTTTTGTTGTCCTGATGGTGAGATATAACTGGTTTTCATAATGCTAGAGGTACAAATGTCCTCATATTTTAAAAATGTTTGATAAGATACTTATCTGTCATATATTTCAGTGGAGGTATTTTATGCTTTGTATTGTATCTAATAGGCCTATTCACAAATGAAGAGTATATGAGGGAAAAGATGAACATCACTTCATAACAAGACATTGAGATAAACTCTCCTAAACTAAGAAAGCCTGCAAATGCATATGGCCCTTTTATTCATGGCTTTTTTCTATTCAGATACCAAAGTGCTTCAAGTGGCTTTGATAACATACTTATGAATTCATGAAGACGTTTTTCATAATGTGCTCACCTTTGGTGCTGAGAGGTTATGCAGATTGCTTTTATTTGCTTGGCTGGAAAAGAATATCTAAGAGTGTGTTGCAGATACATCACAATTTAGAACAATTTTTTACATTGTCCTTAGCTACTTTTCACAAACTTGCTGGAACTCTCTACTCAAACTTCAGGCAATGATAAGAATAAATGTCAAATATTATTAGTTCTGGAGTATAACTACTAATTTTGGTTTTGACTGCACAGTACATAGAAAAACCTTGGAACATTTCCAGTTATCTTCACTATCATTTAGCCCTTAAAACCCAGAGCAGACATTTAAAAAGAAAAAAAGAAAAAAGTACACCATTATATTGAGGCGGCAGATGCAAGTTAGCATTATCAGAAGATGAATACTTGCAGCCTTCACTGGCAACCTGACCAGATATATTCTGTATAATTAAATAAGGGAGCAGTTTAAAAAATAAAATTATAACATCTTGGGCAATCTTTTGTAAATAATGGAGTAAGCAGGCCAGAGAACAGGAAAAAAAAAGTCCAAATGTGATTAGCGGTTGCTCTTCATGAGAAATTTTCTCCACCTCTAATTTGACTTTTCTGAAAAGCTTTAATGAATACTTTCCTCAGTGATACTGTTTGTTGTTTTAAATATCATCATGGAATCTTTGCAGTGTTATTACCATATGAAGATGACACGCTGGCGAACTTTATAAAATACCAAGTGGCTCTTGGCAGGACGTGTCTGTGTTAACTCGTTTCAGCCCGGCCTGTCGTGTCCCTCTTGCTGAGCTCTTTAGCATAAATGTTAAGGTTATCACAATTCCAGGAAGAAAGTGGACTTTACGAACCCATGCTTTCTGAAGAAAAGAAGGAAGGAAGCAGAAAGTATTAATACATTGAACAAAGTGAAAGACAAGGTAGTTTAACTTGTTAGTTTGTTTGCTGAACTCAAAAGTAAATATACTGCAGCCGAAAGTGTTCCATTTTTATCCGCCTGCTGCAGTAATGGTTGTGTTACTTCAGGGCTTCTACTTTAATAATTGATCATGGTTTGTATAGCATCAGCTAAGAGCAAAAATAAGAGTGTTGCTTTGAACAAACTGCAGCAATGTTATAGCATTAGGCAGAGAAACAAGATTCGGGAAATATAGATATAGAAGAAACAGGAAAAAGATGGATACATTGGGTGGTAAATACTGCTTCGGGCTAGAAAGTAATGAGAATTTTTCCGTAGAGAGTTTTGACCTGCTATTCAAAAATTGTTTCTTGTCTTAATAAATCCTAAAAGTGTAATTTACTTGCAAAAGGGAAAGAACAAAGGCACCAAAATTCTTTTGATAACAACACTTGTTAAGGTTGATAAGTTGGGTTTCAAATGTGTGAAGAAAAATGTGTGACAGTTTGTTTTAAGGTGACAACCTAAGTGTTCAGATACTTCCATCTTTTGCTACTTATCACGCAGTAGCTGAGTTGTAGTTCCACTTGTACATTTACAGCATAAACCATACCAAGTAGTATAGGCTGAATTCATGGAGAAAATGTACTTATATTTTCTGGTAAATTGACAACCATAGATCTCTATAATTTTTCTTAAGCTGGTAAAAATAAGATTTTTTTCTTTGATTTTAATTTGTCTTGCATTACAAATAAGAAACACCACTCTTTTCAGAAAATATTTCCTTTCTCAACATAGAGTTTTCCAAAGATGATGGTTATTATATATTTTCTTCTTTTTCCGAATTGAATCTCACATGATTCACAGGGGTTTCAATTGCTATATGCCAGTTACTGCATACATATGTATCTATTCAATCAGGATTTACGTGTCTTATAAACTATTTATGGTTTTTTAATTTAGTCTTCTTAATTGTGTGCACTTGTATGTGTGTGTGTAGACACACTCGTGAAAATCAACTTGAAGATTAGGAAGCACGAGGCGGTAAATCTAAATTTAAATTACAATTCATGCTATTAAAATAACTACTGTAACCTGCTGCTGTGGTGTGCAATAGTGATAAGATACAAAGCAAAATGACCAAATTTTAATGAATGTAGGAATAATATTATGATGTTAATGATAATCAATGTGACTTATTTCATTATCAAACACATTGCAAGGAGTGATTATTTATTTTATGCCTAATTACAATAGAGAAAAATAAAGCAATCACGTATTTCATATCAAAAATAAGCGGGAAAAAAAGGATCTAGAATAATTTGTTCTCAATTATATAGACCCTTATGGTAAAAATGATAAAAATGATGCCCCAAATACTTGCTTCAGATCTCTACTTTGCATGTACATGTATCCCTGTAATTAAAAGGCAAGCGTTTGGGCTGAGCATTTGATGATCAATGTTAGCTTTTTTCGCAGTGAGTCCTTGGAATGTTTGTAGACCTCTACAGTCAAATGAGTTTGGAGATGTTGAGCTAAATAAAGATAAGTCTTTTTTTTTTTTTAACTGAAGAATTTCTCAAGGCCTTAAGGATTCAGTGTACACTACAAACCTTTATGCAGGGCCAGGAATGCAGTGTTCCCAAAGAGATCTCATCACGAACGTTTTTGTTCAGAACCTCAAGGGACTGGTGAGTCTTGGAACATACTTGAAGAAATACTGATCTTGACCTAAAGCAGCACCAGCCCTGATTCACTGTGCAGTGAGAAAATACTTTCCTCATTCTTCGACTTTCTAAATTAAAGAAGTTCCGCAGAATTCCCTGATTATTTCACAAGCATTGAGAACCCTTTTGATCATTGTCGCCATAATAGAATGGTATTTAAAATGAAAATGACAAAATTGTTAGATGCAAGGTCAGAGCAGTTGACTAGACTCTCACCAGCTGAAGGATATATGTGGGCAGTAGTCCCCATGCATACATGATTTTGTTTGGGATTCAGCTAAGTCCTCTATGGTACACACTTTGGGGAATCACACAGTGAGTTGAAATCATAAATATTAAATGTTTAAATGCCAAGGAACTGTTCAAAATGATTAAAACTTTTCTTCTACTCATTCAGGGTAGATTTCTTATGTCAAGCAGTAACCTAGGAAGTAAGAACACAGAACTGCAAAACCCAGAATCTGTATTTGAGGAGATACCTTAAATCTGTATTTAAGGAGATACCTAGACAGGGAAGACAGACACAAAAGTAAACAAGAGCCACGTGTGTTATTGAACAGTGTGTTAGTCCTATGGTGAGGTAAAAACCATAGAGTCGTGTGGGTGCATGTGGCAGGGGTTTGGGTCCATTATCCAGACTGGGAAAAACAAATTTGTTCATGAGGGAACTGAACAAATTACTCTGGCAGAGAAAGTGCATTCCAAGAAGACAGAATGGTAAGTACACAGCACAGGCATAGGAAAAAGTGTGATATGTTTCATGGTTCATATATAAAGCTCAAGGGGAGGGGAGGGAAGCTGGAATGGTAAGTTTACATAGTGATAGAGTTTTCCAATGTTATGCCACTGACTTGGAGGTTTTCCTCTGGGTCTTAAAGAAACCACTAAAGGACGTACATTTATGAGCGGAAAGATAGATGTTAGAGAGACAGCCAGAAGTAGATGATGATATCTGTGTTTTCTGACATGCATGAAGGTATAAGAGTATGACGGCAGATTGGGAATAGTGTTTGGAGAGTTAAAAAATTATGTCGCTTAACAAAGTTTACCCAGGACAGCATGCCCTTGAGATGACATTTAAAAATAAAATAATTGATTACTATATAATTGTATCCTATGTTACTGATTTTCAAAGTATTTCTATCCTCTCAATCCTTTGCTCATAGATTATGCAATAAAAATCATGAAGTAGAAAAATACCAAGGGAGGATGGCTTTGTTTGATTGGTAGAGACATGTATATAAGGGACCCCTGGGAACAACCCAAGTAGACCCTGGGAATTTAGAATAAAATCCTGGAACACAGTGAGGCATAAAAGCATTCTTTTAAGTACTGGCAAATCTGCATGTGTGACCAAACATACTAACCATCCTATTTTGTATTTGAAGGAGATTTTGTGCTTTCTCTTTTAAATTCTTTTAAAATTGTGGTTTGTTTTCTTTATTGCACAATACATATTGAGAACATAATACTGGCCCTGGACTAAATGCCAGGAAAACAGTGGTGAACACAGAA